>NC_044977.1:27827568-28167790 GCF_008728515.1 Papio anubis
AGCTTGAAAGCACCAGAGAATGCCAGCTTCTATGTTACATTGTAAAATCGCAGCAGGCTTATTTCTTTGAGAGCATGTACTGTTTTGAGTCCTGAGAAGACCCCTTTGTATCTTGCCTACCTCTCCTCTTTGAGAGCCTGTAACATACGTGCAGTGGGCATAGACCATGCACCAAGACTGCGCTGTGCTAGTGGATTTACTTTCAATTGCTAGTATAACAAATTACTACAAATTTAGGGGCTTAAAACAGCACCCATTTATTATCTCACAGTTCTGTAGGTCAGAAGTCCAGTAGGCTCAGCTGGTTTCTCTGTTTCAAGTCTCACAAGACTGACATCAAGGCATTCGCTGAGCCGCTTTCCCTTCCGGAGGCTCTAGGGGAGAGTCCATTTCCAGGTTAATCCAGGTAGTGGGCAGAAATCACTGTCTGTAGGATTGAGGTCTGTTTCCTTGCTGGTTGCCATCTGGGCATCTCCCTTGGTATTTAGAGGCCTCTTTTGAGTCATTGTAGGTAGTCTCTGCACACCCAGAGCTAGGAATGGCATATTAAATTCTTCTCACCCTGGATTTCTTCTGTCTCTGCTTCTTGTGCTGCGTCTCTATGACAAACTCTTCTGCCTTCCACTTCTGCTTTTAAGTGCTCAAGTGATTAGATGGGGCCCCCTTGATAATCCACAATAATCTTCCTATTTTAAGGTCTGTAATCTCAATCATATCCACATTGTCTCTTTTGCCATGTAAAGTAACGTATTCACAAGTTCCCAGAGATTAGGGCTTGGAAATCTTTGGGGGACATTATTCTGCCTAATGAATTTAGGGGCTTAAAACAGCATAGGTAGGTTCTTTTCATATTTTTCTCCCATAATCCACATAACAGCCTTGTAAAGGAAGCATTGTTATACCCACGATACACGTATAGTAGCTGAGGTTCAGAGAGGTTCCTATTACAGCTGATAAACGGGGAAGCCAGAGTTTGAATCTTGCTTCAGAACTCACACTTCTTCCTCTGTCAGAGAGGGAGGGGTGGAAGCAAAGCCATCGTTTGACCTGCCACTCTCATTGCATTTCCCACGATTGTTTCACTAGAGCTGCTTCTCAATTTAGCAAGGTCATCACTGTGTCCACCAAAGATTTCTAAGGCTCCTCCTGGGTGCATGGTATGTGTGTCTGCTGGGTCTCAGCAGAAAACAGATGGCATGCTCAAATGAAGTTATTGAGAAGAGATTAATAAAAGGACTGTTTACAAGGCTGTGAGTGGGGCAATGGGAAACCAACCAGGAATGACAGAGCACGTTGGCTAACAACAGCTGTTGCACCCCGCGCCTAGAGGAGCATGGGGAAGAAACAAGTTACTAGAACCCCGAGAGAAAGGAGAAACTGAAGGAGGAGCTGCCTGGCTGGAGCTGTGGCCTTCCATAGTGGAACACCGCTACAACCAGCCTGGCAGGGAAGTAGGTGGCAAACTAGATGACTTCACTCTCCTCACTCCCTCTGAACTCCCACTATTGGCAAATCTTAACCAGGAGCCAGAGGAAAGGGGAGTCTGTTTATGCAGTTCTTGAATTTTAACTTTCCAGGCTCAGAGCAGAGTATAGAAAGGTAGAGGGTGGATCTGAGAGAGACTATCCAGCACTGTGAGACTGTCCTTCCCTGTGCCGTTGAAATCGGGTATGGCAGTGGGACTCACTCAGCCCGGTATGTTAGTTTCCTAGGATGACCATAGCAAATTACCATAAACAGAAGGCTTAAAACAAGAGAAGTTTATTCTCTCACTATTCTGAGGGCCACGCCCTCTCCAAAGGCTCCTGAGAAGAATCCTGCCTTCCTAGCCTGGCAGCCTTTGGCATTCCTTAACTTGAGCTGCATCACTCCAGGGTCTGCTGCTGTCTTCGCGGGGTCTTCTCTGTCTCTGTGTGCTCTCCTGTTCGTATAAGGACATCCATCATTAGATTTAGGGACCATCATTAGATTTAGGGATCATCTTGAGATCCTTAACTAAATATACCTGCAAAGACCCTATTTCTAAATAAAGATCACATTCTAAAGTTTGGGGTGAACATGAATTTGTGGAGGGAGGTGGGGTGGATAATATTCAACTCACAAGGCCGGGCACTGTGGCTCACACCTGTAATCACAGCACTTTGGGAGGCCGAGGCAGGTGGATCATGAGGTCAAGAGATTGAGACCATCCTGGCCAACATGATGAAGCCCTGTCTCTACTAAAAATACAAAAATTAGCTGGGTGTAGTGGTGCACACCTGTAGTCCCAGCTACTCAGGAAGCTGAGGCACGAGAATCGCTTGAACCCAGGAGGCAGAGGTTGCAGTGAGCTGAGATGGCACCACTGCACTCTAGCCTGGCAATAGAGTGAAAGACTCCGTCTAAAAAAAAAAAAAAAACAAAAACAAAAAAACAGAATGAATGAATGAATAAATAAATAAATAAAATTCAACTTACGATAACCATGTACATCTGGACCAAAGTTTTTAGGCCTAGCTTGCAATTTTTTTCTTTTTTCTTTCCCTCTGCCATGACAATCAGGAATGCTCAGACAGCAGCTGCCCGCTCAGCCTCGGTCCTAGAGTGAGGATGAGGCAGAGCAGAGCCCTAGGTGACCTACAAAGGAAACATAACATAAATAGAGATAAATGTGTCATCTCTCCTGAAGTATGCCACGAATGTACGGTAGTTAATGACCACAGCCCATCCCTTCAGAGATACTGCCGGCAGCCACAGTAACTCCCTACTTCCTTCCTTTCACACAAACACCCTTGAATTGACCGAAACCATTCTATAGACTCAATGTTTCTTTTAATCCCAACCCCATTGGCAACATTTTCCTGCACTGGAATTCCTCTTTGGGGCCAAGGCATAGAAAGAAATAGATCTCCAAGGACTGCCTTTTGTATCCTTAGAGGGAGAAGTTTTGTAGGAAAAGAAAATGAAGGCTAGAGTACATGGGTGTTCTCTGAAATGAGCTGCAGAGTAGCTGTCTGCATTGCAGACTGACAATTTCAAATGAATCCTCCACCAGAAGCAGCCAGGAATGTCTGTTGAGAAAACTGTTTTCTGCCCACACAGGGCTCTCTAGGTGCATGCACCCTTCTCTGCCCTGCTATGACCACTTGTGCAAAACCGCTGTCGAAACTGTGCCGCATGAAGTTTGCTTATTGATGCTACTACATGAGCTCTCTGAGTTCCATCTGCCAATCTTCTTTTCTCTAATACTGACCTCATTGCTATGGGTGTGGGCCAATGGACTCGAACTATCTTTAGGGGGCCTTAAAAGTGAAATGGATAAACTGGGTTTGAACAGACGAGACAGACAGACATGTCTGGAATCATGAGAAAGGTTGCCTGATTCCAGGCCCCGCCCACCTCACTAATCCGTCTTGTACAGCCTCTGAGTTTGACTGCTCCCACATACTAACTGCTGCTGCAGAAGCTGCAACTTCCCTCATCTCTTCACCAACCACAAGCCCTGGGAACCACAAACGGTAGCAAGAAAGAAAGATGTTATACTAACACTGAGCTTAGAGGGGTGGTTCTGAAAGGGTGCTACTTGGATTTACAGCATCTGCAGCACCGGGAAACTTGGAAATGCAAATTCTTGGGCCCAGCCCTAAACCTACTAAAGGAGACACACTGGAGTGTGGCCGAGCAATCTGTGTTTTATCAAGTTTTCCAGGTGATTCTGGGGCATGCTAAAGTTTGTGAGCCACTGGCTTAGTGTCCGACCTCAGAAGACAAGCAGCCTGCCTGTTCCATGATTTATCTTGGTAAAAGTATCACCAGTTCCTCTGTCCCCTTTGCTTGGTCAGGAGGGATCCACCTGTAGTAGAGTGGAGAATCCCTGTGAACCCAAGTTGTATCCTGGCCTCCTGGGTGTTTTGTATTAGCTTCAGGTCACAAGTGCTAGTCGGGGTTGTGTAGCACCCAGGAGACAGGAACAAGTCAGCTACAAGTGAAGCCTCTCATGTGGACAGCAGGGTCTCTAACATCTGTTAAAGCAGCACATGTTCTACCTTTGTTCTGATAGAAACCAATGTGTACTTCAAAGTGGCTTGAGGATCTCTTTAGTTCTATATTTGGTGAGTTTAGAAATACTTTAAGAAACTGGTTTCACTGTAGTTTACAAAATGCCCTTTTTGTGTGTCTATCAAAGTACTTTGTATCTGAAATCTTTGCTAATCTCTTGTGAGTTTCCATTTACAAGATGCCATTCTGATAAAATGCAGGAAGTGTCCATACGGTTACGCAATTGTGTCTCTTTGTCTGGAGAATGAAGGAAACGAAACTGGGGGATCCCCTGGAGGAATGACAGATCAATAACCCATTTCACCAGGTGGCAAATTCAGTGGGTCCCATGAGGCAGTGTGTGGAGTAGGGGAGAAATGAGTCATACTCTATAATTCAAAAGAAAATGATACGTTCATTTTTGACAGCCATCTGGGCTAGACCACCTGGAGCTGTTTCTGGCGCACTAAGGTAAAGAGCTCATCCTAACCTGCCCTGTCCTCGAAAGCAGCGTTCTCTACACAGGACTTGCATCAGTGCTGCACTGGGCTCCTGGCAGACAAATCAGTCAGACCTAACCGATGAACTCCGCTTCTTCAGTAGTTTGGATAATTCTGTTAATTTTGTCTGATAGTACTGAATTGCCTGAGAAAACTCACTGGTTTCTTGCACAGCGCAGTCTGTGAATCAGGATTTTTTTTTTGTCCTTTTTGTGTGAAAAAGTTGTACTTCTTAATCTTGTCCTCCTCTCCACCTTCAGAGCTCTCACTGTGTTTTGGAGTGTGGTAAGTATGGCCCCAGGAGGCCAATAGAATCCTGTGATTTGTGCTCTAATAATCTGTATCCTGCCTGCCTTTTTGGGGTCTATTAGTCCATTTTCACACTGCTGTAAAGACATACCCGAGACTGGGTAATTTATAAAGAAATGAGGTTTAATTAACTCACAGTTCTGCATGACTGGGGAGGCCTCAGGAAACTTACAATCATGGCAGAAAGGGAAGAGACACATCTGACATGGCGGCAGGCAAGAGGGACAAAAGTGAGTAGTGAAGAGCGAAGAGCCTCTTATAAAACCATCAAATCTTGTGAGAACTAAGTCATTATCATGAGAACATCATGGAGAAACCACTCCCGTGATCCAATCACCTCCCACCAGGTCTCTCCCTAGACATGTGGGGATTATGGGGATTAAAAGATGAAATCTGGATGGGACATAGCCAAACCATATCAGAGTCTGAGCCTTATGCCTATCTGCCTTCATTTTTCTTCCAAGAAATGCTTTGTGTTAATGGGACTGTAAGCTAGGCAAAAAGGTATCAAAGGGCTAAGGGAAATAGCATATGTAAGTGAGCATGCATATCAACAAGTGACAGCTTTTTTCCATGGAAGTTAAGATGGTCTCAGTGTCCCTAATTGGCACCTGCATATCTGTGTGCATGCACACTCTGAGGGGGTCATACATGGCTGAACCCACCCTACAGAGCCCGAGTGGACAGTTGTCCACGGGCTGTGATTGGATTTTGCTTCAGGGACCTCTCGATGACTACCCTAGCTGGTCCAGGCCAAGTGCCTGTTGGAAATTCCCACAATCTTTGAAAGTTGGACTTAGGCATTGAAAGTTGTTTAAATGCAAATTACTTTCCACAAGGTAGAGACATTATTATTCATTAATATTTGGGCTTTAATGAATCTATTAACTTAGAAGAGAATGTGCCAGGGTCCTCATTTGGTCATGCAAGTCAAAGAGAGGTGTTTTAATAATGACAGTTCAAAGAGGAAAGAGTAAGTTCTGAAATGTTGTAGAAACTAAAGCCACAGACTTAAGGAATAGTATGAGGACACTAGTGATTGGTAAGACATGAAATGAAAAAAGGGAAGTGGGAAAGTGGAAGATAAAATGCCTTCATAAGTCCACAGGTCATTTCTGCCTATGGCTCCTAGTGACTGTCCTAAGCACAACTGTTTGTGGAAACCCTTACTGAGACACTGATACATTTTACCTCTGCTGTAGCGTTATTGCTTCAAAGAATTTATTCATTTATTAGACACCTGGAGCATGCCTATACACCATGGGCGTATCAGGAAAACAAAACAGGCAAAATCCTCTGCCCTCATGGAGCTTGCATTTTAGTGATGAGATGGGGAGAGACAACAGACACAATGAATAAGGAAAATGTGGTGTTAAATGGTGTTAGATGCTATGGAGAAAAGTAAAGCAGTGAGGGGGCGCTGTTTTAAATAAGGTGGTCAGAGAAAGCTCACTAGAAGATAGCATTTGAGTATAAAGTGAGTAAAGGGTGAGCAAGCCAGGCAGATGTCAATGTAGAGATCGTTTCAGACAGAGGGGAAGGTCCATGCAAGGCCCTGCAACAGGAGCATGCCTGGCTTATAGAGGAAGATCAGGGGCTCGGGGAGTGGTCAGTTTGGCCAGCCCAAAGTGAGAAAGGAAAACAGCAGCAGATGAGATCAGAGAGATCATGGCGCAGGGACAGGAAGGGAGGTGGGGATGGGGAAGTTCAGATCATACAGGGCCTTAGAAGACTTTAACGCTGAATGAGGGAGTTTTGAGCAGGACAATAATATTATTCAACTTACAATTTAAATAGGCTATTACAGGGGTTAGCAAACTTTTTCCGTAAAAGGGAAGAGATGGTAAATATTTTTTCAGGCCGTGAGATCTCTTGCAACTCCCTGACTCTGCCATTATAGCACGAAAGAGCCACAGACAAGGTAAACTAATGAGTAGGGCTGTGTTACTTTATTTACCAAAGCAGTTCATAGGACAGATTTTGCCCATGTTGACCCTTAGGCTATTGCAATAATCTGGAGGAGAGATGAAGGTGTTTTGGATCAGAATTGTAATAGTAGTAGAAGCAAGAAGGGGTCAGATACTGGCTGTATTTTCAAGGTAGAGCCAGCAGGATTTGCTGTCAGACCAAATACTCCAAGGTTTGTGGTCTGACCAACTAGAGTCACACTGTTGAAATGGGGAAAACCAAAAGGGGAGGTGGGTAGGAGGAGAGGTATAAGGAATCCATTTGGGACATGAACATTTGAGATTCCTTTAGGATAAAAGAATTGGATTCAATGTTCTGTAACTCCCCTTCTAGCTCTAATATTCTATGACTCTACAACTGTGAGAGAATGACGTCTACCCCAGTGGCTTCTGCTGTGATCGTGTTCTTCAGGGAGACCTTCCACACTGCATTACTCCATCCTTCCCAAATGCAATTGGTGATTATGTTGGCTAGAGATAAGTTGCTGGAAGGAAGAAATGCTGAAAGGGAGGCAACTTCCTGCTGAAACTAGCAGGGGGACTTGGAAGAGTGTCGTAAACAGTATATGTGCCGGAGGAGGCTTTGAGGGCTGGAGGCAAGTTCCTGTGTATCTTAGTTTCTGGGGGGTTACTAGTAATGGAGTGTTGTCAGTGGAGCAGGCTAATTTTTAACATGTTTTCAGCAAAGAGCAATGCAACTTCTTAAACTTCACATTTACTCCATGGTCAAAATGGCCAGACTTCAGTTGTGCTCACCCTCTGTGGAGATGCCCTGGAGCCCTCTGTGGATTCCGATGGCCTCTATACGCCTGCAGGACACAGCCGTGGTCTTTGTCACTAGCTTCCCAGGCAATTTCGTCTGTCTTCTCTCTCATCTCTCATCACTGGGAGATATGTCTTCTCTCTGCCCAAATTCTTTCCACCCAAAAAGTGGCTGTGTGCCAGTGGGATTGTTTGCTATATGGAGAGCCGGCAAACCACTTTGGGAGTGAGCTGATAGCAATATATTTAAAATATGAGCATTTATCAGAAGCAGCAGATGGAGGCAGCAGAGTGGAGCTCCCAGAACTGAGGGCAGGGAGTGTTTCATTCAAGTGTAAAGGCACACCATCTCGACTCAGCTGGCACCAGCTCATGAAACCAGTGAAGAGAAGGAGGGGAAAAAAAGGCCACCTTTGTGCTAGGTTCGGAAGGTCACAGCGTTCCCTGACCTTGAGTCCTCGGTGCCTCAAAGACAGCATTCACTCTACAACTGGAAAAAACAAAAACCTTCCCGGTTGCTCTCTTTAATATTTTTTACTTCCTTAAAGCCTAGTAAATAGAACAAAAATCCTGAAGCTCAGAACAAATGGAAATATAGCCCATTTCATTTATGCATGCGTGCATTAATTCATTTGAAAAATGTTTGTTACATGGCTCAGACATGGCAGAATCTATGGAATACTCTGGGGCAGAGAACAGCAAGGCAGAAAGATATGTTGTAATTATTAAAGATTAAACATGTTGAAAGTATTTTAATTTTAATTTTTTATCACCATCTCCTAACCCACCCCTAAAAATAAAAATATATTCACAGCCTCTTCTACTATTTGAATTAAAAGAAGTATATGTTTCAGTTGTAAATTTCCTCAGGGTACAAGTAACAAACTCAATGTATTAGTGGGAATAGGGCAACAATATTAATTTCAAATCACCAGTTTGAGAAGAGTACCACGATGGTGACATCCACTTGGAAAGGTCAGTTTTAACAGCTGATGTCAGGTCTGCAGATGAAGGTGTTTTGGATCAGAATTGTAGTAGTAGTGGAAGCAAGAAGGGGTCAGATACTGGCTGTATTTTGAAGGTAGAGCCAGCAGGATTTGGGCCCCAAGGAAAAGGCCCCAAGTCACCCAACAGAGGGCTTATACATTATACCCATAACAAGGAAACTTTGAGGAAATGCTTGCCTTCAGTTCTTTTTGAGAGACTTTGAAAAGTGCCATTAGTGAATAAATCATGTATTTCTTCATATTGCCTTTATATGAGAGTTTCAAAATATGAATCTTTTCAAAATATAGAAGGTGTGGATCTTTGGAACTGTGTAGAACTGTCTTTTGAAAAGTTCTCCCCAAATCCCCTGGTCAAAATTAATCACTCCTTCCCTTGGTGCCATCAGGGAGGCATAAAGTCACATTTAACGTTACCAAGTTATGTATGTAGCTGTTTCTCATGATGCATTGTGAATTTGCCAAAAGAATCTGTCGCTCAGTGCTTGGCACACAATTGACACTCGAGTATGTTGAATAAAGGAGCAGAGATTGCAGAAATTGTTTCCGTTATAATGAGGGAAAAATGAAAGATTACCAAATGTCCATTTTTATCATACTATCTTCAGGGTAAAATAGATATATTAGAAAACATTCCACTTTAATGGATGCCAATATCATATCTACATACTCTCACAGTTTTTCTTTTTACTTTTTTCAAAAGTCATTTATTCCACAATTTTTGTTACACATTTACTCAGTTTCAGATTGTGATGTCCTGGGGGGGTACAAAGGTAATTAAAAAGCATTCCTGATGTAGTTAATAAAGTTAAGAAGAGAAGGTCATATTGAAGTGGGGTTGGCCAGTATGATGGGTGTCCAGTATGACGGGTGTCCTTATAAGAACAGGACAGACAGAGATGAGGAAAAAATGTCATGTGAAGATAGAGGAATAGAGTGATGCATCTACAAGCCAAGGAATACCTGAGATCACCAAAAGCTAAGAGAGAGGCATAGAACATCAGCTTCTTCCCTAGAGCCTTCAGAGGGAACGTGGCCCTGCCAGTACCTTGATTTCGGACTTCTGGCCTCCACAACTGCGAGATAACAAATTTCTCTCTTTTCAAACCAGAGAGAGGGAAACTCTTGCTCTGCTAACAGCTGAGTACACTAAAAAGGACTGGGTTAGAACTACATTTCGGGGAGCTGGGAGAGCGCCATGGAAGGAAAGAACCAGGAAATCACCAGAGACGGAGAGAGAAACTGTGTCACTCTCAATTGACTTCCTTCCTTCCACTGAGGCTTGAAGGAAGCTTTAGAATGTGTCAGGTTGTCTTAGTTCATTTGTGTTGCTATAAAGGAATACCCAAGGCTGGGTAAATTATAAAGAAAGGAATTTTATTTGGTTCATGGTTCTGCAGGCTGCATAAGAAGCATGGTGCCAGCATCCGCTTCTGGTGAAGGCTTCAAGCCACTTGCACTTATGGTGGAAGGCAAAAGGGAGCTGATGTGTGCAGAGATCACATGGCAAAAGGGAGGAAGCAAGAGGGAGGATGCAAGAGAGAGGGGAGGGGGATACCAGGCTCTTTGTAACAACCAGATCTCTCAGGAACTAATACCAAGAGCTCACTTACCCCTCCTCCCCTAGGAAGGCCATTCATCTATTCATCAGGAATGAGCCCCCATGACCAAAATAATTACCAGTAGGCCCCACCTCCAAAATTGGGGATCAAATTTCAACATGAGGTTTAGAGGGTCGAGTATCCAAACTATGTACAGGCAGACCAATATTCTCAGTAGGAAAGGCATTGGCCTCTCGGGGAGTTTGGAAATTTTAGGGGTCATTACTGGTGGTCACTGATGGCAGGACAGCTCTGGCATATGGTGGATGAAGGCCAGATATGCTAGATGTCCTGCTGTGCTATGGTTTAATCTTACACGACAAAGATTCATCCTGTATCCAGCATGATGTTTGAATGTCTCACAAGATATCCATGTAGGTGAAAATGTGGTTATAATTATCTGAACCTAAAACCTAACTCATGTCACATGTACACAAAGCATACTTTACACAATTTTAATGAAAGCTGCATTTTGCAGAAATATGAATCCCTTATGAATCAAAGGAATATTTTGTTTTGCTATCTTTGGAACTTTGCTAAAAGCAGTTCACCGTCTTGGAAAACCACATCACCGACTATCTCATCGCTCATGGTATTTGTATGTCCAATGTAATACACCTGAATCAGTCTTGTATCTGTCAATCCCCAGTGATCCTAAGCAAACATCTCATTACTTTTTTATATCTTTGAGTATAGTCGTACCAACACATTTAAATAGAGAAATAGGGAGGGATAGCATTAGGACAAATACCCAATGCATGCGGGGCTTAAAACCTAGATGATGGGTTGATGGGTGTAGTAAACCACCATGGCACATATATACCTATGTAACAAACCTGCATGTTCTGCACATGTATCCCAGAACTTAAAGTATAATTAAAAATAATAGAGAAATAGATATTTTATTTCATATTACTTGTCTTTTTCAACATTATAGTGAAAGCATTATATTGAATTTTTTAAATTATGAGTATAGATCATATATGATATCCATAACATTTATTCCAAGATTGTAAAGGGCAGGTTAATGTCATTTAATATTTGCCAAGGGGAGCAATGGATCTCTAAGGACAAGAACCAGTGAGATGGGCAAAGTAGGAAGGAAGAACATTTTAGGCAGCACTTTAAAACCTTAACGTGAACATGAATCACCAGGGGATCTTGTTCCAATGTGGCTACTGCTTCAGTGGTTCTGGGATGAGGCCTGAGAGTCTGCATTTCCAACAAGCCTCCAGATGACGCTGATGCTGCTGGCCCATGGGTCACATTTTCAGTTGCAAAGTTCTAGACAGAGGGGATTGAAGGTGCTAAGGTTTGAAGGTTTGGAAGAGTTTCTCTGGGAAACAATCAGTGACTTGGTATAATCAGAGCACAAAATGCAGAGCATTACATGATGGTTGATGAGACAGTCAAGGCAAGCAGGGTCAGAGCACGCAGGACCTGATTCCTGTGTTTGGGCTTCATTTTGTAGACAATGGAGGATCCTGAAATGATTATAAGCAGAGTTCTATAATTTAGATCTCCCTGCCACCACGTGGAATGGCTCTGCTGGACACAGAGAGTCCAGTGAAGATGCTTTTCCAATTATGTTGCCAAGAAGTAATAAGGACCTGAACTGGAGAAGCCACAGTAAGAAAGGAAGGAAGAAGACAAGCTCGTTTTTTTAGAGTTAGATTTCCTGAGCCTTGGTGATTGATTGAGTGTGAACTGTGAAGAGGAGGGAGGTCGAGGATGACTTGTAAGATCCTGACTTGTGCTCTAGGTGTATGATGATGCCATTGACCAGCACAGGGAGCACAGAAGGAGATGCAAGCTTGGGAGACAAAGTTCGGGGGGACTAGCTTTCAGACATGTGAATTTGAGATGCTGTCTTATCAAAAACCAGAAAGATATCTGTTTGAACTTTGATGTTAAGACTTTTATTAAAAGTGTATTGAGTTTCATCATAACAGGCGTCACTCATATAGGTGTGTTCATTTGCCAGGCTTCTGTGGATTTCTGAGAGTGGAGGGGGAGCATGTACAATCACCACAAGCTCCATGGCTGACCAGCACAGACATTAGGGTGAGAAGAAAAGGGGCAGTACTAACTTTTCCGTACGTTAAGTATTCACTTGGAGAATCCGAGGCGAGAGGATCACCTGAGGTCAGGAATTCCAGACTAGTATGGTCAACATGGTGAAACCCCGTGTCTACTAAAAATACAAAAATTAGCTGGGTGTGATGGTGCATGCCTGTAATCCCAGCTACTTGGATGGCTGAGGCAGGAGAATTGCTTGAACCCGGAAGGCACAGGCTGCAGCTAGCCGAGATTGCACCACTGCACTCCAACCTGGGCAACAGAGCGAGACTCTGTCTCAAAAGAAAAAAAGAAAGAAAGAAAGAAAGAAAGAAAGAAAGAAAGAAAGAAAGAAAGAAAGAAAGAAAGAAAGAAAGAAAAAAATATGTAAAGTACCTAATCAGCATGGTGTCAGAAAGTAGGAGACACAGTTGGAATCCTGCTTCCCAGGGTTGGTCTTTCTATCTCTGTCTTTTTGTCTGTCTCACTCACACAACACACACCCCACCTACACTACTGTCTTTACTATACCACTGGTTCACAGATGTTTGCAGGGTGGTGAGTTTGAGGTGGTCCTATAAGACGACAGGCCTGGTGTCCCCATTTCGTGTACTTAACCATGTCAAACTCCACCAAGACCGTGCTGCTAGTCTTCAGTGAGTGCTAGGGGCCAGGTCTTTGTCCATAATCATAAACAGCATAGCTCTAGGAAGAAATTTTATAAATAAGTAAATGGAAGCTTATAGAGACCAGATAATTTGCCTCAGGTCACACAGAGAGAAGAAAAGGTGAATCTAGCCTGATCCCATTTCTTTTCTCACTAAGGCTACAATTCATTTCCTCTAACCTCTCCCAGTCCTACCGAAGTAAAACTGTCTCTCAAACACAGCATGCTGGTTCACATCTCTGCACCTCAGAGTATTTCTGCTTGGAATCCTCCTGTCTGATATTTAACTGTCAAAGTCCTAGCTAGTAATCTGTCAAAATCCTACCCAGTGATCACCACATCTGTGAAGACTCTTCTAAGCCTTCTGATTTGATGCCCAGTGCATATTTCCTGTCTTGCACGTTTCATGCTGCACTGTAACTGTGTGTTTACAAGTCCCTTTCTCTCTCAAGGCTGTGGGCTCCTAAAGGGCAGGGACCGTGTCTTAGTCCTCTTCCATTGTTGTGTCTGTTCCCATAAAGACTTTTGAAGTGAACTAGTGTGCATAGTCATTAGAGGGCTCTCTGTAAATTTCATGGATTATAATAATGCCTGGAAAGTATAAGCCAGTTTCTAAAGAAAGCAGATATTAGCAATGGACAAAAAAAGTGGCTTGGAAAATCATAATATTTTAACACATTATTTACATACACAACTTTCTATAAAAAATCGGTTTCACAATGGACTCTCTTCCTCCTCCCTCCTGTCATCCCTCACCAGTAACATTAGGCTTAATTATTTAAATTAATTTAGTGGGAGTCAATAGTTAATTTAAAGTCTAATTCTTATTAGGATTTTAATAAATAACATTTAATAACTACCAATGACACTTCAGCATACAAGAACGCTTAATTCTTAACATTACTAATTTTTAAATAGACTCTAATGGAAACAATTACTCCACACGGAAGTCTATACCTTGACCCAGTTTGAATTCTAAGTCTTATCCTTGGTTCTCTTTGTGTTGCTCATGTCTGTTGCTTTCTCTCTCTCTTTTCCTATTATTTCTTGAGTGGGTTTTATGTGAAAGAAGATGGACTTCCTTCAGGCCTACAATAAAGTGAAGTGACACTGACTTAAGAAAAACAAAATATCATTTATGTTTATATACAAGAAGATATAAAATGTCTACAAATTAGCGGATTTGGGTTTGAACATTAAACTTCATCATTCGCATGCTGCATTATTCTGTAGCATGTGTTTAATTTTGTCATAAATTATCAAGTACTTTAAAAAACATGTAAAATGCTGTTTTCTGACTTTTGTAATTCAGATAACATTCTGGAATGGGACATACACACACACACACACACACACACACACACTCTTATATCTCCCTAAAACCACTACATTAGTTAGGATCTTAAGGGAACAGTCACCCAGATAACATAAAGTAATATAAGTTTATTGTAAGATCATATGTCTCAAACTGAGGTAGCTATGTCTCAAGGGATTACATGGCATTAGCCAAAAATTATGGGAAGTAACTGAAACAAAAAAATACGTCATGTCTCTCTAAATTATCCATTTTAAATGAATGCAACATTTTTAATAAAAAATAATACCAATCTCTCAAGGAGGAAAATGTAAATGGAATTTTGAAGATGAAAACAACATGAGACGGCAAAGAAATGCTAAGCTGGTGATAAGCCTCTTGGGCTGTGCCCCAGACAGCTAGTAGTACTAGCATCTCCTTTTCTTTTCTTTTCTTTTCTTTTCTTTTGTTTAGTAGAAAAGTCAGAAAAGTGTTGTATAAGATTCACGTAGAAATAAGGACAATAACAAGAGCTGCACAAGAGTTGATACTGGAGACTGGAATACTACTCAAAGAACAGAATTCCCCCAAACATGCAAGACGACCCCTAGCAACTGAATTATCTTGACATCACCTCAGCAGTAGAGTGCTGTTAGGTAACTCTGGCAAAGGTATACATATAATCTGCTTCAACAGTCCTTATTCCCACCAACCAACTACCCTTCCTGCCCTTTGTTTATCTTTTGGTTACAGCTTTCTTATAGCTGTTGCCCACTTCTAATTTCAGTATACCCAATGGCTTTTCACAATATCTACAGCTGACTTTCTCTCTAGGTATCTTCTGCTTCCACTCCATCTTCCAAATGCTCAAACCTATTTGTGCATTAAATGTTAAAAAAAAAAAAAAAAATCACCCAAAGAAGCGTATCATTCCTTCAATTAATCACCATCATCCCCATTTTGACAAAGATTTTGTGCCATGCTGCCCGTAGCGCACCGGCCAGTCTACATGTTGTTTGCCTTTGAGTTCACTTCCCACTTTTGGCAAGGCTGGCTGTTGTTCTGCAGCAAGGTAACACAGGCTAAGAATTGAGATATGTCAACTTAAGGATTCGCCGTGGTCAGGTTTCCTCCGCAGAAGACCATGGAAGTGTGTCATGGGCATTCTGACTCTTGTCCTCTTCAAAATAGCCCCGCTAACAGGTGTCAGAAACTGATTCCTTTGGTAGGATAAACAAATGGTTTCACCAGATAAGGCTTTGAAGGCTTTGCAATGAACCCCAATTTGTAAGTAGTTGCACAGAAATTTAAAGAACGGAATCTCTGTTTGGATAGATGTCCTGTATAATGCAGGTATCCTTGTTTGTTTATTTTCCTTTCCATTTTTTTTAAGTTTTGTATTTCAGCCACAGTGGTTTCAGTTAATCATACTTCTTAGTTCCTATTCCACCATTACTACTGGTTCATCACCTCCTTAGTCCTTTAGTGCTACTGTAACAAAATGTCAGTGGCTAGGTAATTTATAAAGAACATAATTTTATTTCTCTCAGTTCTGGAGGCTGGGAGTACAGGATACAGATGCCAGCAGGTTTGGTGTCTGGTAAGAACCTGGTCTCTGTTTCCAAGATGGTGCCTGTTGCTTTATCCTCTGGAGCGGGGTAATGCAGTGTCCTCACATGGTGGAAGGGATGGGAGGGCAAAAGGGTGCTTCCTCCAACCTTGAGGTCTAAAGGGCCTAATGCTAATACTGTTTTTTAAGATGAAGCCCTCGTGACTTAACTACATCTTAGAGGCCACACTTCTTAATACTGTTGCATTGGGCGGACAAAAACATTGAAGCCCTAGCACCTCTGTTGATTGGTTGATTGATTGGAATCATTTTCACAATCTCTGACAGGGATTTTAACCTACTGCTGGAACTTACTATCTCATAAGGGCGACAGCCTATTTCATATATTGAACTTGCTAATTCTTAGTTAATTCTTTCATACATTAAACCAAAAATAACTTTCCCTTAACTTTGCCCTAATGTCCTCAGTTCTTTCTTGTAGAATCATATAGAAAATGTCTATTTCTTCCCCCAACACAATAGCCTTTCAACTCTACAAGGTTGGCTATTAACATACCTGAGTCTTCACTTTTCTGTGTGAAACATAGTCTGTTGTTTCATCAATTCTTCATATGATGTGGGTTGAAGGCACTTTACTACCTAGTCACTTTTCCCTTGGACACACTCTAACTTGATAATGTCTTTTTAAAATATATATATACATTTAAAAATAGATATGCTCTGCCATTGAAGAACATGGTGGGTACAAACTTGCCCCTCCCGTCTCTAGTTTTGGTTTTTATTAATGCATCCTAAAATTTGTATCAGTTTTTTTGGAAATAATATCACATTTTTGACTCTCATTGAACTTTAAATCTTTTTCAAGTGAACTGCTGTCAATTCAGAGCTTTCCTACCGTATATTTAAGTAGTTGATTCTTTGAACTTAGACGCAGAACTTAACATTTAACCCTATTAAATTGTATATTGTTAATTTCAGTCCATCCTTCTCCTTTTCCAAGGTCTTTTTCAAATTTGATTCTTTAATATTGTCTATCAGCTTTACCTCCAACTTTCAGCCATCTACAAACTTGATAGGCAAAGTTTTTATTGAAATTCACCCAATTCACTGATTAAAATGTTTAGAATTTCAGAATAGAAGACAAAGAATCACTTTTAGTAGTGGTTCTAAAATTTTAGTGTGCAAAATAATTACCCAGGACATTTGCTAAACCTGCAGATCCCCGAGTCCCATTTCCAGAAATTTTGATTTAATAAGTCTGGGATGTGATTCCAGGAATGTGCATTTTTAACTAGCACCACATTTGATTCTGATGCTTTTTGTCCTAGACTATACCTTTAGACATATCTTCAAAATTTTCCTTTTGGTCTAATTTGACATTAACATGTTCATTAATTTTAATAGGGTGCTTTTTTTTTTAGTACAGTGTTGGATACATGATTAATACTGAATGAATGACTGAACAAAAGAAAGAATGAAGGGTGGAAGCAGTGCTCAACTAATAATTCAGCTACATTTCTTCATTTTAGTCACAGAGCCAATATGATCAGCTTTTTCAAATGTTTTGTTGTAATTGAATTATATTATGTCTTTGATGTTTCCCACCGAGGGAAAAAAAGAGATGTATTTTGCATGACCTTTTCTTAATGAACATATGTTTTCTCTTAGTGATCATTGCTTTCCTTTCTAAGTGCTCACAAATCATGTATTTAACTCTTCTGTCTAGAATTTCATTGGAAATTAAAAGTGTGTTATATTTAAACCTGGAAATCTCCCGTTATGAATTCTTGCTTTACTTTTAAGAAATTAGGGCATAGGTGTAGTGTTTTACTTATTTCCTATGTTTTAGGCCATGTTAGTTGTCTTTTATGTCTTAATATGTTTGCAGATAAATAAGAACTCAAGTACTGGACATTTCGGCAAAAAGAAATGTCTTACTTTTTCCTAGAATTCATATTTACAAAAACTTTCAAAATCTGCAGAAAGACTCAAAGAATATTACAATGTTCTTAATCTAGAGCAACAATTGTTAGCATTTTGCTATATTTGTTTTGTTTTTGTTTTTGTTTTTGTTTTTTTTTGTGAGACGGAGTCTCGCTCTGTCGCCCGGGCTGGAGTGCAGTGGCCGGATCTCAGCTCACTGCAAGCTCCGCCTCCCGGGTTCACGCCATTTTCCTGTCTCAGCCTCCTGTGTAGCTGGGACTACAGGCGCCCGCCACCGCGCCCGGCTAGTTTTTTGTATTTTTTAGTAGAGACGGGGTTTCACCGTGTTAGCCAGGATGGTCTTGATCTCCTGACCTCGTGATCCGCCCGTCTCGGCCTCCCAAAGTGCTGGGATTACAGGCTTGAGCCACCGCGCCCGGCTATATTTGTTTTTTTATATCTAGCAAGATATATAGCTAGCTAGATTTTCCCTTCCCCGCCTCCTGAACCATTTGGCTGCCATGTTATTTAATCTCCTTTAGTCTAGAACAATTTCTCTGCACTGCTTTCTGCCTTTCAGAATGGATGCCTGAATTCTCTGATTTTACTTCTTGGTTTTCTCTGTTTAGTTGAGTTTTGGCTTTTGAGCCATGTGAAGTTTTATACGTTCAAAATAAAATTAAAGAGGATTAAAAATAGCAAATTTTAAAATTTTTTCCTAAAGGGGAACTGGGGTGGCACATTACGGTGTTCATCATCAATTTTAGGAAAGCCAGAGAAGGCTGATGCAAAGTACAGAAGAGAGGGAAGGAAAGCTGGGCGGAAGAATACTCGACCGCTGTGAAGGTTCGGGAACGTTCAGCAAGGTCATCGGGGATTTCCCCAGATAAAAATCAGCTATCAGATCAGTCGCCTGCTCCCAGCAAGGGGCCTGCCTCAGTATCCCCGCTGCCTCTGTTATCGGCTGGGAGCATCCAGGGCAAGGCGCGGCCTGCGCGGTGCAATGCAGCCATGGATTTCAGATCTCAGTCCGGAGGGCTGTGGGAGGAAACCTGAGGTGACTCTCAGGGTTGCCAAGTCAAGGCCCAGCCCCTTTCGAGGGGTGGCTGGGTGACTGATTGCAGGGATATCAAGGACCCATCTCTAGCCCCAAGTCAGGGAAGATGTGGTGGTCCCCACTGAGGCTCTGCTCTGCTCAATCCTGTTTCCTTCCCTTCGCTGCCCGTGGGGCTGATTTTACGTGCACCCCCTAATAAACCGCCTGCGTGCCCATCTGCAAGCATTGCTCCAAGCTCTTATTACCCTGTTAACACGTATGTAATCCTCACAACGCTGAGGTGGGTGCTGTTAGCATCTTCATTTTATGCGTGAGGAAACTAAGGAACAGAGACTGGCTAACTGGCTGCCCAGAGGAATGCATGCTCCTAGGAGGTAGCAAAGGCTTGCCTCAAACATAGACATGGTGACTCCCTGTCGCCCCCTTATCTGCCACTCACTGCTCTTCTCTGTGACATAGAGATTGCTGTTAGCATACCCAGTATCGTAGTCCTATTATATTTCCCAGATGCTTTCCTAAGCAGAAATGTAGAAAAACTTCCTGGAGATTTAGCGTAGGAGGAGATGTGTCCTGATTGTGTGAAGGCAGTTCCAACCTCAATCTATTCATCCGCAGGGCTTTAGCTCCAACCTGGAGAACTAGCTTCACCCTGTAAGCTGCATTCCCCAGCACTCAGCTTTCCTCTAGCAACGTGATACACCTGCCACTCCCATTCTGCAAAAGGAAAGACTATGTACAGCACAAATACCGAAGTGGGAGATAAATACTCTCCTCTTCCCTAAGACAAGAGCTAGTTCTTGTTTCCTGACCTATTTGACTGCACATTCAGAGCTTGTATAACGCAGCTAAACTAGCCTACTTCGCATTTATGCAATCTGCTCTGTTTTCCACAAGCTCTTTAAGATGTGACTTTAAAAAATCTTCTAAAAAAATAACGGCAAGGTCACAATAGCCATTTCTATAGGGAGACTGAGGAATGATCAAGACTCCGGTTGCAATTTAGGGTGGGGAAATCTTTCCACTCCGATGAGCTTCTCAGGTGTTGGAAGGGTCATCAGTTGTCCCAGTTTTCCCTGGGGCTGATAGGTTTCCCAGGACATGGGACTTTCCTCTCTGAAACTGAGAGAGTCACAGGTAAACTGCGACAATCATCACCCTACAATGGACACTTTAAGGCCTAGCATTGCTATGTTACAGAAATATCTGCCCCTCTACGGTAACTACTTTGTATTATTTCAAAAAAATACTGATTTTTTTTTTTTATTGGCCTAGGAAATTCCCTGTAGAAACTATGGAGATAAACAAAGAGAAAACCAAAAACCATTCAGTAGCTCATTATGCAGAAGTCAATGTTTAAACCTTTCAACATCTTCTGTGTTTTTCTTTGTGTGTGTGTGTACACATATCTTTTATACATCTAAAATTGTGTAGTAAGAACAATTCTGTACGCTGATTTCCACTTAGTCTAAGCATTTTCCCCTATCAGTAAGTATTTTTTGAAAACACCATTGCTATTGATTGCGTAATTTCCACTGAGGATGTACTACATTTTATTTAATCATTCTCTTATTGTTCAGCATTTAAACTAATTTTTGCTGTTAACGATAATTTTGCTGTGAAGATCTTTGGGTTTCTAATGGTTTCTTTTGGAGTGGTTTCTAGCACTTTACTGGATGAAAAGTTATGGGCTTAGTTAAAGCTACTGAATCCTGTTTCTAAAATGCTTCTGGAAAAGGCGGTAAGTCAGCAGTGTTAATGCCCACTCCACTGAACTCCTGCCAACACTGATAGTTTTTTCAGTCTTCACTCATCTTATACATTTTTTTTTTTTTTTTTTTTTTTGAGACGGAGTCTAGCTCTGTCGCCCAGGCTGGAGTGCAGTGGCCAGATCTCAGCTCACTGCAAGCTCTGCCTCCCGGGTTTACACCATTCTCCTGCCTCAGCCTCCCAAGTAACTGGGACTACAGGCGCCCGCCACCTCGCCCGGCTAGGTTTTTTTTTTGTATTTTTTAGTAGAGACGGGGTTTCACCGTGTTAACCAGGATGGTCTCGATCTCCTGACCTTGTGATCCGCCCGTCTCGGCCTCCCAAAGTGCTGGGATTACAGGCTTGAGCCACCGCGCCCGGCCAGATTTTTTTTTAAAGTTATACTAGACAATCTTCATTTCTTTGTTTACTAATGAAGTCCAAACCTCTTTCATATCTTTCTCATTTGAATTTTCCTGGGAAATTGTTTGTGCATATATTTTTCCAGATAATTTATTGAGTTGTCATGTCTTCTCAATTTATATGAACTCTTTACAGACTAACTACAATAAGTCTTTTTAGGTCATAATTGTTTCAAATACATTTTTGACTCACTGTTTGACAGATGTCTTAAAATACCCTAAAACCGTTTAAATGTTTATGCTCTTTAAGCAGTATTTTAAGCCCTGCACTCATATGCATACGCACTTGGTGGAGGTTTATGCTTTCCTTTAAAAGTCTCTGATTTTTTTCACTTTTAGCCCATCTCTGCTGATTTAAAACTATTTGGTAATATTTGAAAAGAATATGTGTAATGCATATGTAATCATAAAGATAAAAGGTAAAACAAAATTACATGAGTCCACCACCCAACTTAAGGAGTGGAACATACCTAGTTCACACAGTAGAACATATACCCTGTGTTCCTCCCCAGTCTCAGATCCCTAATTTTCCCAAGATGGAATTGTCATCCTGCTTTTGCCTTTGTTATTTGATTGCTTTTAAAAAACTAGTTTTATTATATATATGTTTGTGCCTCTAAGCATATGTTTAGTTTTAATATTTTTGAGCTTTACAAAACTAGATTCTTCTTTTATCTCTTCATCTCAGTCTTGCTTTTTTTCAGTAAGTACTGTGTATGTTTATCCATATTTTATGAGAAGATGTAGTTCATTCATTTTCAGCACTGGATAATATTTCATTTCATTTCTCATCTATATGTATGTAAGTATTCATGGTGCATATGTACAATAATTTCTCCTAGAGAAATATTATATTCTATTCTATTCTTATTACATATACTATGTGGGAGTGGAATTGCTGGGTTGAAGTCGAAGTGCATGTTCAATTTTACAAGCCATTGCTAAATTGTTTTCCTGAATGGCTGTACTAATTACATTCCCAACTGTAGAATATAAGATTCCTGTTGCTTGACTTTCTTGCCAATACTTTGATATTTTCAAGTATTGAAATCTGGTAGCCATTTTTCACCCAGTAGAATTGCCCTCACTTTTAAGGCTTATTGGTACAAGTTCTTAAAGACTGAAAAGGAGTTCTCAGAAACAAATCAAACCTCTTTTATGTGGGCTTCTCGTTTCTCCTTGGGGTCAGACACTTAACAAGCTGTTCATAATATGCCATGCTGGGCCTAATGTTCAGCCCTTAGAAGAAAAGGCCGTATCAGCTGGGACAAGTGAACAGCAGACAGAGTTAGGAATTAGGAAGCTTGGGCTCTAACCTGCTTCTGTCACTGAAGCTTTGCAGGGCCCACGTATGAGTCATGTCCCCGCTCCGCATCCTATCTGCTCACTAGGCATAACAGAACTGACCTTCCTCCCAGCCCCGCCGTGAGGATGAAATCCTGTGTGGAGCACTTTGAAATCTTTGGATGAAAAGCACGACAGAAGTGCCAAGTATGATTGTTACCCGTGCCAGCCACACTAGAAGACAGCATAAAAATAGGAAGCAAAGAAAATTTCATTTTACAAAAGCTTCAGTGAGAAAATTGGCTGGTCAGAATGTCATTCCCTGGTTTTGATTCACATACACGTTGTCTTTTATAAAATTAGAAGAAAAAAATAATTGTACACATTTTTAACTTTGCCGGGAAGAAGCCCTTTGATCACCACCATCCCTGTGACGCCAGGTGAGTCCCTGATGCAGAAGGAAGATCGATACATGAGGAGACCATGTGGAATCAGTTCTTTGTAGTTGCTCACCAATTTCTGTTTTTCATTGCAAGGAATCAAAGCCATAAAGTCTGAGGGGATGTTACAGGTTGAGGATTAGGGAGTGTCTAAACCTTGACGTCGTCACAACATAGGATCCGAGATACCTCCGGCTGAAACGGAGACTGTGCTTTCAGAGCTGGCCCAGCACCCGTTCTCTACTCCAATGCTCTCAGGATCTGGCCCTTAATAGGAGAACATGAGAGTTGCAGATTTAAAAACCCAAGAGGGAACTTTGCGACAACCTTTGTCATTTTAGGAATTCCAAAATAAGGTGAGTCATGCCTGTTAGTGTGCACCTTTGTCCTAAAAATGACTTAGCTGTAGTTTTAATAGCTTATGTCCATCTTGGTACAATGCTGTAAGTGAGTTGTGATAAGCTGTAATCACCTTTGCTTATAAATTGGATAGACTGTGGAAACAGTTGCAAACCACGGAAAAGACATTTCAAACTCTGAGCTTCCTGCCTGATGTGACACGCAGAGAATTTAGGAGTTTTGGATGCTGTTGCCACGTCTTTACTGCCTGTCTTTTACACTGGCGTTTTAAAAAGTCAAAACCCGACAGGGTTGTTTGGTTGCTGCATCCCACTGAGAAGTTGAGAAAGTAAAAGGTAAGGGGGCGTAGCCATGGGCTTGTCAGGGGGACGTGAGTGACACGAGTCCACCCACAGCAACTGTTCCATGAAGGTATGAATCATATTGTACTCGACTTGTAATTTCCACCCAGGAAGGGAAAGCTACTGAGCACTATTGAAATGTTTTGTTCAGAAGTTTCTCAGAAGGAGGGTCTTCATAGTGTTTTATGGAATAATTTGCATTCTAATCGGCATAATTGAATTATTGCCATAGAATTTGCATGGTATGGCTCCAGTAGCAATACTTTCCATTAAGAAATAAATACTCTTTAGAGGGGAAAAAATGTCCATCAACTGTAGTAGCCAATCACACAACAATCTCTATTTATTCCTCTTCATAACCCCATGAGAAGGGTCATCCTCACTGGATTTTCAATTTCTTATCTGAAGAAATTAGTTGAAAAGTGGAAATCCAATCTGCTGATAGTTTCTTTATCTGTCCACACCTCATAATGGGTTTGACTGATTCTTCTATTTAAATTGACAGATTATTTACACCTCTGTGAATTACAGTGTTGCTGTGGTCTTTCTTTCCTTTACATTTGTGTGTGTGCGTGTGTGTAGAACGTCTGTAGTCAGGCTAAAATTCAGATCCCATCTTTATAATTCTTGTTTGTGTAATACGAATTTATCACAACGGCAAGATAGTGGATTATCATACAGCCTTGAAATATCACACTGATTAAGACAGTGGAGAGCCATAGGGAAATGATGGCATGTTAAGTGGAAAAGAATATGAAATTATATCTTTACCATGCTTTCAAGTACTTAAATTGTGCATATAGAAACATGAGCTGAAAAAGAAATATGGAAAAAAGAAACAGATGGTTGGTTGAAATTATGGGATTATGAGAGTTCCCTCTCCACCTTTTTATTCTTTTGTTTTCCATTAACACTCTTACAACATTGCCTGTGTAATAAACATGATATTAAAATTATTCAGCTGGGTGATTAACAATAGCCGAGATATGCAATCTACTTAAGTGTCCATCAACAGATGAATGGATAAAGAACATGTGGTATATATACACAATGGAATATTATTCAGCCATAAAAAAGAATGAAACCTGTCATTTGCAGTAACATGAATGAGCCTGGGGGCCATTCTGTTAAGTGAAATAAACCAGGCACAGAAAGACAAATACCACATTATCTCACTCATATGTGGAATCCAAAAAGTAAAAGGTAAGGAGGTGTAGCCATGGGCTTGTCAGGGGGACTTGAGTGATATGAGTCCACCCACAGCAACTGGAAGTTCCTGGAAGTAGAGTAGACTAGTGGTTACCAGAGGCTGGGAAGAGTGGGGTGGGGAGTGGGGAGAAGTTGGTGAAAGGGTACAAAGTTACAGTAAGGCAGGAGGAAGTTAGATAGGAGTGACATAGCAGTTACAGTCTGGGGGTGGTGGCTCACACCTATAATCCTAGAACTTCAGGTGGCTGAGGTGGGCAGATGGCCTGAGCCCAGGAGTCTGAGACCAGCCTGGGCAACATAGCAAAATCCCATCTCTACAAAAATTAAAAAAAATTAGCCAAGCATGGTGGCACGTGCCTGTGGTCCCAGCTACTTAGGTGACTGAGCTGGGAGGATCACCCGAGCCTGGGAAGGTCCAGGCTGCGGTTAGCCGTGATCACACACTGCGCTCCAGCCTGGATGATAGGCTTAAACATTTTTGAAACCCCATCTCAAAAAAATGAAAATAAAAAATAAGAATAGTTACAGTTAGGTAAGTTCTAGTGTTCCATTGCACAGTAGGGTGACTATAGTTAATAAAAATTTATTGTGTATTTCAAAGCAGCTAGAAGAGAGGAATTTGAATGTTCTCAACACAAAGAAATGATAAATGTTTGAGATGATGGATATGCTAAATATACTTATTTGATCATTAAACATCATATACAGGTATGGAAATATCACATGTACCCCATATATATGTACAATTATTATGTATTGATTAAAAATAAAAGATTAAAATTGTATTTCAAAAAAGTACTTGGTTACAAGAGAAGATCTATCATAAAACGAATAAAGTTTAATAAACAAAGGACCTGAGTTACAGGTCCTTTCCCATGCAGGGCCCTGTGACAGCCTGGGTTGCTAAGAGTGATAGAGTTCCAGGTGGAGAGAGGAAGCCGGGTTACAATCAGGAAACATTTCTATGTCAGCATTTCGGGTAAATTGCTTAAAGCGATCTCAGAAGAAAAGGAACTAATTCTCCAGCACTCCTGTAATTTGTCATGATATAATTTCTCATTCTAAGTAAATATTCGCTTTCATGCCTAATTTTGTATTTGCAATTTTGCATTCTTCTTCTTAAAGAGGGCTCCCATAATTGTATAAGCCTCATGCCTCACAAAACCTGAAGGTGCCTTTGGTGAGGTGGATTATCAGAACACCAGCTGAGCACCTCGAAGTGTGAAATCTAGCATTGGATTCCATCCCTGACTTTTCCTAAGAATCACTGTGAATGCGCTGGACAAACTGCTGCTGCGCCGGGTGCTCCCTGTGTCATCACACTTCCTCATTGTACTTCTGGGTCCTCTGAAGCTGTTCCCAGTGCTTAATCATAAGAAAAGCAGCTCCAAATACTAGTTCAGAAACTCAGGTAGAAAGAGATCTTAAAGGTCATGTCCAGTCACTCTTCTGATGCTTGGGTCTTCTCTTCAGGAGGCATCTGGGCCTGGGCTTGGACCTCTTGCCTCAGTCAACCTATTAGAAAGGTCTTTCCTTGTCTTGAGTCAAAACCAGTCCACTGCTACTGGCATTGCTCTGTACTTCCACGCTCTATAAAAGGTGTCTAACCTTTCAGATGAGAATGGCAGAGGAAAGCGAGAAGAAATTTTAGTTGTTCTTCAACTTCCCAATTAGGCACGCCATTAGGGATTTTTAATACGGTGCTTGATTTAATCTTCTCATTAACTTTCTGATGTAAGTATTATTATTTTATTCTAGGGGTCCCAGATGTAGCAAATAAAAATAGAGGATGTCCAGTTATATCTGAATTTCAGATCAAAACAAATGATTTTTAAAAAACGTACACTCCCAAAAGTGTGAAATTAATTTGTCCTTGGACAAGAGATATGTAAATATCATGTATTTTACCTGGAAATCCTGTTACTATGCCCATTTTTGGAGCTGAGGAAACTAAAGGTTGGAGCCTAGGTAAGTAGTGGAGCTGGAATCTAAGCCCAGGTCCTTGATTTCAAAGCACCACCCCATGGCCCACAATGTCATACACTGATTTAGTATCTGCCTCCTACCTACCCCCAAGAAAAATGTGAAATTAATTTGTCTTTAGATAAGAGCTACCAAAGTTATAAAAACAAAAGAAAACAAATGTATTCACAACTAAGAGAAGACAATCTCCAGGAAACTACTGCTTCATTTATTTGATACTGGGCAGAATTTTTGATGAGAAATCAGCAAGATCGTAGCCTGGAGTGAACACTGGAGGCATGAGATGTCCTAGAGAAAGAGGCTAGAACAGAGGGTGGAACACCTCTTCTATTAAAGCGGCTGTTTTCCAGAGTCTCTGGAAAGCTCCCTCCTTTGTCGTGGCGGTGGTGGGGAAGGGCAGGCTGGGACCCTAATGCATGACTTTCCACCTGGGTGTTACTGGCATCTGATGTCCTAATCATATTTCCCTGTCACCTCTCAGTGCTGATTTACTTTCTCCTCCCATTCTACACGCTGCAGAACTAATTGCCTGCCTAATTGCCAAAACTAATTGCTGTGACATTCGTTGTTCATCTGCTCCTTTCTCCGGCTTGAGCTCGGGCAGGTGGCTCCCATGAAGGCAAGGGTGGAATTATTCCTGCTTTGGGGCCAGGATGCTTCAGAGTGATGGCCCAACACTTATCTTCCTCATGGAGGCGGACCAAGGAATCACCTTCCTCACTGAGCAGGGGACAATAATTCTTGGCAGGGGTTCACCTTCTTCTGGTGTGAGATTGGGTAGCTTTGACAGATTGTGAGTCAATTAAATTGTACTTTTCAGGGAGTTCCTCTCTTCCATGTAGAGATTAGGATTAGATTTGTTCGTGAGGAAATTGACCCAGAGAGGTGAGACAGCTCCTTGCTGGCCACATAGCTCATTCATGGTAAAGTTGAAACTGGGGCTCAGATATCCCAATTCATAGCCCAGAATAATTTCTACTGCACCACACCACAACTGTTGCAGTTGCAATAATTACAGTTTTATATTTCCTAATAAACTTTTATTAAACCACTGTCGAGTAGTATGTCCTCATTGGTAGCAAGAATAATAAATATTTATTGAGTTGTTATGAATATTAAGCCCACTTTTTTTTCATGTAATCCTGAAAAAAGACAACATGACACAGATGCTCTCCATATCCTTATTTTATATCAGGGAAAATGGAGGCAGAGGGAGGATGATAACTTGCCCAGGTCTGACGCCAGATCCCATCCTCTTACCCCCACAAGGCCACGTGCAGACTCCTCCTGACAGCTTTTGGATTCTGATACACGAAAGAACTTGTGAAGATGACTTGAAGGTTGGAACTGGAGCAACATGAAACTAATCAACCAGATTATGCAAATTATTATGTAAACTCCTATTATTGAGCCAGGATTCATGACAGTCCCTCTCTTCCAACACGGCTGAGACAAAAGCAAATGGATTGCAACACTAGCTTGGGATGAATTCAGGGAGCTTGGAAAGAATTCCTGGGATTTTCTGGGCAGTGGAAAAGACAGTGGGTTGGGAGTCAGGAACCTGAAGTTTAGTTCTAGGTCTGGCACTAGGTAGCTGCGTGGCCCTGGGAGGACCTAGTGCCTCAGTTTCTTCAACTGTGAAATGAGATAAGACTCCATGCTCTGGAAGACCCCTGCCATTCTAGGCATCTCGGATGACATGTCCAAGATGGAAGCACACAATGACAGAGGCTTGTAGTGACCTTCAGGACAGCTTTCCAGTAGCTGTAAATAAAAGTCTTATTGTTTGGTTCTTGGTCTTTCCCCCCTGTCAGTGACAGGAAGAATAATAAAAGCAATGGCACTATTGTGTGAAATAAGTGTTTTCTCATCCAAAAGAAAACATGACATATACAATAGCAAACCATTTGCAAGCTGAAAAAGTAATTAATTGTATAAGTCATTGAACATGATAGGAAAAGTGAATTATGATAAGGGAGGACTGAGAGTTAACAAATGAAAATTTTATTTAAAAGTTTAAAAAGATAGTTTTTTTTTTTTAAAAGGGGAGCATTGAAAGGTGATTAACCTACAGAAAGAAAGACCTATTTCAAACACATTTAAAAAGGCACAATTAGAAGAATACTGGAAAAATAAAAAGAAAAATTCAGTTTGATCTGAGGAGGGGGAAAAAAAGCTGTCTTCATGAAAAACAGATTTTGAAGTACTTTTGTCATCAGTTTCCTTTCAATTCTTCTGGTTAATTTCATGAAGGCTGTGCGAACTCTCAACTTCCCAGTGTTTGTAGGAGGGGAGGGTGGTAAGGTGTGAGTGGAAAAAAAATGAATTTTCAAGGTATGGGATTTTATAGTAGAGACTTCCTTAGCAGGATGGACCGTAACAGGGTGTTAGTGATGGAGACCTTGGGAGGAGCAGGCAGAAGATATGGATTTGAGGCCCTGACGTACTCTGCCTGCTGTATGATCTTGGACAAGTTCGACCCCTCTCAGGGCTTCAATATCTTCTTACCTACATGAAGCGATGGGATTGAACACCTCTGTGGCCCTCTCTAGTCTATATGTTTGCATTTCTAACAGTATAGCATGATTAAAAAAAATAGAAAGTCAGTGGTCTTTTGGTTACTAGTCAGGATGAAACTCAAAAAATCTATTTTTAAAATTGTGAGTATTGGGTGTGGTGAAAATATTCATATTTGGGGTCAGAGAGTTTTTCTAATAGAATCAACTCTAGAGTATTCAGACTTGCTCTCACTCCAAAGAGGAAGTGAAGGCAAGCTCTGCTTTCTCCTCTGCTGCTTTCTTTGTTCATGGGAGTGTGCAAATTTTTCTGGCAACACAGAAGACTGAACACAGGAAGCCTGAACCCCGTGAAGCCATAAGGCTTAGCATGGGCGTGGGGGGTGATCAGCCCTTCATCTGTCATTCAGAACTCCATGCTGCAACACAGAGGGGGTAAAAAACCTTCTGCTCTCTGTTTCAACCTCAAGGGCAGAGCACACAGGCCGAGTTGCTGTTCTTGTCTCACAATCTGGAGGCCAGAAGTCTGAAATCAAGGTGTCGGCAGGGTTGGCTCCTTCTGGGAGCTGTGAGGGAAGTATCTGTTCCCGGCCTCTCTCCTTGGCTTACAGATGGCTGTTGATATGGTTTGGCTGTGTCCCCACCCAAATCCCATCTTGAATTGTAGTTCCCATAGTCCCCACGTGTCATGGAAGGGACCTGGGGAGAGGTAATTTAATCATGGGGGCAGTTACCTTCATGCTGTTCTCGTGAAAGTGAGTGAGTTCTCAGGAGATCTGATAAGGGGACTTTCCCCGTTTTACTCACTCAGTTCTCTTCCTGCCACCACTTGAAGAAGGACATGTTTGCTTCCCCTTCTGTAAGTTTCCTGAGGCCTCCCCAGCCATGCTGAACTGTGAGTCAATTACACCTCTTGCCTTTATAAATTACCCAGTCTTGAGTATGTCCCTATAGCAGCATGAGAATGGAAATACAGCCATCTTCTCCGTGTGTCTCTTTGCATTGTCTTCCCTCTATACGTGTCTGTTTCTGTGTCCAAACTTCACCTTGTTATAAGACACTAGTCTTATTGGATTAGAGACTCTAATGACCTCATTTAAATTTGATTACCTTGGTAAACACACTGTCTCCAAATAAGGTCACATTCTGAAACACTCGGGGTTGGGACTCCAGTAATATCTTTTTGGGGGGAGACACACTTTAATGCATAACATACTACAAGAGAAGGGAGCTGCTTATCATTGTCCATTACCTGGAATCGGTTCAGACAACCATCATCTTCCTACATGCAAAGGAGAAAACAGTTCACCTGGTCATTTTTGCTATGGCAGGAGGAAATGTCAATACCAAACCATTGGAGAAGGTTGCTGAGTCATTCAGTTGTGGCAGCAACCACCTTTCTTCCCTGCACCCCCTGGCTAGGCTGCTCCATGTTGGGAGGCAGGGTGTTCAGTACAGCCACCGTGAGCTGAGTGAGGGCTTCAGCTGCAGGCTGGAGTGACCCAGGGAGGAACTGCCGCCTATCAAACGGAAACACCTGCCACGGAAGGTTCACTGAAGCCCAAGAAAATAAAGGTCAACGGCTCTGGGCTGTGCCGCCACCAGTCTCCACCACTATTCTGGGGCAGAATACACCTATTGGCTCACAATGCTGTGAAAGAAAACAAGAAAGTCATGATGGTGAGCACTGCCCTACAGAGATAATGAGCCACTGGAGTAGTTCTGAGGCAGGAGCCAGAGGAGCTGCGATTCAGAGGCAGTCAGGGAGTGGGACTGGGGTCATGGGAGAGACTGGACCCAGTGGTCTAGTGGGTCATCTCATTCCAGATATGTGACCTAAGACCTTCATGTGTGTGCCTGTGCATGTGTGTGGTGTGTGCCTATGTGTATGTGGATGTGTGGATACATATATGTGTGTGCATGTGAGTATGCATGCATGTGCATGTGGGGGGTATGGGTGACTAGATAGGGGGAGCATGGGGAAAGGAAGGGAAAAGAGAGGGTTAAAACCATGACAGGATAATAAGCATCTGAAATACTTAACTACAACAAAATGTTCTGAGGCTTTGTACAGCCATATTTTCCAAACTGCAGGTTGTGGCTCAGCAGTCAGCTGGGAAATCAATTTACCCATGCAGAGGTTCTTAACCTGGGGTCTGTGGACACTGCCCTCTCCCCACAAGAGGCCCAAGGATAGAATTGTATTTCAATATCATTGATTTCCTTTGTAAGCCTACGAGTTTTGCTTTATGCCTTTAAAAACCCTCCAAGAAAGGATCCATAGACCTCATCACATGGGGTAGAAATGGCACACGCACACACACACACACACAAGCGCATAAACACACACAGATACACATACACACACACACACACAAACATATACACACATACACACACACACACACAAGATTAAAAATCTCTAGGTCAAAACCAGCATTTTAAAAAGTTGTTAAGATAAATAGATTATAAAGAAATTAAAAAATTTGAGCTATGCATGTAATGAGGGTATTGTTTTGTGAAACTTTTGTTTTAGATATACAAATACTTGTGTATGTAAAATATACATATGCATATGTGTGTATACATATTTATGCACATACATATTTATTTATTTATTTTGTGATGGAGTCTTGTTCTGTCACCCAGGCTAGAGTGCAGTGGCATGATCTCAGCTCACTGCAACCTCTGTCTCCCAGGTTCAAGCGATTCTCCTGCCTCAGCCTCCTGAGTAGCTGGAACTATAGGCGTGCACCACCATGCCCAATTTTTGTATTTTTGTATTTTTAGTACAATTACTAAAAATAAAAATTTACTAAAAATTACTAAACAATTACTAAAAAAAATTTTTATTAATTTTTGTATGTTTAGTAGAGAGGGGTTTTCACCATGTTGGCCAGGATGGCTTTGATCTCCTGACCTCGTGATCTACCCACCTCAGCCTCCCAAAGTGCTGGGATTACAGGCATGAGCCACCCTGCCTGGCCATTTATTTCTAACTGTAGAGCATGGGGCAAAAATTTGATAGCCACAGTTCAATAGCCTACTGGACATAAGGGTAAAAGATTTAAAAAAAATTTTTTTTAAAATTATGAGTGAGGAATGTAGTGGGCCATTTGTGTTTTGGATTGGAGGGCTCTGCTATTAGGCAGACATTTGACTTTTCACTCAGCATAGCCACATTCCAGCCAATCTCCCAGGGAATGGTGATAAGCTGGTCCTGACCATGCCTGTATGGCTACAGCCCTCTCTGCCTTGTTGAGGCCTGAGTTAATTGGAAGTGTTGCAGAGACATGTGTTGATTCCTGCGGCTACAAGGCTCCTGGAAGTGTCAGAGGCAGGGGTATTGTTTCCTGGGAGGGGTGTCTTCCTGTGTACCGCTGGGGTACCACTAGTGTATGCCTGCCCGGAAGTTTGTTCTTTCACACTCACAAGGCCACCTGAAGAAACAGAGAGAGGGTCTCCCACAGAATGGGGCAGCAAAAGAAGTCAAGCAAAAGTGAAGAAAAGAGAAATAGGGGACAGAGAGGGGAGCTGTAACAAGTGTTCAGGAAAAGGGGGGTCAGATAGGAGAGAGAAGCAAAGAGAAAATCGCAAGTGTATAAAGCAAGTGGCGGGACTCGCTGAGCCGCAGGTGTAGTAAGAAGCTATCGCACCAGCCCGTTAGCTCCCTGCAGGTTTCACAGCATCAAGGATGGTGAAACCGAAAGAAAGAAAAGGCAGTTCAGCAGGAAAGATCAACAAGGACAAATCCTGGGACGAATCCAAACTGCTGTTAGGATTGAACCAAGCAAAGATATGACCACCCATGATAGCGACCTGTTGCTTAGTTTATTTTAAATGAAACTCATATTTACTTGATTAATTTAGAAAATCTGAGATTCACTAGAGCAGGAACTGTGCCTTCCTCAGTTCCTAGATCAGTACCAGTTACATGGTGAAGGCTTAATAAATATCTGTAAAGGAATGTTAACGAATCAGCTGGTAATTGATATGTAAAATTGCTTGAAATTATAAAATAATAGTGATAACTAAAAGTAATACAGTGCATAATAGTATAGAAATCAACTTCATGGTTATCTCATTTAATCCTCACACAGTCCCATCAGGTATCACCATGATCATCCGCACCTTAAGATTAAGACACTAGTTCAAAGCCACTCTATGATTTGTGCCTGGGATTTTAAACAATATTCTCTGATGCAAAAGCCAACATAGACTTTGCCTCTTTGGGCATGTTGTGTATGCCCACTCATGATGAATGCTTTGTATATTTAAGTAGGCATATCCATAGTAGGTATGGGTATCAGTTTGGATTCTCCAGGAAGCAGACACCCCGATGAAATTAGGAGTGTATGAGGAGGAGGGGGTCACACCTGGGAAAGATAAAGGGAGATTGATCAGGGTGGGGCAATGTATTAGTCCATTTTCACACTGCTCTAAAAAAATACCTGAGCCTGGGCAATTTATAAAGGAAAGAGGTGTAATTGATTCACATTTCCACATTGCTGGGGGATATCCGTACTTAGAATCTGTGGCAGCAGACAAAGAGAAACCAAGGACCTTCTTCACATAGTGGCAAGAGAGGGAAGAGCCAGTCAGTGAGGAAGTGCCACACTTTTAAAATTATCAGATCTCATGAGAACTTCCTTACTACCACGAGAACAGTTTGAGGGAAACCTTCCCTGTTATCCAATCACTTCCCACTAGGCTCCTACCTTAACACCTGGGGATTACAACGAAAGATGGGATTTGGGTAGGGACACAAAGCTCAGCCATACCAGACAGGGATGCTGATGTGCCACTTATGAAAGGAGAAGCAGAAGGAAGCAGGATGGAGCTGGGAGTGCCTCAGTCCATGATGTAGATCTGATGAAGTCTTCGCCAATACAATGGAAGTCCCATAGCAAGGACTGCCTGCAAAAGAGCCTCACACTGGATAGAAATGGCCTGGCCTGGCCATAAATCTCCATGCTCAGGCAATGTCTGGGTCTGCCTAGGATGTGCATGACCTTGGCTTGAAAGTTAAGGTGCATTCTACAGGCAGTGTAGCTGGATGCTGTCGGCTAACTGCACATCTTGCAACTGGACAGCAAGTTCTTCCTTGAAGGGAGAAGCAAGTGGTGCACCTCATGACTATATATGTTTACAGTTTTAAAGACATGACATTTTAATACAATTCCCACTTAAATGCTTTAGCTGGCTGTTGTTTTCTTTACTATACCCTGACTTTCTAGTTAGTGAACCATAGCCAACATAGAGACCAAATGTCCCAGTTTGAAAATACTAAATTCCTACCTACAGGGTTAAGAGAAGAGAAGAGATTATGCTAGATTGAGCAATTAAAATTTGATACACTGGATCAAGTCAACTGTTACAAAAATACAGGTGCTGCCACTCCATTTTTCACATCCGTGGCGGACTTGGCCGATTGATCACAGCACTCTTCCTTATGAGTTGTGTTGTCTGCCTCAAAATTATTTTCAACATTGTGATCCAGACAGCCATTCCCAATCTATCACCATTGGCACCTAAGATGAAACCAATTTATCATCCCATCACTAGGTAATGGGGGGAAAACACTGGTCTTGGAGCAGGTGTGTGTGCCCAAATGCTTGTAAGGGTGCTAATGAGAGTGTGAGATTGAGGGAGATGTAATGAAAATAAACACTTGAAGTTGTTTATCAATTAGAAGGTTAGGTTTTAATTTTTTAATTAATAAATCTGTTTGAACCCAGAATACCTTTTTCCCAGAGGCAATATTACAAATAAGGATTATATACAAAAGTCAGCATCTAAATCTCTACCTATGTATATATAACTATTAGTGAATTTGCTTTTGGATCCTAACAATAAACTCAGTGCTCATTGACCTTAACAAATAGGGGTTTATTCTTTCTCCCATAAAACGAAATCTGTAGGTAGGCAACTATCAGCATACATTCAGGCTTTTAGCAACAGATCTTTGTGATTCTGTTGCTACTTTCCTCGTAGTTACAGAATGGCTGTTGTTTCAGGCATTGTCTTCAATATTATTTGGAGGTAGGGTGCCCCTATTCATCAGGAAATTTAAAACTCTGTAAGTAGTCTCCCCCAGAAGAATTCCATGTACATTTCATGTGCCAGACAGGATAACATGACTGTCCGTAGCTTCCAGAACGATGGGCAAACCACATATCTTATTTTCCAGCCTCTGTGCTGGGAGGTAGCAAGGGAGAAGGGGTTAGACATAGCTTTTAGATAGTTTGCCAATAGTGAATGGTACTTAGACCTAAAAATAGCAGTACTAGTTTTCTAGAGTTTAAAATAATACTTGATGTTTTCGGGCATGAGCAGAAATATCCTACGTTCACTCCTCTACTACTCACGTCCACTTTCTAATAAAAAAGAATTTGATAAATGTAATGAGCACGTCTGTATATTTGCTGGATGAGCATGGATTCTACATGTTTGTGCTTTAGCAAAATAATTCCTACTTTGAGTTTCAGTAGACTTATGTCTTAAAATCTAGTCATTGGATAGCTTTAAGCTGAAATGCTGTTGATACATTACTATTCACTGTAGGATTAACCTGACAACCCACCACAATTTAAATGGGAATTTAAAAATTAAATTAACAATGAGTTATAAAGAAAGCTAAGAATGGTAGAAACCGAAATCTCCAGCCCACTCAGGATAACACTCAAAATGTATAGCATATTTACTAAAAATTACAGAAGTTCCAAACTATCTCCACGTCTCTAAGTGAGTCACGTGCCAGAATGAACAGTTCTTTGGTGCTCTGCAATCTTCTTAGCAGAGTACAGAATTAAGTCCTTGGCAAACTGTAATAATGTGTTAATTTTAGATCATTATGCCATAATGTAGTAATCCTTAGTAAATACTTAGTAAGTTACTAGAAAGTAGCTCTTCATCATATGCAAAAAATAAAATTGAAGACATTGCATGTCATTGGCTTCCAAGAATAGGAGAAAGGAGATTTTAGAGTCAGTTTCTGGTTCATCTATAAGACAGTGTGTTGGATCACATTGTAAAGAATTGTGATGCATAGATGAGAGCACTAGTTTGAAATCAACAGCTGGATTTGAATTTCCATTCCACCTATGACTACTCAGGACAAGTCTCTTAAGCCCTGCATAGCCCAGTTTCCTCATTATTAGACTGGCAACTACTAACACAGAAACTATTCTACTTACAGTATGTTTGTAATTGAATCTATTTGTTGGAAATTCCAAAGTGACTAAGCTTGCCGTCACAAATGCACTTCCAGGAACAGGAGCATGAATCAGTTTCCCAAAGCTTTTAATAAAAGCTGGTGTGCTTGTTTATACATGTTCAATGCCATGTCTGCCTAGGTGATAAAATAATGCTTGTACACAGAAGACACTAAAAAATATAGCTTTTGAATGAGTGAAGGACATTTTCCCCCAAATTGTTGTCATTTGTCATTTATCTCTGCTGGAAGTCTGTGGGGGCAGATAACTGTTCTCCTTGGGGATCTCCCAAGTGTCCTGAGGAGGTCCTTAGGAGCCACAGCCTGCATTCTTGTCGCCTCACCCCTTATGTGGATGTGAACCAGACTGGAAGAGGCGTTCCCTTTGCCTTCATGCAACAGTTTCAAGAGCAGAGTCTCTTCTGGCAGCTGTTAAACTTCTCCCACGCTAGCCCTCCCCGGAATGAACAGGAAGCTCCTCTGCCCATCTAGTGTCGAGGTGTCGACTCAAGAAAAGTCATCCTTTGTCTTCGTCTTCCATTCTCTTGCTGATATTGTCCACGAGCACAGGCACAGCACTTCTGTATGTTGCACGATTTGCTCTTTGCCCTTTATAATCATTTCTACTATTGAATAATTCATCTTATATTGGTGTGAAGAGTTCCTGTGTCTCTCATCCCTTCTAGTTTTTAAAAATCTCTTCTGTTTCCATGGTAATTGTATATATCAACAAGGACTTTGAACATTCTCCATTTTCTTGGATTTTTTGAACCTGATGTGGTTAATAATGCTTGGGAAAACTTCTCAAAAAAAGACTCTCACAAACACAGCAAAATGCATTGATGGTGAACAGCACAGTTTTTTAGTTCAAAAGGCAACATATACATTCCATATCATCTGCTGGTACCATGTAGTATGTTCTCACAGGAGAGCTTGGGATTTTACCTGTGGCTATCCACAGGTTGAAAGTTGGCAAGCAGAAGAATATCTGTAACTAACCTATTTTTTCTGCAGTTTTATTGGGATAAAAGTTAAAGTGCTCTAGTGCACTGTAGCCTATAAAATGTTATCCTTTCTGTGACTCGTGCCCCATTTCCACAGTGCCATGTGGGGACACAAGGAACAGATCTTTGTCCTCAGGAAAAGTGGAAACTCAGAGTTGAATTTCCTCCTCACTCCAAACATCAACATGCACGCACGCGCGCGCACACCCACACACACACACACACAGTCATAGGCACACAGACTCCTAAGAGCTGGAGGCAGGGACACAGCAGGAAGGATAGTATAGACAAAATTCCTAGTTGCTGATCACTTGCTAACTCTCTTCATTTTCACAAGAAAACACCTCCTGGCATTTGCTTAATGGAAGGCACCTTTCTAGTCAGTCACTTGACAAGTGTTCTAAATTGGATTTTAAAAGGACAGAGGTTGAGATTAGGGTTAGGGATTTTTATTACATCTCGAAGTGCCTGTATAAATTACACAGTGGGGATTTTCAGTTGAAAGCTTTTCCAGATAATAAACAGGAGACTCATGTATTGGCATTTTTGTAATGCTATAAGAATGAGGAAGTGTAGGTGCTGGCACGTATTCATGTAAACAAAAAGCGAGCGACAAATTTTTACCTTGAGTTTTAGAATCACACTCTTCTAAATAATTTACATGTAAGGAGAGATCATAGAGATAACCTGTAGGAAAACAGAAAGATGAATTTTTTTCCAGCTAAACTTGTCTTGCTGCATAACTATCTTGGGCATATCAGATTTTATAAAGATACTTTTCCTCTTACATTTCACACTTCACTTTCACTATCGAGAAGCCAAGTGGAGGCATTTTCCCTGGTGAGTGGGAGTTGTAAGGACTAGCTCAAGAGTAGAATAGGCTTAGGCAAAACGATAATGTAGGTGAAGTCATTCATGTAACCTGAATCCTCTTTTAGTGTCTTGAGCCTAAGTCCTGTCTTAATCCCCAGAACCCCAAAGTTCTGCAGACAAAAAGTTCCCCATAGAAGTGGCCTGGTGATCTTTAAACAGAGCCCTGGGCTTAATCTTCCTTTTGCTGCCATCTAACATTTAAAAATTCTAGTATTCATTTCCTCAGGGCCTCAGCTTGTGGACAAGCTAATGTGTGCCAACATACCCAGAGTTCTTATGATCTAAAAGTGTTATTCTCCTGGGTAAGTGGTAAGTGGTTTGCATTTCAGCAAGGATAAATAAATGCCTTGGTTCAAAAGAATAACAGGATAGGATTGTTAAAAATATTACTTCCTCCAGGAAGCTTCTGCCTCCCTCTAGCCTCGTGGATTAGAAGTTCCTGGGAAGGCTCCTAAGTAAAGCGTGCTTCTCCTGTCATGGTACTTGGCACTCGTCATTGACAACACTTGTTTAATAAGCTCTGTGGGTTCAGCCCCATGTATATTCATATACATGTACTGTTATATTAATTCCCACCACCCGGCTCCCTGATGGAACACTTGCAGGACATTAATAAATACTGTCAATTGAAGAATGAACAATGCTAAGGGTGTCAGGAACTCTAGAAAGATAATAGAGTGAGGGAGAGAAAAGCAGTATTTGAAGGCCAGATGGCTTTCACTGATTCTTCCTACTTGGTTATTTTATAACTGACAAACCTCTGAAAATAACACTTAAAAGTAATAGTTTTCAGTATCGCTTTAAGTGCTTTAGAATCACACTCAGCATTGGATGTAAATAGTTAAGGAGGGTAGCCTTGATCTGCTACTGCCATAGGTACGTTTAACATACAGAAATTACACTGAAAGTGTCACGGCTTTCTTGTTTCACCCAGTGAGAAAATCCACTGCTCAAATTGAAACCAATGTGGAAATTACTCCTTCCATCAAAAGGAGCAGAGAATGAAAACAAAAACGACAAAATCTCCTCAGCTCCACAGTGATGACATAGAATGTTCAGATAAGAAAGAGAAAGAAGGCTTTGGGAAAACAACAATAAGAAAGTATTTCAATGGCATTCCAAGTAAATAGTGACTAGAGTTTTGGCTCACTGTACTAGCAACACAGTGATAAGGGCTCTCCTCAAAGTAAAGTGAACTTGGAGCAAGTGAACGAGGAAACACTGAAAACAAGGGTGGGCTGAGGAAAACGCATCCTCTCAGAGCATGCAGTGAAGGCTCAGCTGAATTAATACTAGGAATTACCCCAGACTGTAGATCACTCTGTTAACCTTTCTGATGGGAGTCTTCTTTAGTTGTTAGTGAGGGGGAGTTGTAGGTTTATATTAGATCTGCATTGTAACACAACACAGAGTTTAGCAATGCACTGTGGGTAAGGCAACGGTGCAACCAACTGGATGTAGTTCTCAGTGATAGCACACTTGGTCATTTTCAATTCTGCTTTTCTTTCATTTTCCCTTTTTCCTTCTCATTTTCTCTCTTTCTATCATACTTCAAGTTAAAGAATCTCTTTATATGCTGCCATAGACAAATATATATGAACCACGTAGACCAAGAAACTAGGTAGTACACAAAGTGACCAAACCCAGTAAAAGCCTATAACTTCTACATGTTTTACACATACACACACACTGCTCTCATTTAATTCCCTCAACACCTCTACTCTGTAAACATTTTATGCCTCCCCTGCTTTTGGATTAGTAAACAAATTCAGGTAGGCTCAGTCATTTGACCAATGACAAACGACTAGAACATGGAGGATGAATTTGAAGCATCAGAGTCAGTACCCTTTTCTCTGAATATCTTGGGAGATAATTGGTACAAAGTACATACAAATCAATATTGTCATTATTGTGTACTTAGATAACAAAGCAGTGTCTTCATTCATAATGGATTGCGGCTCCCCGCTCAGAAAGAGGACATTTTTAAAACTACAAGATACAACTGAGAGCTTGGAAGCTATCCATGCGTAAGTTTTAAAACCCAGCAGCTTCATGGCTTCCTTCTTCCGTTGGCCTGGCCAGTGGACACAGTGGTCACGTTCCTGGCATGGAGATGTCATTCACGGCAGGTGTTCTTGAATTGGAGCTTAAGGCTCCAGGATTTTTGTGGGTTCCTCCAGAATCCTACACTCCTTATACACTCCCACAGGGTGCCTGCCCAGGTGAGTGGCACGCTTCATGGTATCCTTTCAGATTCTATCACTAATACTTCTCCAACCGTGACTTACAATGTAACCTGAGGCAGGATTAGAATGTTGGTATATTTTAATTTGCTCCTATGCCAAATCACAGTGCTTATATTTGCAACTCTGAGAATTGATGGGGGCAATAAACAGATTTAGAATTCACATGTGTGAGCACCACGAAATACTTTGAACTTCACTAAATGGGGAGAATACAAGACATTACATTTAGAAACTGTTTAGGAGCAGTAAATGGAGAGAAGCAACATTTTTGCTTAAAAGAAACAACAACATCACAACCCCTTCATTATGTGCAGCACACAATTTAACAGGTGTGTGATTTATTCATTTATTCACAGACTCACGGACCAACCATTCCATCACAGCACTATTGTCTGTGAAGCAAAACACCTTTACAACGAACTGTATCAGCTCCTCAGACAGACTGAATTAGCCCATCTAAAAATCCTTTGCTTCCGATTGAAAAAGGGGTTAATAATCATCAAACTGATGAACATAAATAAACTTTACCTCAGTAAAGTTGTTTCCATCTTTGGATTTCCGGGTCATCTCGAATCAGTGCTTGATATGAAAGGGGGAAAAATAAAACTTATGTATTATTTTTAGTGGATAAATGAAATATAATTGTTTCTCCATGTGTATCTAGAATTACGGCCTTCTTGAGAAAAGTACCACAGTCCGTCCCTTCCCTGCTCACTCATCTCTTTTCTTGGGAGAAAGACGGTTTTTCTGATTGGTGAGACTGGAGAAAATTTGATACTCACTCTCCCAAATTTCTTTATCTTACACAGTTAAGTGTTGATGAGTCATTTCTCTTTTTCTCTAGCTCTCTCAGACCCAAGTGTTACCAGTGAAGGGGTGTCCAGGTTCTTGGCACTTTGAACAAAGAACTGGACAAAACTCACAAACAAAGCAAGAAAAGAATGACGCAACAAAAGCAGAGATTTATTGAAAATGAAAACACACTCCACAGGGTGGCAGTGGGCAAGCAAGCAGGTCAAGGGCCCAGTTACAGAAATTTCTGGGGTTTAAATACCCTTTAGAAGTTTCCATTGGTTACTTGGTGTACACCCTATGTATATGAAGTAGTGGCCTGTGATCAGTCTGATAGGTTGGAAGGGATCAATCAGAATGCAAACATCTAATTGGTTGTGGAGAGTGACCAATTAATACTCCTATGCAAATAAAGACTTTTTCCACAACCAAACTGTGAGAGGGGACCGATCAGAGGTACTTTCATTTTTTCACCTGTGATGCAAAAAAAGGGTGGCAGGGGAGAGGTGTTGCAAAGGGAGTAGCCTCTGGTCCTTTTGTTACTTGAGCACTTGGGTGTGGGAAGTTGGGGTTTTCCTTTTGATTTAGTTCTAGGAAGTCAGCATGAATCAGCCTTAGATTCCCTGCCTCCAGACCCTCCTGCCTCACAAGTGCTCCTAGGAGCTGTACATGCCTCTCTTGTGTCCCCATGTGATCAGCTCATTACGGGTGGGTCCTGCCAGGTCTCTCGTTCTTGTCTCTCCACTTCAAGATGGCTAGTAAGTCCTGGTCCAGTGAGTCCCCAGTGCAGACATAGAGCAGAAGGGAAGTAGCTCCGGTTGTATTTCCTGAAGTTTAATAAAGAACCCTGTGCTCTCCGTCCCATTACCTAAAGCTGATATTGTGCTTGGAACGTGCAGTGTTATCCAATCCAGCTTTACCACTGCTAAAGTTGAACCACCCTTTGATCCTCTGCTTGCTCGTTTTGCCAAGTTCTTAACTGCCTGGAATTGGAAGTTGAGGGCTGGATTATTGATTTTTCACCCTGCCCCCAAACTCCAACAGAAACCAAGGGTTCCTGAAGAGGGGCAGGGCAGCAAGAGGGAGACTGAAACTGGGGCACCAGAACGGAATGTCTTTGAAGTGTGTGTTTGCCTAAGGTGTGTGTAGAAAGATAGCCACTTTTCAGATTCTGCCTGCCTTTAATACATTACAATGTCCTAATTAAAAACATTTAAAAAGCTACATTGGAAAATGATCCCTGAGGCTAGAATGCTGTTGGCACAGTGAAAAAGATGCAATCAATAAGTAAACAGACAATGTCAGCCCGAAGACCTTTCAGAACAACATGTGTACTCGAGGGAAAAAAAATTAGAAGTCTCTTTAGCCTATTTAAATATTTTCCAAGATCTTTGTTAAATTTCAGGTAATAGTATTTCTTCTTTTGAACAAGCATTGTATGTTTGCCTTTGACTGAGAATGGCCTAGGCTAGAGACCATTTGGTATTCAACCTGTGACTATTTTAGTGTGGGGCTGGACCCCAAAAATTCATGCTCGATGAAATGATTTTCACTTACTGAGATGAATTTACTTTTTCTTCCTTCAGCAGTTCATAAATCTAATGGAAGAAAGAGTAGCTATCATAATAATGAGAATAGACTTCTAGGAGCATGAGCCAATGTCAATACTTTATTTAATAACGCAAATTCTATTACTATATATTTGGTCTCAATCCAAATTTGCTTTAAATTGAGTTTTCTTGCCATTGCACACTCCTATCTCTCTGAACACACACCACACACACACACACCACACACTTGTTTTATTGTGTTTCATTTTATTGCACTTCTCAGAGAATGTGTTTTTTGCAAATTGAAGATTTGTGGCAACTTTGCATCAAACGAGTCTATTGGCATCATTTTTCCAAGAGCATATGCTCACTTCCTGCCTCTGTGACAGCATTTTTTAGCAATAAAATATTTTTAATGAAGGTATGTACATTGTTTTTTAGACATAATGCTATTGCACACTTGACTAAAATATAGTGTAAGTATAATTTTTATATGCCATGGGAAACTAAAAAAAAGTGACTTAGTTTATTGCAATATTTGCTTTATTACTTTGGTCTGGAACTGAACTCACAATATCTCTAAAAGTATGCCTATATAGCTTTTCATAACACAGATATCACATTTTACCATATCCTATTGTTACTGAACAATGTTGGTGATAACATTGATGATATCAATCACTATTACTGGTATCATTATCAACATATCAATAAACATTTTTAGAACATTTTGAAATTGTCAGCTGGGTTTTGGTTAAAGTAAATACTTCTTGTCTGATATATTATATTCCAAAACAATAACAGTAACTGAAACTACCGAAGAAGATATACTTTTCAAAGTAACATATTGTCATAATGTATAAATATCAAAATTTCATACTGTAGCATGACTGATATAAAGAACACTTTGTTGGTGTTGTTGTTTTGTTTTGTTGTTGTTGTTGTTGTTGTTTTGAGACAGATTCTCGCTCTGTCACCCAGGCTGGAGTGCAGTGGCCAGTGGCACAATCTTCACCATGTTGGCCAGACTGGGCTCGAACTCCTGACCTCAGGCAATCTGCCCACATCGGCCTCCCAAAGTGCTAGGATTACAGGTGTGAGGCACCATGCTCAGCCACAGAACACTTTTAAACCATTGAACTAGATAGAGGGGCTATAAAACTCTCATATTTCATTCTTTTTTTTTTTTTTTGAGACAGAGTCTTGCTCTGTCACCCAGGCTGGAGTACAGTGGTGCAATCTCAGCTCACTGCAACCTCTGTATTCCGGATTCAAGCAATACTTGTGCTACAGCCTCCTGAGTAGCTGGGATTACAGGTGCGTGCCACCAAGCCCAGCTAATTTTTGTACTTTTAGTCAAGACAGGGTTTTGCCATGTTGGCCAGGCCGGTATCGAACTCCCGACCTCAAGTGATCTGCCTGCCTTGGACTCCTGAAGTGCTGGGATTTCAGGCATGACTGACTTCACCTGGTCTATTTCATTCTTTATATGCAGAAAAACTCTAAATCTAGGGTTGGTGGTTCTGAGCAGTAGGCATCTATGTATTTAAGAATATTATGGAATCTTCTGGTTTCTCCAATCCTGTCTACCTACCTTCATTAGGATGTCCTGGGCATCTCATGTGTTATAGTGCCATTGACCCTTGAACAACATGGGTTTCAACTGCCCTGGTCCACTTATACATGGTTTTTCTTTTGCCTCTGCTATTCCTGCAAAAACAACTCCTGCCTCTTCAACATGAAGATGATGAGAATGAAGACCTTGATGATTGATCCACTTCCACTTAATGAATAATAACTATATTTTCTCTTGGTTGTAATTTTCTTAATAACGTTCTCTTTTTCGAGCTTACTTCATTATAATAACTCAATATATAATACATATTATATGCAGAATATGTGCTAACTGACTGTTAATGTTATTGGCAAGGCTTTGGGCCATCAGTGGGGTATTCGTAGTTAAGTTCTTGAGGATCAAAAGTTATACTTGGATTTTCAGCTGCATGAGGGGCTGGTGCCCCTAATCTCCACATTGTTCCAGGGTCAAATGTGATTTCCCAGCCCCTGTGTCTCTGGTTTCTGACCTGCTACTGACCTGTTTCCAACTTGTTCCTGACTTGGATTTATAGTCTCCTACTTTATATCCCCCTTTATTCCTTGAACCAGGCCTTTGACTTTGGGATTCCTTCAAGAATGCTTGGCTCCTTCCCTCTTGGCTACACATACACATTGTTAGGAGAGATAAGCACCCTAGCAGGCTCTAGATGCAGCTGCTGTCCTAGTTTCTCTTGTGGGTGGATTTGGGACAGCAGGGATTCAGACCATAACGTGGTTGTTCCTCATCCTTTTTTACCTATTAAGCATTGGATTTCTTCAAGGCATAGTGCTAGGGAAGCCTACTTACTAACTCTGTATGCTCTCTGAAAGAAGAAAAATCCACATTTATTGAGTAGTTAATTGAGTGGTTACTAAATACTGAGAACTATGCTAAAAGTTTTAAATGCAACAAGCCATTTTAATACTCCCAACAGCGTTATAAGGTAGAGAATAGTATATTCTCTGTTTTAAATATATGGGAAATTTGGGGTATTTGAGTAATTTCTTCATGGTTGCACAGCTAGGAAGTAGCAGAGCTGGGCTGCAAACTGAGGTGGCTTCATTCCAGGACTCCTGCTCTGAACCACTGCCTTATATTGGCATTGGTTTCTATGGAAATCTTTAAGTTATCTCATCCACACTTTTGAGTGCAGTTACCATCAAAGCATTGATGACTCCCAAACTTCAGTTGCCTACTCAATATCTCCATTGGAATGTCTCAAAAACACTTCAAACTAACCACATTGAAAAGGGAACTCAGGTACCCCAACCCCTTCAAACCCGATCTTCTTACGTGTTTCCTTCCTCAGTGAAGGAAATCATCTTACATTAGTAGTATGAGCCAGATACCTCGGTGTCATCACTGGCTCATCACTCTCCTTCAATTCTGCACCCAATCCATTATTAAGTCCAGTGATTAACACCTCTGAAATACATTTCAAAGCAGTCCTCTTCTCTCTGTCTTCACAGCAACCACCTTTGTCCAAGCCACATTATCTTTCATCCAATCTAGTGGATAACGCTGTGCTAGTTAGGGTTTTTCAGAGAAACAGAAACAATAGGCTATATAGACAGTCCTTGACTTTGGGTGGTTCAAGTTAAGATTTTTTGACCTTACAATGGCGAGAACCTGTCTCAGTTTTGACATAATGCAGTACGGTATTCAATAAATGACATGAGATATTCAACACCTTATTATAAAACAAGCTTTCTGTTTGATGTAGTCTACAGCCTCAACTGTAGGCTAATGTAAATGTTCTGAGCATGTTTAAGGTAGCCCGGGCTAAGCTATGATGTTTGAGAGGCTATGTGTATTAAATGCGTTTTCAACTTATAATATTTTCAATTTACAAAGGTTTATCAGAACATGACCTCATCATAAGCTGAGGAGCCTCTCTCTATATAGATGTATAACAAGAGATTTATGAGGGATTGGCTCATGTGATTCTGGAGGCTAAGTCCCACATTCTGAAATCTGCAAGCTGGAGGCCCAAGTCAACCAGTGGCTGAAAGACCTGAGAACCAGGCCAATGGTTTAAGTCCCAGCCTGAATCTGAAGGCCCAATAATTGGGAGCACCAATTTATGAGGGCAGGAAAAGATGGATGTTACAACTCAAGCAGAGACAGTGAATTTGTTTTTTCTAAAGGGGATCTCAAAAAATTAGATGATGCCCACCTATGTTGGTGAGGTGATCTTATTTACTCAGTCTACCCGCTTAAATGATCTTTTCTTTTGGAAATGCCCTCAAAGATACACCAAGAAATAATGTTTTCCCAGCTATCTGGACAGCTTTTCGCTGAGACAAAGTGACACATAAAATTCACCATCGCAATCCCTGGCTGGTCTCCTCCTATACAGCCTTGTTCCTCTTCATTTGCTCTTTACACTTAGTCTAAGTGATCTTTTCAAGATACAAATCTGACTATATCAACTCCTGCTTCAACTCTTCAATGGTTCTCATTGTTCTTAGAGAATCTGCTTAGCATGAGACCTTGCAAAGTTTGGCCTCTGCCTGGAGCTCCAAAACCATCCAAATCTGTTCTCCCTTGCTCTGCGCTCAGGCACAGTTGCCTTCTGTCATTTGGACCGCTTCAAACCACTGCAGAACCTTTGCACATGCTATTGCCCCCACTGTTTGAAAGGCTCTCTAACCCTGAGTCGGGTTAACTTTCACTCATTCTTCAGTTTTTAGATCATCTATCAATTCTTTATGGACATCTTTCCTGGCCCCCTCGCAGACCGGGTTAGGTTGTCCCTTCATATACCCTCACAACACCATGAACCTCACTGTCATAAAACTTAGTACAGTTTATAATTATGCTTTTATTTATGTGATTATACAATGGCTGTCTTCTTCAATGGAATATAAACCCCATATGGGCAGGGACCAGGTCAATGTCAGCTAAGCATTATATACCCTGTAGGCATTGGATAAATATTCATTGAGTGAATTACTTTAAAAACACAACAAAGTTAATTTAATTTGATTTTTTTGAGACAGGGTGTCACTCTATCACCCGCACTCAAGTGCAGTGGCATGATCATAGCTCACTGCAACCTCGAACTCCTGGGCTCAAGCAATCCTTCCACCCCCACCTGCCGAATAGCTGGGACTACAGGCATGCCCTGCCATGCCTGGCTAATTTTTTAAAAATTTGTTTTTTGTAGCTACAGTGTCTCACTATGTTGCTCAGGATGGACTCAAACTCCTGGCCTCAAGCGATCTTCCTGCCTCAACCTCCCAAAGTGGTGGGATTACAGGAGCGGGTCACTGAGCCTGACAGTTAATTTTAAATATAAGAGATTAAAGGGTAAACACTAAATCTATGGTGAATGATAGATCGTATATTAAATTTTAAGTCAGTTAAAGTGTTTCTCCATTCTATTGTGAACTTCTTAACATACTCTGAATATCTCATTGTATAATCCTTTTAATTTTCTCAGTGGCATGTGACAGAAGGACATGATCTGGTCTTTTCCATCCCTGGGTCCTGAGACTTGTCCCCACTCTGATCTGTGGAGGGAGAGCGGGCTGCTCCAGGACACTGGCTGGCTGCCTGCTTTCCATCACACCCAGGACACTTCCCTGCATCTCCTCCTTCTGGTGTTTCCAGCTTCCTGCCTTGATGTCAGAACTGCTTGCTTGGGGCAACTCCTCAAACTCTTCTTTCTGTTTTTTGTTGTTGTTGTTGTTGTTGTTTTGTTTTGTTTTTAAATTTTATGTTCCTATAGGTTCAGCAGAAGTCGGGAATTGGGGGTTGGTGGGGGTAAAGGGATGGTGGTGGTAATACCGATGGCTGGGCTAATTCCTGGGTCCTGGCAGTAGGAGAATTTGTGAAGATCTGACCTGAAATCCAAACTGTCTGGAAGAAGGGACAGGGAGTTTGGGATTGCATGGAAGAATGAGATGCTGGTAGGAACCACAATTTTCAGTGTGTTTTGGGAGAAATGATTAAGTGGCAGGTCTACCAACTCTCATCCTCTGAGACTAGCCCAGAAATCTGCATCTTAATCTGCAGCCCAAGTAATTCTGAGGCATTTGGTCCCTGTATTGCAGTTTGAAAAATTACTGGCATAGAGATACCTTTGGCTGGGCATGGTGGCTCACCCTGATAATCCCAGCATTCTGGGAGGCTGAGGCAGGTGGATCGCTTGAGCCCAGGAGTTTGAGACCAGCCTGGGCAACATGGTGGAACCCTGTCTGTATGAGAAATACAAAAAATTTATCCAGGTATGGTGGTGTGCACCTGTAGTCCCAGCTACTCGCCACAGCACTCCAGCCTGGATGACAGAGTGAGACCTTGTCTCAAAAAAAGAAAAAAAAAAAAAAAGATATCTTTTATTCAAAACAACATTAACCCTTATTCTTAAAACAAAAAAGCCCTACTATATTCCCATTTCTAATGACTTGCTTGGAACAACATACACAGATGCCATCATATGGGCTGATCCACAGGTCCCTTCCATTACAGTATCATTATAGTACAGTAATGGGTATCATTGTATTTTTGTGCTAAGAAGCATGCAGGAGCAATTGCCTGCTTTTCTTTGTGAGTCTCAGGAACACCTGTAGACTAACACCTGGTGTTTTCTGTAACAGGTGTATGCTAGAGCTAGCAATGGTAAAAGAATCATATGATGTTAGCCTACATTATCATCTGCAGCCTGTCTCTCCTGCCAAGTGGGTCAGCTGAGATAGAGACCACAATTTGAGCAGATGTATATTAATAATTAAGAGAAGCATCACAATTTTACAGTATAAGAATATGGAAGAAATGGGAAAGGCAATTTTCAACAGTTCAGGAAATTAATTTTCTTCCTTTCCCTCCATAAGTTTTCATCCCCTGCTCTACTTATCCACAAAGCTTTAGCTCCTCCCAAAGACTTTCTGAAGGAGACGAAAATAAGAAAGTTGTTTGAACAAAGGAAAGCAGTTGCATAAATGATGGAGACACATCAGAGTTGGAAGGACCTCAGATAATCTGGTTCAAGCTCTCCATTATATGATGAGGAAATGAAGGCCCAGGGATATTACGTGACTGAGCCAAGAGATAGGCAACATTATCTTTTATTCTGTTTGGAACTCAAAGCAGGACTGGAGTCCAGTTGTCAGATGTGCTTCATTATTCTTTCCACAGTACCACAACACATTAACTCAAAGAGCACTAGGTAAGGGAAAGTATCAATGATATTCCCTCTACTACGATGGAAGTTGTATAACAACAGATGCCTTGCCTATCTGGTTCACCACTGCATTTAAAATAGTGCTATGCACACTTTTAGTGCTTGGTAAGTGTTAAGAAGGCCTGTGCAGCTTCCACTTTTGTGGTTCTGAGAAACTTGAACTGCTTGTAAGTTCTCTCTCTGATGGAGAGTCCATGTAATGACCACATGGAGAGGTGCACTGAGCTGAATAGTATCCCTCCAAAATTCATGCTCACCCAGAACCTGTGAATGTGACCTTATTTGAAAACAAGGTCTTTACTGATATAATCAAGTTAAAATGAAATCATACCGGTTTAGATAAAACCTAAACCTAGTGGCTGGTGTCCTTATGAGCAGGCTATCTGAAGACGCAGACACACAGAGAGAAGGCCACGTGATGACACAACAGAGATTGGAGTAATATAGCTGCAAGCCAGTGGCGTCAAGGATTGTCAACAACCACCTAAAAAGAGGCAAGTGGGGATTCTTCCCTAGAACCTTCAGAAGTAGCATGACCCTTCTAATACCTTAGCTTTAGACTGCTAGCCCCCAGAACTGTGAGAGAACAAATGTCTGTTGTTTTAAGTCACCCAGTCTGTGGCATTTTGCTATGGCAACCCTAGGAAACTAATCCAAGAGAAGAAGGGATGAAGACTAGCTATCCCAGCATTCTGGTTAACCTTTCAGGTGATTCTAGTGCCAGCTGCTGTCTGACTACAACCATATGTGAGACCTCATAGAGACAAACTGAACTCTCAAGGACTGAGGGAATTCCAGTAGCAGAACTTTTAAGGGGGCCTCAGACACATGAGTGTGCTGGTATGAGACATCTTAGACATTCCAGCCCGTAGAGCCCCCAGATGATTACAGTCACAGCTGTCAACACGTGAAATAGAAGAACCACCCCACTGAGTCCAGCCAACCCACCAATTGTGATGACAAATATTGTGAGAAATAATTAAAAAGTTGTTTTGATCACTATATTTCACAGTTGTTTATCACACAGCAACAGATCACCAAGGCATTTGAGCTCTCCAGAAGCAGGCTCTGAGATAAGGAAGTGATTTGTTAGGACCTGTCCTCAGGGAAAACCAGAAGCATCGTGGAGTATCGGGACAATAAAGTGAAGCAAACCAAGTAAGTGTGTTATCAAGCAAAGTTCTAGGGAGGGTAAGTTTGATTTAATCCTGCAGGGAGTTTTGGAGACAGTGTAAGTCATAACTCAGCACTACCCAATCAGGGTCAAAGGCACTAGAGTACCTAAGCTCCTTTAACTTGTCAGTCATTGGTTAAGGGCTGTGTCCAGGATACAAAAACTTGCAGTCACTTTAGAGAAGTGTATCCCTGGGGAACAGTCCCCATGGCCCACTCACTGGGGGAGTAGACACAGGGGCATTTGGCAGCCTAAGGGAAGTCTTCCAACAAGGAGACACAGGTGTCAGTCTTTGGGAGTGAAGGCACACCCAGAGGCAGTCTGTGTGACAACGGTAAGCTTGGGTGACCAATTTATTCTGGTTTCCCTAGGACTGTACATGTTTAAAACGGAAAGTTCTGCATCCTGGAAATTCCCTCAGTCCTGAGCAAACTGAACAGCTGGCCACTCTAGAAATGGATCCCAGGGGTCACAGGCAGAGCCTGATAATGTCTTCTACAGCCAATGCATGAATATCTCCAAACTAGAGTAAGTGGGGACCACAGGATCCTCTAGAGGCGGGTCTGTAAGAGGCCAAGGATGTGGGAGGTTAACAAGCAGGCAAGAACTCTTTTAATGATAAGAGCCTGTGATCTATGACAGGGATAAGCAGTTTCACACCGTGTCAAACACTGCAGCAGAGCTAAGGATCATCTTATGGGAAAATGTCTTTTAGTTTGGCAATTAGAGGCATGGATGAGAAAAGAGGCACATTGGTGCTACTAGGAGCTGGGCTGGAATAGGAAGCTCAAACAATGGACACATGGACACAGCATCATCCTCAGACGAGGATATAAAGGGAACCAGAGCTAGGCTAAAAACTGGGGCTAGAGGAAGGATGGGGGACAGGAAGAGGTGAGTTTATTGTTAGGATTTTGAAACAATTTTCTGTGCTTCAAAAGTATCATTTTCGGATGTTTTCTGAGAGAAAGGAGTTCATGGATAAAAATGTAAGTAAAAGGTAGTCCTGAGGTAGTGAGGCTGGTGGCTTTGTAGAAGGAAGAAATGGAGGCCTAGTCACCCCAATTACAAACAGAGATGGTTTCATTTGCATTAAGGTTTATGTAACCAACAGGATGGAAATTAAGAATTTGTTAGCAGGAATCAGAACTCTTCTGTGAGAGAAGACAAAGGTAACCGGGAGATTTCATTAAGGTTTACAGGTGTATTAGTCAGGGTTCTCTTAAAGGGACAGAACTAATAGGATATATATATAACATATACTATATATATTTCGTATCCCTGGCACAGCACCTTACATATCTGTATGTAAAGGGGAGTTTATTAAGTATTAACTTACACCTTACACGATCACAAGGTCCTGCAATAGGCTGTCTGAAAGCTGAGGAGCAAGGAGAGCCAGTCTGAGTCCCAAAACTGAAGATGTTCGAGGGCAGGAAGCACCCAGCACAGGAGAAAGATGTGGGCTGAGAGTCTAGGCCAGTCTAACCTCTTCATGTTTTCCTGCCTGCTTTATATTTGCTGGTGGCTGATTAGACGGTGCCCACCCAATTAAGGGTGTATCTGTCTTCCCCAGCCCAGTGACTCAAATGTTAACCTCTTTTGGTCAACATCCTCACAGACACACCTAGGATTAATACTTCGTGTCCCTCAATCCAATCAAATTGACACTCAGTATTAACCATCACAATAGGTTAATAGATGGTTCAAGGACAACAAACACAAATTTGTTCATTTAACCTCAGAATATTAGATGAAAGGGGTGTTTTGAAATTAAGAAAGAAATTTTTACAAGAGAATCAAAAGGAATACCATTTTATTTAAATTCCACAAGTAAATATATGGAAAAGGCTATGCTAACAAGGCCTAACACTTAAGGCCTAACCTGTCTTAAACAGGTTCAAGACAGGTTTGGATAAATTAATGAGTGCAGATCAGTACCAGATTAACAAAGAAAGGTGCTTAATCTTTACCTGTTAATGAGAACACATGGACACAGGGAGGGGAACATCCCACACCGGGGCCTGTGGTGCATGGGGGAGCTAGGGGAGGGATAGCATTAGGAGAAATACCTAATGTAGATGACAGGTTGATGAGTGCAGCAAACCACCATGGCACAGGTATACCTGTGTAACGAACCTGCACGTTCTGCACATGTATCCCAGAACTTAAAATATACTTAAAAAATTAAAAAATTTACCTGTTAATTTTTTATTTGTATTTGATTTAGTTTAAATATTTAAGAAACATAAAAGTCTAGGCAGTGGCAACTTGCTGTCTCGCATTTGTCCCATATCTGCACGGCCCCTGCCTCCCCACATAGAAATTACTCATATGGGTTTCTTGTGTATTGTTTCAAAGATTTTTAAGCATGTATCTAAAAGCAAATAGAATAACCTTTTTGAAGGCAGGACGTTAGGTCTATTTTCTCCACTGTGATATCCCTGGTAGTTAGAATGGTTCCTGAGACACAGAAGATATTCAGTAAATATATGTCAAATGGTTAAAAATATTTAACCCCACAATTTTAAACAATTAGTGTCATCTGATATAGTTTGGATGTGTGTCCCTGCCTGAATCTCATATTCAAATGTAACCCCTAATGTTGGAGGTAGAGAAGGTGGGAGGTGATTGGATCATGGGGGTGGATCTCTAATGAATGGTTTAGCACCATCCTCCTTGGTACTGTCCTCCTGAGAGTGAGATCTAGTCATTTAAAACTGTGTATCACCCCTCTGTCCCTCTGCCCCCTTGCTCCTGCTTTTGTTGTGTGATGCACCTGCTCTCCTTTTGCCTTCTGCCATAATTGGAAGTTTTCTTAGGTCTCCTCAGAAGCAGATGCCGCTATGCTTCCTGTACAGCCTGCAGAACCATGAGCCTCTTTTCTTTATAAATTACCCAGTCTCAGGTATTTCTTTTTTTTTGGTGGGGGGGGACGGCGTCTCGCTCTGTCGCCCAGGCTGGAGTGCAGTGGCGCGATCTCTGCTCATTGCAAGCTCTGCTGCCTCCCGGGTTAACGCCATTCTCCTGCCTCAGCCTCCCTAGAAGCTGGGACTACAGGCGCCCGCCACCACGCCCGGCTAAGTTTTTGTATTTTCAGTAGAGACGGGGTTTCACCGTGTTCGCCAGGATGGTCTCCATCTCCTGACCTCGTGATCCGCCCGCCTCGGCCTCCCAAAGTGCTGGGATTACAGGCGTGAGCCACCAGGCCTGGCCTCAGGTATTTCTTTGTAGCAATGTTAGAATAGACTAGTACAGCATCCTATACACACTTGAGTGTGTGCATCTTTCTTTATTTACTTACCATTATATCCTTGAGATTGTTCTGTATTGATACATAATTTTATTTATTCTTTTTTTTTTTTTAAAGCTGAGTTATAGTCCATTGTATATATACCACAACGTATTCAACCAATCCCTTATTCAGGGCTGCTTAGTCCATTCCCAGGTGTTTTTTTTTTTTTGCTATTACAAATATCACTGCAATGAATTTTCTTGTATGATTTTTGTATCTGTAGGATAAAGTTTTCAGAAGTGCAACACTAGTTTTTAGGAAGCCATGCTATCCCACAAATGTCTCAGATGATGGTGACAGAATTCTTGATCAAATGGACCACAACATAGGCATGACACTGCCTATGTTCTTTCAGTGGTTATTGGGATTGCTAATGCCAGGTGTTTTTGGCCTGCTTTTTAAAAAATGCAGAGAGATTTTGCAGAATGAGAAATAGTGACAAGCGATGGAAGCAGTGAAATTGACACATGTATGCTCACGGTGATGCTGAATGATCAGAGCAGAATCAAATCTAAAATCCCAGTTCTTGTGTGGCCATGGCTCGGATCTCTAAGCTGGCTGTTTTAACTGTGAGGTTTAGGTTTTAATTGCCATAGTATACTAATACATATCTGTGTTTTAGATATTTTTCTAAGAACATTTGAGTACCCAGGCCTATGCATAATGGCTTCTTTGCCCATCTCCCTTTATCATGGCCTTTCATTTTCATCATAGCCTTAGGGCTTTGATCTTATTACTTTTGGTCAGACTCTGATACTGGGGACATCAGGCTGAAATGACAGCACCCCACGTGGTTTATCTCAGCGTTGTTCCTTGTGGGGGAGGGCAAAGCCGAATCAGACATGGGCGATGGTGCTAAAAGCAAACAGTCTCTGATTCCTGAACCCAGACACACAGGGCTCTGCTTCTTCTCACTGCCTATTTCCATCTGAAACGTGAAGATAATGATACATGCCCCACACCCTTTGAGGTTGTGGTGGGGAATATTAATGAGATAAGCTTCAAAATGCAGTTTGAGCCTTCAGGCCTGAGGTCCTTGATAAAAATTGGGTTATAGAATTAGTGATATAAAGGAGCACATTCAAACCATGACCATTTTTCATTAAAGACTACCTTGACAACTGCTTTAAGCCTTTAACTCCAATACAATACCTAGGAACTTTCACTACAGTGCAAATGTATTTGTAATACTCTGCTTTATCTTCTTATGTACTAACTGCCAAAGACAGTGGGTAGTTTATCCATTTAGCAGATATGTTTTAAATGTTCACCTAATTCTGATGGAGTCGTTGGTCTCAGAGAGAGCCTTGGGCTGCCAGCAGGGCAGTCTGCTTTTCTCTGGCTCCACCTCAACCATCTGAATGGCCTTGAGCACTTTAGCTGAGCCTCAGTTTCCTTTTCAGTACATCAGGGTAATCAGAACTTCTGCTCTTTGTGGATGAATGGAAAATTTCAATGAGAATGGATGTACAAGGTTGCTCAGTAGAATAAGGTCCATTAAAAATTAATATTACTATGAACGTCTACACAGGTTACTTTTCAAGTTGAAAAGAAAACTGAGATGTTGGGAAACAGGCCGGTATACTCTAGGTAAAGGCTTCCTATCAACTGAACCACAGACCAGTAACAAATCTAAATTTTCTACTGTGACATAGCAAAATCATGTAGGCCTAATATATATGCATAAAACATGTGTAAAAGATATATGTAAAATATGCACATATGGGTACAAAATATAGGGATAATAGTTCAGTAATAACAGCAACAAAAATCTTTTCAGCCAGTGCACACGGAACTGGCCTCTGTGGGGACTGGCTTTCTGTGCCCTGGAAGAGTTAGGACGTGTCAAAGGGGCCCAGTGTCAAACCCAGGGCCCTGCCGGCATGCATTGCATCCTTAGCGGTAGTCCCATGGCCTTTGGATGGTCTTGGGAGCCTAGTACAGAGTTTTATTATGAGAGCTCTAGGGACTCGATGAGAGGAAAACCACCTGTTGATCTTTTATTTTTCCCACTGAAAGCGGATGGCAACATGGAAGCTGGTGATGCTGGTAGCTATGGTGATGATTAGAGTCCAGCGGGCAATGAGAATTCTCTAGATTCCACTTAAATGCCATCTGGGCAAAGTTGATAATGCAGAAGGGTAAAGCAGGTGAGATAAGGATTCTTATAACCCAGGGTCACTATATTTAGTATTCAGAATTGCTACTGATGGTCTCATTTCAGGAAGACAGTAGGGAGTGGTGAGGACTGAGGTACAATGGAGAACAGTGGTCTGCTTGATCTGATTTTCACAGGTGGGAATGCAGGCTTTGCATTGTGGCATCTTTTGTTTCTTAGGATATCCACAATCTGGATTTTTATGTGAAAGTCTCTTTTATGAATGTTGGTGTGTGTATACACATGCCCATACCTTTACAACCACAGATCATGACATGAGGCAAGCTGGAGTGGTCTCCTCGGGGACCCTTGGGTCCTCTGGTGGTGGAGGGGAGAGGGTGGTACCAGGCCAGGAGTGGAAGATACAATTTTAGCTTAGCACTGCAGCAACATGATCCTGAGTTCCCACTTCCCTTGCTCTCCTGGAGCTCAGCCCAACCTCCAGGGTGGAAGCAGAGAGGCTTCTGGGCCAAGAGGTAAGAATGTGTCACCTTCCTAGGGACTGGCAGCTGAGAAACGCTGCTTTAGAACTGTTTTAGGTTTCCCATTTGGTGTGTCCAATATCACGGGTCCTCTTGGCCGTAGGGAGTTAACATGTGGATAATGGAATTATGCTTTAGATGCCATGTGAGTTTCTAAGATAAACTGTATGAGCTGTATTACAGGAAAGGTGGGTCCATGAAGCGGAACTAATGGTGACTCCAGTAATCATAAACACCAGCTACTTCTAATAAGGGGGAGGGTAACAGGCCAGTGATTCCCACCTTTGCACTTGTAAAATGCACTGCTGGGGTATAATAGCTAAGCAGCAGACATCTTCCACATGATTCTGGGGAACTGGCTTGCTCCAGAATTGGAAGGATAAGCAGCATTAAATGATTCATTATCTTGCTTCTTTCCACTTCCTGGAATGTCCCAAATGGTAAGCAATGGGCAGGAAAGTGTTGGCCAGGGCACAGACTACAACTATGAATTTGGAGATGGCACTTCTCCTCAGTTGATTATTTCAATTTTCTCACCCATAAAAGGGTACAGCCAAAGAGCACCTTTTCAATACACTGTGAAAGCTGATTTGAAAACCAAAGGCTTGATTCTTTTTTTTTCCCTCTCACTGTTAAGCCTGTATGTAGAAATCAATTGCACCCAGTTTAATCAGACTTGTTTCTGTTTTGATGATAAGATCAAAGGACTAATAAATGAAGGCATGTAACCCCCAGGAAGGGGAGAGTGGGCAGTGATGCTGGGGTGGTGAGAATTAATACACATTTGAACACCAAATAGGTGCAGTTACCTACATTATCCCATTGAATTCTCACAACTTCCCCACGAGGGAGGCATCATTACCTTCTTTTTCCAGAGAGGGCAGTTTTCTTTTTGAAGGTTTGTTCCAATTACAAATCAAAACTAAAAATAAATGAGATACACGGGAAATGAGGGAAGAAGAGAGAGGAAATATTGGAAACTACATTCTTCTCCATTGCCTTTAACTTCTCTGATGAATCTTCCTTAGTTTGCTTCCTCTGATCAGTCCTTAAGGGGAAGCATTTCCAAGTCTTGGTCCTTTTCTCAGCCTCTATTGCTGACCCATCTTACCCACTCTGGGATTGAAGCATAGCTTCCAGGTCGATGATTTCCATTTCTAGCTCTGATTCTACCCCAAGCGCCAGAACCATGCCAGCCTGGCCCCCTCCTGGAAGGCTGCCTGAACACATAAATGAGAGGGCTCAACTGCTCATGGCCAACCAGTGTGTGTCAGGCAAGTCCCTCTGGCCTCTCCAGAATCCCAGGAAGTTTAAGACTAAATAGCATCTGCTGAAACCAAAATGTCATGAATATGACTGAAGGGGGCGCCTCTGGATCAGCTCGCCTTTTGGAAAGCTTGTGGGCTGCTGAATGGTTTCTGAGAGCCACATAGAGTTTTCTGATGTCTCAGACTTCTTGGATCCCTTCCAAAAGTAGGGGAATCTCACTCAGTATCCTTACCTACTTGCTAGTTCCCTACCAGCTTCAGGCGCTAGAAAGACCGTATCTTTCTCTCATTCTCTAGGACCTGGCATTACTCAAAGTTTAGTATTTGATATTATACCAATACCAACTCTTCTGCCCTGATCCCTGGCTTGCTTGCCCCAGATTGAAACTCTAGGACTGCCACTTCCTCATTCCTAACTGGACGAAATCATGGCATCCTTGGACAGACTTGGTCTTTGCCCTACTGGCCTTCTCTGAAGGAATGGAAGCTTGGCCTATTGCTTCATATTTCATTATAGTGTCTGGTCCGGTTGCCCCACCATTGCTTATTATAAGATATTCCCCTACCAAATGCTCTCTGATGCTATTTGCAACTGACTCATTGAGCATATCCACATGGACATCTCCAATATGCTTCAAATTCAACAAAATTCAAATCTAGTAGGGTCTCCCTCTTGACCCCGAATCAGAAACTTTTTCTGTTTGCATTATGTAGGAAGGGTCAATGGCAGTAGGCACAGAATAGTGTAGTAGTCACCCATAGCTTCCGAAACTTCTTTGCTCTTTTTCCACTGATACTGCTCTGAAAAGTCATGACTGGAGTCCTCTCTTCCACCCTTCACCAGATCCCTCTGCCCTTTTCATATGGGAGAAATTTCTAGCTTTGCTACTGACTAGGTGACTTTGGTCAATTTTTTTTCTTCAAGCTATTGATTTAATACACATACAAAGTTCCTTGCAAAATAGTAGCTGCTCAATAAAGGGTATTTACAATGTTAAAAATTTTACATAGCCAGCTTGACTTACTATTGTCCTCATGTATCATGTACCATTACATTTCTCAGAGTGAAGGTTTTATGGCATAATGGATTCATATAAAGTCCACTATTATGTGGCCTTGGGCATGTTACTTATCTTCTCTGGATCTCAGTTTTATATCAGTAGAATGGAAATAATACCTCCCTCAACTGCAGAATAAAAGGTGATCATATAGACAGGATGCTCAGCACAGGGCCTGACACACAGAGTGATAATAATGGTCATCGATACTATCTCAGTGCCTTTGCTCATGTTAGTTCTTCCTCCTGCTGCTTCTCCTCTTTTCCATTTTGAAAAATTCTAAAAGACCTGGCTCAACATATTTTCTCAACTGTGCTCCACTGTGCATAGTTTTGTTATCATATTTTATTGTTTTATGCCTATTTGCGTTGCCCACTTTTCCTGCTTGACTCCTTAGCCTAGCATTCAAAACCCTCCACTTTATCCTTCTTTCTCCCAGTGTTCTTCTAATTCTTCCCCTCCACCACCTGATCCCTTGATGCCCTTCCAGACCTCAGGACTTTGTGTCTTTTTCTCTGCCCAGAATGGCCCTTCCCATTTTTCTTTGCTACCAGGATCTTATTCATCCTACAAGGACCAACTCTATTAATTCTTACTTTCCTCCATATTAGAATTCCTTCTTCACCCCCATTTCAATAATAGTGTGTTTATATCTCTATTATTAAACTCACCACTATAACATTTTAATTATGTACACAAACATTTCCCATTAGACTGTGAGTGTGCAGAGGGAGGGATTGTGCCTTGTTCATTTTTGTTTCCCTCAGTACCCATTACTGTGTTCAAAATATAATGGGTAGCCATCAAATGTTTGTTGTATTTGCATGACATAGATGTACTATGTTACATCTGCCTAAACCAAGAGGCCAGAAATGTGATTAAAAGTGATGCTTCTGGGTCCACAGCCCTCTCTGTAATGCTTGTAGGCCACTGAATGTTTTCCAAGTTCCAAATGAAAAGGTCTAAAATGTATCATAATCTGTCTGAAATAAAATATCTAGTCACAGCTGGGTGCAGTGGCACAAACCTATAATCCCAGTACTTTGGGAGACTGAGGCAGGCTGATTACCTGAGGTCAGGAGTTCGAGATCTGCTGGCAACGTGTTGAAAACCCATCTCTATGAAAAATACAAAAAAATTAGCCAGGTGTGGTGGTGTGCGCCTGTAATCCCAGCTACTCGGGAGGCTGAGACAGGAGAATTGCTTGAACCCAGGAGGCGGAGGTTGCAGTGAGCCAAGATCATGCCATTGCACTCCAGCCTGGGCGACAAGAGCAACACTCCGTCTCAAAATAAATAAATAAATAGTCACAAACATAAGTATAGGCTAACACTTAATGACTAATGAAGTTCAGGAAGCATAAGAGAAATTGGGTCATATGTAAGGTAAATAGGTCAGCAAAACAAAGAAAAAACTGTAAACTCTGGCTATGATATCTAGTCCCTGGGTATTATGTAGAATCCTTATTGAAATTTATGGTTGTGGAAAACTGGCCAGTTTCATTTTCAGCATGGTCGGGTCAGGGACATTTCCTCTTATCAATAGGAAGCTGCTATACAATTAAATGGATCAATGATGCAGTGAGCTGAATTAGTTTTTTTATGGTCATATAATGGGACTAGTTGTGCATTCTACATTATTTCAGTTGTACAAACATGATATTTGAATCTATCTTACAGGACGATGCTTGGGCTGCTTTAGCATATTGATTTGAGGAGCAGTAAAAGGAACTGGTGATAGGAAGGCAGTAAAGTAGTATCAATAAAATTGTGCAGGGGATGCACATTTGACACACTGAATAGCTTTATGTAGACTTAATGATTTTTGAGAATAATTTACAAATCTGCTCTAATTCAATTAGTACTATAATAATCTACCTTAAAATATGGTGGGGTATTCTGTTATGTATTTACTGCATTTGGTTCTGGTCTGTGGAACATTATGACACTTGTTATCAGTGGCATGCTGGTAAACTGGCTCTATGTTTTGTTTTGCTTTTTAAAACCCTGATTTCTAGTGTTTTCCTACTTCCATGGTATAAATACAGTACTCTCATAAGGGGCTGGTTTTAAGATACCAACAGTTTAACATCCAGCTTTCGAAGTTTCTGAATATGTGACAGTTTGCTTTTTGGAGATGGTTAAGAGTGGCCTCCAGCACACCACCGAAAGCTATTGTAAATAAGTTAGTCTGCTAACAATTTAAAATCCCAAAAGTTTAGGACTAAAAGCATTCAGAATATTCTAGACCTACCCCTACCTTTGTAGGAAAAAAAGATTAAATTGAAGAATAGTGACATCCTAAAAGTCATGCAGAAAGTTAGCTTGTGATATGAGAAATAGATATTTGGTCTTTGTTCCAAGTTTCTGCTACAAAACTCCTAAAACCCTTGTATTTTCCTGAGTGATAGGGATTAAAGGAGCATCAGTTGTTATTCATAATAAGCCTCTTTCAAGCATACTTGAGTTTAGGCTGATGAGGTAGCTCTTGGAGGATAGTGGGTTGAAGAACCATGTGATTAGACAGTAGGAACTTCTACACCACCCTCTGACCTCTGGGGAGAGGAGAGGGCCTGGAGATTGAGTTCAATCATCAAAGGCCAATAATTTAATCAGTCATCCCTATGTCATGGATCCTCCATAAAAACTAAAGGATTTCAGAGAGCTTTCAGGATGGTGAACGCATGGAGGTGCTGGGACAGTGGCATGGAAACTTCATATTCCTTCTAATACCTTCCCCCATGTCCCTCTCATCTGGCTGTTCATTTGTATCATATAAACTGTCAAACATAGGTAAAGCGTTTTCCTGAGTTCTATCAGCTGTTACAGAAAATGCTCAAACCTGAGGAGGTGGTCATGGGAATCCCCAGCTTACAGCCAGTTGTTCAGAAGTGTAGGAGCCCTTGACTTGTGATTGGCATCTAAAGTGTCTTGCGGGATTGAGCTCTTAATCAGTCGGGTCTGTGCTAACACTGGATGTTTAGTATCAGAAATGAATTGTTGGACGCTCAGTTGGTATTCAAAGAGCTGGAGAATTAGTTGTTGGTGTGAAAAAAAACCTCACACATTTGGCGTCAGAAGTGCTGTGAGTACAAAGAAAAGGTGTCTTTTTTTTTTTTTTCCTGTTTACTAGCAAATTTGGGATTGGAATCAAGGTGTCTGGATTCCCAGTGTATTCTATACACAAATCTTCACATAGGGAGGATAAAAGTCACTGGACATGAATGAAAACATGACTGTATAATCTTGACTTGAAATATGGATGGGACAAGGTGGGTGACAGGAGCTGTGGTCATGAAGTTCTCACAGGGTTGCTCCAAACTACACTGAAAACCATTTAGGAAACCATGCAATTGGTTACCCTGCTCTTTGGTTTTCTGATTTAAGTGATGGTTTTTAATATCAGTATGTCCTAAAGTCCAGTGTGTATTAAGTCATCTAGGGTATTTATTAAAAATCTGCCAAGGCAGGGCTAATGTTAAGGCAATCCACAGGCCACACTGAGAATCCCTAGTTCAGATCCTCTTTAAAGACCCCTTCTGAGCTAAGATGCTTTGTTTACACAGAGCCAGGGAAAAATTCTAGATTGGTGGCTCCCTAAAGTGGTTCTTAAGTAAGCTGCATCAAAGGCACATGAGAAACTTTTTAAAATTTCTGACCCCACCCCCCTCATTTCTACCCAAGCCGATGAAATAAAAATTGAGGGGAAGGGAGCTGAGAAATTGTATATGAGGACTTGAGCATATATGCATTTCAGTATCCTCCGGGGGTCCTGGAACCAATCTTCCAAGGACACTGAGAGGCGACTGTATATATTTGTAAAAAATAATGGGACATTTGCTGATTGCAGATTCACAGCGTAGATAGGAAATTGTGAAGAAAATGAAACAATTCTCAAATTTCCTTGATTACACAAACTTTTGTTTTTGCGTAAAACTCATGGGAAGTGCTGACCTAGATAAATTAGAGGGCAGTAGAAAAATACTTCCTTAGAATTGTCAAAAAATTGTTCTACTTGGCCAGCAAACCAATGACTATAAAATTATTAAAGTTGTGTTCAATGTACCACAGAATTTTATTGCGAGTGAAATCCTATTTCAATAAGTTGATTAGCTATTTGATTCAGGGACAGACTGACTTCCATATAGAGCACATAATCTTTAAGAACTATCATTTTTTAAACTATTATTTTGAAATAATTTCAGATTTATAGAAAAGTTTTTAAAAGTACAGTTCAGTATTTCCTGCTCCCACATTCCCAAAATGTTAGCAATTTCCCACATTTTTTCACTATCCTTCTCTCTGTATATGTATGAATATACAAACACACATACCTTTTTTTTTCCTGAACCATTTGAGAGTAAGTTGGTGACAGGGTGCCTCTTTAGAATCAAATAGATGTGTGTATTGTTAAAAGTATATTCTCCTTTGGGAGGCCGAGACGGGCGGATCACGAGGTCAGGAGATCGAGACCATCGTGGCTAACACGGTGAAACCCCGTCTCTACTAAAAAATACAAAAAACTAGCCGGGCGAGGTGGCGGGCGCCTGTAGTCCCAGCTACTCGGGAGGCTGAGGCAGGAGAATGGCGTAAACCCGGGAGGCGGAGCTTGCAGTGAGCCGAGATCCTGCCACTGCACTCCAGCCTGGGCAACAGAGCGCGACTCCGTCTCAAAAAAAAAAAATATATAAAAAAAAAAGCATATTCTCTTTTGTACAGCATAAATATCAAGAAATTAACATTAATACTATTATCCAATCCACAGGTTGTCTTCAAAATTTTCCTGTTGCACCAGTAATTTCCTTTATACCAGGGGTCCCCAACTCCTGAGGCCATGCACCAGTCCCAGTCCCAGTTCCTGGCCTGTTAGGAACTGGACCTCACAGGAGGTGAGCAGTGGGCCAGCCAGCAATGCCGCCTGAGCTCTTCCTCCTGTCAGATCAGCAGCATTAGATGATTAGATTCTCATAGGACTGGGAACCGTATTGTGAACTGCACACGCGAAGAATCCAGCTTGTGTGCTCCTTATGAGAATCTGACTAATGCCTGACGATCTAAGGTGGAACAGTTTCATCCCGGAATCATCCCCGTCCCCTTGCCCCTGGTCAGTGGAAAAACGGTCTTGCACAAAAGGGGTCCCTGGTGCCAAAAAAGTTGGGGACGACTGCTTTATTATATATGTATAATATATATGTGTGTGCATGCACATATATATGCTATATATTATATATACACATATACACAGACACATTAAAAATATTCATATGTATATATTTTTTCCTTTCCTGGCCCAGGGTCCAATCTGGAATCTCCTCTTGCATCTAGCTGTCTTATCTCTTTAGTCTCCTTTGCTCCGGAACTGTTCCTTAGTATTTGTTTTTCATGACATTTTTTGAGGAATATAGGCTATTTTGTACAAATCCCTCAGTTTGGATTCATCTGATGTTTCATGAGTAGATTCAAGTTATGCATTTTCAGCAGGAACCATGTAAGTGTGTGCTCTTCTCAGCAGGCCTTTGGTCTCTATTTGTCCCATTACTAGTGATGTTAACTATTATCACCTAAAGTGCTATCTACCAGGTTTCTATACTATAAACAACTTTTTCCTTGTAAAGTGTCTTACATAATTCAAGACTATGTAAATATCCTGTTTCTATCAAACTTTCACCTACTAATTTTAGCATCCATTGATGAGTCTTGCCCTAAACAATTACTACCATGGTAGATGCCATGTGGTTATTTTCTAAATCCAGCATTCCTTTTACATGACCAGGAAGACCTTTCTCACCTCTCCATTTATTCATTCATTCATTTATATCTGTGTGGACTCGTGGTTTCTTATTCCATGTGTTACTATTCATTACTATGACGATTGACTTTGATGTTCAAATTGTCCCAGATTGGCCGATGGTAAACCCTCAATCTGCTGTGTCCTTTAGATATTTCCCATCATTATTTGAGTACTTCCTTTCTGGCAGAGAAAGTATTTTAGACTCACCTTGTGCTTTTCCTGTTGCAACCCAGGAATCAGAAATCTAAGACCTCCTTTTTTTTTTTTTTTTAAAGAAGAGAATTTAGATATCAAGATCTGAGTGTCCACAGTTGTAGTTGGGCTGTCACTGCTACTAGGCTCCCTCAGAGGACAGAACTAGGAAATGCGTGTGTGTGTGTGTGTGTGCCTGTATTTCTACATTTTAAATATTTCTATATTTCTATTAATCTATACATACTTTAAAAAACCCATGAATTCATACTGATACTTCTAATTCTAATCCAATACCATAGGAAAAGAACTCATTGTTTTTAATCACTCTCTTGAAACTATACCAAGCATGCAGGCTTAATGTCATTAAACTCTTCATGCTATAGAATAAGAGCTAGAAGGTATCTTGGATCCACATAGTACCAGTCATCTACTCATCCATTTACTAACTTAATACATTTACTAGACACTTTCTATGTGCTGGGCACCTGGCAAGGAATATGGAAATAAAAGATTTTGTACTATCCTAAAGTAGCTCAATTCATTAGGTAGGACAGAAGAAAATAACAATATAGTATAATAAGCTCTTTATTCAAGGTATGCACAGTGTTCTATAGGAAGAGAGGAGGAGCATAGAGGCCAACCTGAGTTAACTGAAACATTTCAGAGAAGGAGGTAAAAATAGGAGGCTTATACTACTCATTGGAAGAATTTTTAGATTTTTACATGTTTGCATAAATAAAGGGTGTACTTTGCTTCTGATAGAAATGCATTTTAAGGAAAGTTCTGATTATCTAAAAGTGTTCTCTGCATTGATTGAATTCATCAAAAAAACTGCTCAGCCATGACAACAGTCATGCAAATAAATTCCCAGGACCAAAAGTTATGTTTCAGTTTTTGTACTAGACTCCTCCCAAAGACCATACAGGAAAAAAGCAACTTCAGATTTTTAAAAATGCTTATTTTCCCATGGTGGGTTTTCTGCCTTCTTTTTTTTTTTTTTCTTAACAAATTAAATACACTGGCTTATTTGTCATTGTATTGATGGTCATCCTCTTGCGTAGTTTATATACACTAACTTTCTCCTATCTAAACTTATCTTAAACTAAAGAGAGGTCTAGTAAGGAAAGGGAAAGATTCATGTATGTGAGCATGTTGCAGGATACATCTAGAAAGTAAAAGCTAAGAAAAAAATAATAATATTCAGTGGAGAAAAGTATTAGGGTAAAAAATAACTTTTTAAAATTATTTTTGTTGTCCTAAAGCATTCTTATCAAATTTTACTACCACTGCTTTTGAAAATTATTTAAAAAAAATAATGCAGGCTGTCTCCTGCTTTGTATTCCCCTGGCCAGTTTTCCCCAGTGCTGTCTGGCACTCTAATGCTGCTTTTTTCACCAATTTAGAAATCCTAGCCTAGAAAGTTGCTCAGGAAGATGCATAAGTAAAGATCATCAGTACTAGAGGCTGATCTTCATGCGACCTGTCGTCGTTCCTTCTTCTACAAAATGGTTCCCTAGTATAGCTGATACCACAGAAAAAGGTAGAAATTGAGACATGCATATGCACCTTCTCTTCATTCTAAGACCAGAATCAAACACGACTGACTTATCATCATTCATTTATCCTTTTATTTAGTGGCCTTAGATCCTAGAAGATAGATTCCCTATAAAATCATTTTAGCCATGAAATATTCATAAGAAATAAACTTCAAATGTTAATGAGGATACTGAAGTTTTTTTAACCTAAAAAAAGTGGCAATTTTAGGTAGCCATAAAGCTGAGGCAAAGGTAGTTTGGGTTCTTGGAAAGAATCCTGCCTACCCATCTTTAGTGGCCTCTGGGCACAAAGCACTTATGATCACTGCAGAGGCGGAGCAATGCAAAGGACTGTGTCACCAGTCCATGTTGTGACAGCAGCAGCATCTACAGAAAACATAGGTCATATACCTTGGCTTACACAAGGAATGCTGAGAAAAATGAGCCACCAGGTGGGAGCTTTAACATAGGAATGATTAGTAAAAGCTCCTTAGAAAGTGAGAATTTGTAATTACTTTATTAAACATTACATTCAGTGTAAAGGCTTTAACCATCATAATCACCATGATATAATATGTGAGTATGTACATGTAAAAAAAAACCTATTGAACATAAAATTATGTTTTGAAATCTATGCAACACGAAACATAGTCTGATATAAAAAACCCAACTAATCAGAAACATGAAAACCAGTACGTTTTAATAAAAGCCTGTTGCTGGTTCTGGAATAACTGTGGCATGCATATTCCTAGTCATGTTGGACTTCTCCTTCAGCTTTGATTGGAGTAGTGTGTGTTCCACAATGCCAATTCTAATGTCCATCTCTACAGTTTCTTGTTTCAGTTTTGTTAAGCTCTGTTTAATCTTCACCAAAGGAGCTGCAGAATGAAAATAACATGAAATGAAAATGTTCATTTGGAGTATCAGTGTATTACAGAATTGTATGACATTTTCCTCACTTTGTCTTAAGCCAAAAATAGGGTTAAAAACATAGCCAAAAACTTACTGACATTCACACAGTTTTGCTGTGGCATTTTAAGCACCTGAGATTTTTTAGGATGAAAAATGATGTAGTATTTGATGTACTGAGACTAAACTTTCTTCCTTTTCTAGGGGAAGAGCTGCTAAACAGGTGTTTAAGGATGTGTTCAAGATGATTTTATGAGCTAGTATATTTGTCTGTAGGAAAAGGAAATACAAAGGGGGAAAAGGGGAAGAGAGAATTATCTTTGAGATGTAGATAATGGGCCCACTTAAAACATATTGCAAAAAAAAAAAAAAAAAAAATTCCTAAACATTCCCTTTTGCAAGATCATTCGGTATATATCAATAGAACTCTAGAAAATTTTTCTAGGGCATAGAAAAGCCTTCAGCAATCACTACTGGCCCATATCAAAGTAACCTGCTCACAATGGAGGATGATTACCAGAGGATGATTAATTCTTCTCTATTTGACCCCTGCCCAGTCAGTTCTATTGGGGAGGAGGGAAAATAAATTAAGGGTTATCACATCACTGCCTTAGTGTCATTTGGGCATATACTTAGTGCCCTTTTGTACATAAAATAGAAAAAGTGAAGCTCATTTGATGAAAACAGAACACAATATTATTTTTTAAATTGGCATAACAAAGTACATATTTAAATACTTCCCACTCTTTGAATCAATAGTTTGAATTTTTAAAACCTCTAAATTATAGTAAAAAAGCCTACCCTTCTCAGCTGATTTGTAAGACAAACAGTATGCTGATTATCAGACATTTTTGCACAATGAATCTCTCTTCAAACAAGCAACAAATAATTTGTTTTATATATTAATACTATTTTGTTAAGTAGGTGTCTTGAAGAGCTATTTTTCTCTTGCTCAGTTTTTTCCCTAAAATGAGCATGTACTTACCACCATCAGTCATGCTGCTGCCCTTTTCTTCCATTTCTTGTTTTACCTTTTCTAATTCTTCCATAACCTTTCATGAAAACAAGTTTTCATAAGCATTACATTTTAATAAATTTTCAAAATTTTTGAATTATGTATTAAGAAAATGTAATTTAGATATTAGCCACACATATAGAAAAATACAGACATTAGGAATATTTTGGACATAATTCAAATAAGATAAAATATGCAGATATACAAAGCTTTTCAGTTTTTCAGAATGCTCCTAATGATAAACTTCACCAAATGGCCGCCACGTCCGTTTTCTCATGTTGCAATATACTAAACACAATCAAAGTTGTTTTAGTCACTAGACACTCAAACCTCGCAATTATCTCATCGCATATACTTTGAAATTCTCTAACAATTGGTTATTAATTAAAATAGTATAAACATCCTAAAGAGATTTTAGATTTCTAAAGGTTTTCTGGTATCTTTCTTAATATTATAGTTCTATAAGACATTATGTCACTTTTTCCTCTATAGGACACTAAAAAATGTTTATATCGGCCGGGTGCAGTGGCTCACGCCTGTAATCCCAGCACTTTGGGAGGCCGAGGCGGGCGGATCACAAGGTCAGGAAATCAAGAACATCCTGACTAACATGGTGAAACCCCGTCTCTACTAAAAATACAAAAAATTAGCCCAGCGCGGAGGCGGGCGCCTGTAGTCCCAGCTACTGGGGAGGCTGAGGCAAGAAAATGGCGGGAACCCGGGAGGCGGAGCTTGCAGTGAGCCAAGATCGCGCCACTGCACTCCAGCCTGGGTGACAGAGCGAGACTCCACCTCAAAAAAAATAAAAAAAAAAAAGTTTATATCATATGGCTATGTATAAGAATATTCTTATTGCTTTATCCAAATCATGAACTCCAAACTCCAGGAGGCATACTTTGCTGTCACACTTGTTCCTATCTGCACTCTATTTGGCGATTACACTACCATAGCCTCTATTATTAGCAAAATTCCAAACCAGCATTAATATAAGTAGAAAATGCCATCTTTAAGAAATTGAAACATTTTACATGATCTACAACTAAGCTATAATTATTGTGACTTAGTAGGCTTTATTTTTATCATACTGGTGAGTAAAACTTTCCCTGGGAATAAAGTGCTCATCCAAGTAAAGCAAATTAATTTTTTCAGGCACCTGAAACGTTACAACTGGGGATAACTATCTACTCCAAAAGAAGTAAATGGTTCCCTGGACTCCCTTCAAGTGTTAATTTACCTAACATAAGTGAATACTTTACTTCTACATACCGTTTTATTTGCTTAGAAGCACCACAGGATTAGAGTCTAAATATTTCTAATGTAATATTTTTAGGGTTTTAAAATAACTTGATTCCTCAAATAATTTCTATAAAAAAGGCTTAATTCTTTCCTGTCAAAACAGTAAAGTTTGTTCCAATTATACTAGATTGTAACCAAAGATCATCTTGGATTTTAGTCCCAAATAAACTACTGACCTTTTTCCAAGGTTTTTTCCTCCTTTGGCTCTTCATTGAAAAATGGGAATATATATCAGGTCCTGCCTCTCTTGCAAGATCATAAAAATAAATGCAACTATTTATTTTTATGCAAATATCCTAAAGGAGGAGGTTATAAGCCACTCCCAATTGTGGACAGAGAAATACACTCAGGATCACACACAAGTTATCAATAACAGTCACTAAAAATAAACCTTATATCTTGCAGACTAATGTTAAAATTTGTTATAGATTCCTTAAGTCAGTGCTTTACCTATTCATCTCCATGTTAATAATAATTATTACGTAAAAATGTTGAGGAAAATTATAAGTGTGCTAATATTGTGAGCAGGTTTTTTGTTGAATTTAATACAGAAACTTCAGGCATCTTGTGGAAACAAGAAATGTATCAATTATTGATTCAGTGATAGGAAAATTAGGGATTATCTCCTAAAGAAAATGATTTAAAGGCACAGAAAGCAACTGAAATTAGCAGTGTTAAACCATCTGTAGGTTCTCAATGGCTGGGGCCCGGCTGACAGGTGAGAAGCAGGGCAAAAGCATTGGTGTGTACCTCAGAGAGGAGTCTGGTTCTTTCCGTTACTCCTCCGTTCCCCTGTTGGTATCGCTCCTTTGCCTGAAAGGAAAAACATTTTGTTTAATGGCAAATACAAAGCAGCAGAAGATTAAATATGACTGACCTCTTTGTGTCTGCAATTTCTGCATGTCATTTTATGACAACCCCCTCCTTGTTTGTGAATACATTTGTGAAAGTGACATTTAACTGTAGCTGTTTTATGTCCCTAATAGGCACCATGTATTTAACTAAAGCACTACAAAATGATGAACTACCTTAACCTTCATAAACTGACTGTGTACTTCGCATGGGCATGGTTCACAATGAAAACTGTCCTTGGTCATTCCTAAACAGTTTAGGAGAGCGGCTCTTGGTCAATCTAATTTGCATGCTATGCAGAGAAAATCAGTTCTAAAACAAAAAATCAATCAAAGTAGAGCACGAAGCTCAGCAATTAATAAGGATTAACATTCAGTAAGACAGTACAATCAATTGGAGTATGTTAGAAACAAACAATTATACAATATTAATATTAGACAAATATATGGTGGCTTCAATCAGAGAGTTTTACATTATTTCGATAGTTAAAATATTCATAAGTAATTGTGTATATGAGGGAATACATTAAACAAATAATATTATCGAAAAGTATAGATTTCTATTTGGTCTTTGAGAATTTCTGAAAGTATAGAGGTATCTCAAATTTATTTCTACTTTTTTCTCTTTCTCAACTTTGTCTGCTAAAGACAAAAAATATGCCTTCAACTGATGTTTACAAGTGTCCTTACTAGTCTTCTTTAACATCAGAAAACAGAGGGCATAAATCCCAAAGGAAAGCTTTTAGATCCCTACTGCTGGGACAAAGAACTGGTGCTTTCAAAGTCTAGTGATTTTATTTTTTGGTTAAAATTCTAAAACTTTGAAAGAATGAAAAATTTGTCTTATTTTATTAATTAAACTGCTTGTCTCTGAATGTGTCTTGCTTTCACATTCCTTATTATGTGGTTGTAAGCCAGAATGGCAAGGACTGTCTTCTTCCTTTGACACATGTAAATGCATACTATTCTTCCTCCTATGCCAATGGTAAATTAACAACAGACTTAGAAACAAAACCAGGTGTCCTGATACTCTGTTCCTAGTTTTCAGTTTTAAGCTATGTTCCCACAACAGCATATGCCTTCATTTACTTAAATCAAATGAAGACGTGCATTTAAAGGCTTCTAGGAGAAAACAACTTCTATTACATGTAAAATGGAAGTAAGTTCACTTGGCTCTCTTGGCTTCCTAAAGTGGGCAGAAAATTGATGTTTTGCTGTTTATGAAAAGCATTTCATGATTCTCAAATGAACAGTATTGTGTCAAGTTTAGGGTTTAGGGTTGTTAACTTGAATAAATCCCTGGAAATAATTCTTAAATTACCTCACTCAGTTGGGCTTGAGCTGCACGATATTCTTGAACCAAATTCTCAAGCTGATTGTTGATGTACTTTTCTCGGCTGCCGATCTTTTCCAAAGTCCTAGTAATTTCATTATGGAGTTTGTCCAAAAATCCCTAGAAATTTCATGGAATTTGCAGACAGAAGAACTCACAAACATATTTTTTCAAAAATAGTTAAAAATGGGTTAAATCTCAATCTATTCTACAAATAATCAACTACATGTGCAAAAGAAGACACCTTGAAATTTTCAATAGCATAAAATGTCTGTGATGAGAAATATTTTAATCACACTTAGAGGAATTTTAGAATAAAAACGCACCTGGACTGGAATTAGTCAATTCATTTGTCATTATACATACTATAAAATTTATGTGACTATAATTAGCATTATATAATGTTCACAATCAAAGTAGGTAAGGGAATAACATGAGTTTCCTATAGCACAATTCAAGGGGGACTGAAATATTCCAGATGGAAATAGATCCCTAAGCCTATAGCTCTAGCCTGGGACACATAACTTCTGTCTAGCTTTGCTTCTTTGTGACATTCTCCAAAGTCCCTATTTCTGGCAGGGCAACAAGCCTGTGGAGGCTGTAAGTTCTAGACATTGCTGGCCTGGTGTTCTCTCCTCCCTTAAGATTCAGAGAGGAAAGAATGATGAAATGTTTCTAATATATGTATTATCTATATATTATACATATATATCTTATATATATACATATATAGCTCTTATTAACATGTAAGTTAGCTTTCTTTAGTTGGCTTAAATGTAAGGTCAGTTCAAATGTAATACGGTACATTCAATTAGTAAGTTTCTTAAAGGCAAAAATTGTGTCTTTTTCTTCTTTCATGTTCTCTTATAACAGGTGTTCCACAGATGAGTAAATGTACATTGATTCACCTAAAGTAATTCATATACCTTGGTCTCCTTTAGAGCAGATTCAATTCCACTTTTGTGCTGGTGCATTTGGTCAACATGGATTCTCCAATCCTACAGGCATAGAGAACACAGAAATAATGTAAAAAATACTACATTTCTTTCTTTCCCCTACTTCTTGTGAAGTTGTAACCTTTAATTACTTTGGTTCCTGCCCTATTTCAGGTGGGACAGTCCTATTTATAGCTTCCAATCAGATTATAAAGAAATATGTGTAGAGCACTTTAGGATAAAATGTTCTAAATAAATGTAAATTATTTTACATGTTCACAGAGTGATGTCTGACAATTTAAATATAAATTATTCCTGCACTGCTGGTGGTTAATATTTATGACTACCCATCAAAATGAAAAAAAAAATTCTAATTACTAGAAAAGAACTACTTGTTTAAGCAGTTACAATTCCGTTTGCCAAAAGCAATTCTGAACTCAAATATCATATATCAAAGATTAGTTTGTCCCTTGGAAATGAAAATGGGGCCCTCATCTTCATGAAGCCTTTTGAGTCTCTTTCTTAATAAAGGAAGTTTATAATAATTACTGGAGTTCATGTATTTTAAAATATCATCTATTACTATTAGACTGATCTGAATTAGTGTGCAAATTCAGATCAACATTTGATTGAAATCTACATCAACATTTTAATTTCCTACAAAATATATTTAAAATATTTCAGTTTACTACAAAGTAATAATTTTTTATTTTATTTTATTCTACTTTAAGTTCTGGGATACATGTGCTGAATGTGCAGGTTTGTTACACAGCTATACATGTGCCATGGTGGTTCGCTGCACCCATCAACCTGTCATCTAGGTTTTAAGCCCTGCATGCATTAGGTATTTGTCCTACTGCTCTCCCTCCCTGTCCCCCATCTCCCAACAGGTCTCGGTGTGTGATGTTCCCCTCCCTGTGTCCATGTGTTCTCAGTGTTCAACTCCCACTTATGAGTGAGAACATGCGGTGTTTGGTTTTCTGTTCCTGTGTTAGTTTGCTGAGAATGATGGCTCCCAGCTTCATCCATGTCCCTGCAAAGGACAGGAACTCATTCTTTTTTATGACTGCATGGTATTCCACGGTGTATATTTTCTTTATCCAGTCTATCACTGATGCAGATTTGGGTTGGTTCCAAGTCTTTGCTATTGTAAATAGTGCTGCAATAAACATATATGTGCATGTGTCTTTATAGTAAAATGACTTATAGTCCTTTGGGTATATACCCAGTAATGGGATTGCTGGGTCAAATGGTATTTCTGGTTCTAGATCCTTGAGGAATTGCCACACTGTCTTCCACAATGGTTGAACAAATTTACACTCCCACCAACAGTGTAAAAGTGTTCCTATTCTCCACATCCTCTCCAGCATGTGTTGTTTCCAGACTTTTTTGATTACCACTCTAACTGGCATGAGATGGTATCTCATTGTGGTTTTGATTTGCATTGCTCTAATGAACAGTGGTGATGAGCTTTTTTTCATGTTTTTTGGCCACATACATGTCTTCTTTAGAGAAGTGTCAGTTCATATCCTTTGCACACTTTTTGATGTTTTTTTTTCCTTGAAATTTGTCTAAGCTCCTTGTAGATTCTGGATACCAGACTTTTGTCAGATGGATAGATTGCCAAAATTTTCTCCCATTCTCTAGGCTGCCTGTTCACTCGGATGACAGTTTCTTTTGGTATGCAGAAGCTCTTCAGTTTAATTAGAGGCTATTTGTCAATTTTGGCTTTTGTTAACATTTCTTTTGGTGTTTTAGTCATGAGGTCTTTGCCCATGCCTATGTCCTGAATGGTATTGCCTAGGTTTTCTTCTTGGGTTTTTGCGGTTTTAGGTTTTACATTTAAGTCTTTAGACCATCTTGAGCTAATTTTTGTATAAGGTGTAAGGAAGGGGTACAGTTTCTGTTTTCTGTATATGGGTAGCCAGTTTTATCCCTGATCAACATCAATGTGAAAATCCTCAATAAAATACTGGCAAACCAAATCCAGCAGCACATCAAAAAGCTTATCCACCACAATCAAGTCGGTTTCAGTCCCAGGATGCAAGACTGGTTCAACATACACAAATCAACAAATGTAATCCATCATATAAATAGAACCAATGACAAAAACCACATGATTATCTCAATAGATGCAGAAAAGGCCTTTGATAAAATTCAACACTCCTTCATGCTAAAAACTCTCAATAAACTCGGTATTGATGGAACATATCTCAAAATAATAAGAGCTACTTATGACAAACCCATTGCCAATATCATACTAAATGGGCAAAAGCTAGAAGCATTCCCTTTGAAAACCGGCAAAAGACAAGGATGCCCTCTCTCCTCACTCCTATTCAACATAGTATTGGAAGTTCTAGCCCAGGCAATCAGGCAACAGAAAGAAATAAAGGGTATTCAAGTAGGAACTGAGGAAGTTAAATTGTCTCTGTTTGCAGATAACATGATTGTATATTTAGAAACCCTTATGTCTCAGTCCCAAAACTCCTTAAGCTAATAAGCAATTTCAGCAAAGCCTCAGGATACAAAATCAATGTGCAAAACTCACAAGCATTCCTATACGCCAATAATATACAAGTAGAGAGCCAAATCATGAGTGAACTTCTATTCACAATTGCTACAAATAAAATAAAATATCTAGGAATACAACTTACAAGGGATGTGGAGGACTTCTTCAAGAAGAACTAAAAACCACTACTCAAGGAAATAAGAAAGGACACAAACAAATGGAAAAACATTCCATGTTCATGGATAGGACCAATCAATATCATGAAAATGGCCATACTGCCCAAAGTAATTTATAGATTCAAAGCTATTCCCATCAAACTACCATTGACTTTCTTCCCAGATTAGAAAAAACTACTTTAAATTTCATATAAAGCCAAAACAAACAAACAAAAAATCCATACAGCCAAAAAAAATCCTAAGCAAAAACAACAAAGCTGGAGGCATCACACTATTTTGACTTCAAACTACACAAGGCTACAGTAATCAAAACAGCGTGGTACTGGTACCAAAACAGATATATAGACCAATGTAACAGAATAGAGACCTCAGAAATAACACCACACATCTACGACCATCTGATCTTCAACAAACCTGACAAAAACAAACAATGGGAAAAGGATTCCCTATTTAATACAAAGTAATAATTTTAAAAGAGAAATTGAGAAATACCCATTGTAAAAGAAAAATATAGTAAGTTAAAGTAAGTGATGCAACCAGGCGATTTCTTCATCGCACATATATGTTTGCATACCCTGATGCTCCACTTTGCTATCTACACTATTTTGTGAGTAAAAGGATATTTTGTGAATAGTCCCATTCTACTACGACTTGACTTTGAAATGGCCTAGTGACTGCAGGGTAAAAAACTACTTGGGTACTTCAAATGTAACAATTATAAAATTATAATATATTAAAGCTGCAAAGAACCTCAAAAAGCATCCAGTCTCAATCTTGTCATTTCACAGATAAGCAAACAGAGGCCTGGTGACAGCAAGGGGAACACCCAAGGCCACATAGCTATTGTTGCACCTGCACAGAAGCCAAATGTAGTCATTTCCACACAACACATACTGGCAGTTTGACATAAAGAAAAGGGGCAACTGGCTACCTGATAGTGAAGGTGCTAGAGTAGAAAACCAATCAGCACTTTCCTTTATCCTTAAACATTTTTCTGTTTCATGAGCAAAAAGTATCTCAGAATTGGAGAGCTGAAAAGAACCTTAGAGATCTATTCATCTACTTAACAATCATCTAGTGTAACGTTTTCATTTTATAGTTGAGGTGACTACTCACCACCCGTGACTATGACTACACAGAGTTGGCAACGGAACAAGGCCCCTCCAAGTCAGCTAATCAACACTGGAATAGAGAGAAGGGACAACTGGCTGGCCTCCTGCACCTGGACCAAAAATGGCTAAGCCTCAAAATGGAAACCTACTGAAGCCCAAGTTAGCATCTTTATGAAAGAAAGTGAACCTAACATGCATCATTATATTATCATTAATCTTTTTGAAAAAGAACTCATTCTGCCTGGTTCCAAAAAGAATTTCAGAGGCCTTAATAAACACCAAGCTCAAGTATTTACATTGTTTCCCTCTTCCTAACAGTCTCTGTTTCTCTTTGCCTGTTTCTCTCCTTATATATGTATTTGGAAAAATGTATACATACATACATAGACAAATATATATTTTTATATATAGCTTTATTATAATGGATATGTTAAAATAGTTTGTGTTCTGCCATTTCTACCCAGCATTATTTATAAATATATTTTTGCATGTATTGACATTTAAAACATTTTGAGAGAAGCAACCATGCCTGACTCATCTAGGTATAACTATGACAGTGTACACTGATGTAAAACTCCATGGAGGGGTTGGTATTTCTGTGAAACCTTGAAGCATGAGTAGCATTTCAACAGGCCGTAAAGATGTGGGGAGGAAGCATGTTCTTGGCTGAGGGAGTAACATGAACAAGGAAAATACATGGAGACTAAGCAGCCTAAGGCTGGCTAGCATGGAAAACACAAAGTTCTTGGGGTGGGCTCGGGAGGATGGATCACAAGAAAATAAAGCTGGAGAGGGAGGTTCAATTAGATCAAGGGCTTTTCTTACAACAACTAAAGAGTACAGATTTTATTATGTAGATAATGGGGACCTATCAGATATTTTTGGTTTCAGTTTTAAAGATAAGTGTGTGTTTTGAGAAAGTAACAGCGTAAAGGACTGATTAGAAAAGGAAGAGACTGAAGGCAGGTAGGAACCCAGTTAGGAGGCTAATAGTTCACATGACATAGATTAGCCAGGTCTGAATTAGAGCAGTGCTTGTGAGAATAGAAAGGAAGGGATGCATTCAAGGGACATTGTAGAAGCAGAAATAGCAAAACTTGGAGACTGACTAAAGGGAAGTATGCACATGGGGTGACTGAAGATGGAGTAGTAGAGAGAACGTGTCTTTAAGGTTTCCAGCCTGAGGAACTGTGGGGATATTAATACTACAGTGTGACAAGAACAGCATAGATTTTAGGGAAGTCAAAAATACTAGCAATTTGTGTTTGCACTTAAGTTTGATAAGCTACTGGGACATTCTTGTATTTATAAAGCCCATTAAAGTGTTGATGGGCCAGCATTGATTTGTAATTACCTGCGAGGCAAATCTGAATATTTGTTTTATTAAAATCTTCTACATGGACACATTCCTGATATAAAGTTAAAAAAAAGTCAAAAAGTGGCCGGGTGCGGTGGCTCAAGCCTGTAATCCTAGTACTTTGGGAGGCCAAGACGGGTGGATCACGAGGTCAGGAGATCGAGACCATCCTGGCTAACACGGTGAAACTCCGTCTCTACTAAAAAATACAAAAAAAACTAGCCAGGCGAGGTGGCAGGCGCCTGTAGTCCCACCTACTGCAGAGGCTGAGGCAGGAGAATCGCCTAAACCTGGGAGGCAGAGCTTACAGTGAGCTGAGATCCGGCCACTGCACTCCAGCCTGGGCGACAGAGCGAGACTCCGTCTCAAAAAAAAAAAAAAAAAGTCAAAAAGTATTCTTACCTTAACTTTTAGAAATTGTTCTCACAGAAATAATTGGAAATACACAAAGATTAATGTATAAGTTCTTGATAAAAGTAAAACAGCAGAAAACTAAATATCTAACAGCAGAGGACAGTTTAAACTAATTTTGTAATATTCATTCCACTACTAAAAATAATGCAGTATGATACTGTTTTTATAAATCTGGAAACCAAGTAAAACTCAGTGATACTCTGTTTGGAGATACAAACATATGCGAACACACACACAAAAAAGACACTGTACACAAACTTGAGGATAGTGATTATTGTGGGTGGGAAGAGGCAGCAGCAGAGGAGCACACAGCTAACTTCAAGTGGTAATGGTCTAGTTCTCAAGTTGGGGGTGGGTTTATTATTGGGCTTCATAATTAAAATTGCTTCTCAACTTAAGATGGGGTACAACCTGATATACCCATCATAAACTAAAAATATCCAGTCAAAACTGCATGTAATACAACTAACTTTCCGAACATCATAGCTTAGTCTAGCTTACCTTCAATGTGCTTGAAAGGCTTACATTAGCCTCAGTTGGGCAAAACCATCTAACACAAACCCTACTTTATAATAAAACAGTGAATATCTCATGTAATTTATTAAATATTGTACAGAAATTGAAAACCAGAATGGAGTTCTGGGTGCTCAAAGTATAATTTCTACTGAATGAATATCACTTTTGCACCAGAAAAATTGTTAAGTTGAACCATGGTAAGTCAGGGACTGTGTGTGTGTGTATGTGTGTGTGTATACACACACACACACACATATATATTATATACAGTAATACTAAACATCAAAATGTTAAATTCATGTTCTCAAAAAATATTTAATGAACAGCAAACATGCATGCTAACAACATACATTAAAGTGGAAAATACAGTCTCAAAAAGGGTATTTTCATTAGGTGTCCAATTTAGTAAAAATTAGTATTTGCGTATATTTGAGTGTGTGTGTGTGTGTGTGTTAAGACAGGGATTTGAATATGGGTACTTTTAAATTTCTTCTTTACTATTCCAGAATTTCCTAAATTTCCTACAAGGAAATTTTATTACTTTTATAATCAGGAAAAAAAAGACAAAAACCTTCTAGACGCCCAAGAAGTTCTTGAAAGGGGTTTAATATAGTTATAGTGGAAATAAATATAAATGATTATAACCGTGGCATTTTAAAAACATCAATATAAAAAGGCAAAATATATATCTTTTGAAAAACTATTAATACAACTAAGATAGTCAAAAGCTTTACAAAGGTTTGTGTCAAAATGAAGAAGAAGAAATGAGTTTTAATGATATGTAAGGACTTGAAATCTATCTGGATCCCTGAAATAAATAACATTAAAAGGAACTGTTAAACGATAAGAGTAATTCTTACATTAGCAGAGAATCCATTAGATTACAATGCACTTTTATATGACTTCCTTTATTTGAGACTCACAAAGGTTTGGAAAGATTAAGTAGATATTGTCATCTCTTCTTATACTTCTACCTTCCCTTTAAGAGAGTTATGAGATTTGCTGGCTGGTTGTGGGACGAGTTCACCTTCTTGCTTCATTGATGCTGATCTTGACTATGTGGTTCTCTTTAGTCCGTGAAATGATGGTGGACATGGTCTATGCCAGGATTGTGCAGAAGCTGTCAGAAGCATCCATTTCCCTGCTCTCTTGCTGTTTCAGACATGATAATAATAAGCATGCCCCACATAGGGACTATCCTTTCAGCCTGGGCCTGAGAGTAAGAAACATAGAACCCAGCTGGCGCAGAGCTGCAGCCGAAGCAGGTATCAGCAGATACGCATTGTACATGAAAATAAATGTGTTATTGTAAGCCACTGTGATTTGGGGGTTGTTATACAGAAAAATTAACTACATATATGTAGCTTATAGTGAGAAAAACTAAGAATCAGATAGGCTAATTGACTTTGGCAAAGTTTTATGTCCGAAAAATGGAGTGCGATCTCAAAACTGTGTTTTCCACATATTACGTAATGCTTTTTTGGGGGATAAAATAAACTACCAAAGAATTTATAAGGTAAACCAAGAATTCTTTTTGCTATTAATCAAGTTCTTGCTGGGGTCTACTGTTCACCTATTCTAAAGTGCTCTAACGTGTTCATTTGGCATCATTTCTCCTCTCGATTGAAGAGGAATATTTCACTCGATTTTGCATATTTTCTCTCTCAATGGAATTGAGAACACTACTACAGTATATCATTTCTTTAGAATTTCTATTTTTCAAAATCCTCTCATATGAAATCACATGTATAATGCTATCACTTATTAGGTAAATAGCAAAGATATCAACGTAACCATAGATCCCCTTCCCACTCCAAATTCTTTAGCACTAAATTATAACATTATCTATCTCCCTTCTTCAGAAACTGAAAAACTGTGATGAAGTATCTGGAGATGGTGATTCATAGTACTCCATAAAATCAAAAAGTATGAGATCTAGTTGCAGCTGTTAAGGTGACTCGCAAGACTATAAGGATCTCTGGGTTTTACTTCAACACAATGACACCTGAAAGATTTCCTTTGCATATGCAGAGACATTTTCTTTGTCTAGATTTCCAACTCAATGCTTAAAGCTTCTCTCTGAAACTGCAGGAGAAAGAGAAACTAAATCATGAGCTACAGCTAGAGATGGTAAATGGAACTTACATCTGTGTATAGGTTTCATTAATTTACAACTTGTAAAATACCAAATCCTCTTTTTTTCCAAAAAAAGTTGACTTTATGAGTGGAGAGGCATAGTGCTAAAGAATTATTGATAGAAAAAAGCCAAAGAAGTCACCTTCCTGTGTGCTGGGATGCTTTTTCTATGCTCAGAAAAAACCCACGCCAGACCACAACTGACCATAGCAGCTCATGGAGGTCTATTCGCACTTTTTGCTTCTCCCTGCAAAAAAGCAAGAGTAGAGCTCCAAGGCTCTGATGTGTGTTGAATCATTTCCCATCACAAAAACGTTACTTATATTCTGACATTGACTCTACCCTTACCTATTTTCACTGCCCACAATTATAAAGGTAATTACGATTCCATTATAATTCCCGGTGAAACCTTAATTCAATGTTCTGTTTTGCACTTTTAGTGAATATAAAACTATTTACAAGGGGGATTATAGGCTCCATTTAAGACATCCAACTGCATTTTTCTCAGGCCATTGTTTCAACACAGAATTCACTTTCTCTAGAGATTTTCAAGATCACTCTAATGTATGGGAAAGAAATCCTATACCTCCATTTCACAGATCGGGTAACAAATTGAGGTTGTGTGATGTTTTAACACCACCAATCACAAAATGAACAAGAAACCAAGTATCCTTTCTCTCTCTTATAGGTTTTCTATTATTTCAAGCAGCCTCCTTCATTTTCTTTCTTTGTTACCCAATTTCAATAAGAAGCACAAGAAGTTCTTATAACTCTCAATTCAAAGTCTGCACATTAAATGAATGTTTATTATCCTGGTTGTTTTGCTAAAGCATGAACACTAGGGATGCTTGCTGCTTCTAATCTTCTGCAGACAGACAATCCAGATAAAATAACCTTGCTAGAATCATCACTAAAACAAGGATAAATAAGTCCCAAAGAAGGATTTATAGGACTCTCCTGCAAACAAAATGCGTAAAGCTTCAGTACAGTTTCTTTTGTGGTATCTACTTTAGTTACTTAGAAATTTTTAATCTCTCCTTCCTTGGGTATGGAGTAGTACCTCAACAGTCACATCCCTCCAGGGATCTTTTTAAATCTAATAATGATAATTATAATGTTAACATTCATGGAATGCTTAGTATGTGTCAGGCACTATGCTAAGCACTACTGGTACATCAACACATATAATTCTCTTAAAAAGTCTACTAAGATGAGGAAATTGAGACTTAGCTATTTTTAAGTAGACTGTAAACTCACACAGGTCAATCCATTGGTAGAGCCCAAAGTTGCAATGACCACTATATAATAACATCATTTTCCTTGATAAAATGCAGTAAAGTATACCTAAAAATTTTAAGTGGATAATGGTTAGGGGAGACTTCAGTTTGCTTGTAATATCTGAGTTCTTACAAGAAGGTTATTCATATATTAATAGTGTAATAAAAATGAATTGAAAACATTCTTAGGATAAACATATGTAATTATCGGTGTTATCAGAAAAAATATCCAGCCCCCAGATGGCTTCATTATCTTCCCAAACATTTAAGAAATAATTAACAACCTTATACAAACTCTACCATACAACAGAAAAACACGGAGAGCAATTGCCAACTTGTTTTATGAGACCTGCATAACATTATACCCAAACCTGACAAAGATCCCTAAAAACAAACAAAAATTACAGATCAATACCTTTTGTAATTACAGACATAAAAGTCTTAAAATATTAGCAAATCAAGCCCAGTGATATGTAAGGAGGATAATATATCATAATCAAGTTGCATTTATTCCAAAATGCAAGGTTAGTTTAACACCAAAAAAAATCAATCGATATAATTCAACACAAAGCGGGGGGCGGGGGTGGAGAGGAGACAGGAAATTGTATAAATCATTTCAATCGATGAAGAAAAAAGTTATTTGAAACAAAATTTAATGTCCTTTCATGACAAAACCTCTTGCAAACAAGGAACAAAAGAGAACTTCCCTAATTTACTACAGGATATTTCTAAAAGACATAAAGATAATATCATGCTTCATGGTGAAACTGAAATACTGAAAGCATTCTCCCTGATAACACTGCTTACAGCCAAAATAAGACTACAGTTCTTAACCAGTATAGCAGGCAAGATACAGTAAAAAGACAAAAGGCTCACAAAGAAAGGCGACTGATGTTATTTGCAAATGACATAATTATAAATCAGAAAAGGCAAAATAATTTACAGGCCTACTGTTAAGTTAATTTAGCAAGTCACACACACACACACACACACAAACACACACACACACACACAGCTAGATACAGATATACATACAAAATTGTATTTCTATATACCAGCAACAAATAAACATAAAATATACTTAAAAGATACCATTTTCAATAGTATCAAATAACAACAAATAGACTAAAGTGATAAGATACAGAGTCCAGATACAGACCCGCACATACACGCTCACTTGATTTATGACAAAGCAATGTACTGGTGAAAGAATAACCTTTTCAGTAAACTGTCTGGGTCAGTTGCATATACATATGAAAACCAAGTAAGTCTTGAGTTCCACCTCACAACCATACACAAGAATCAAACTTAGATGGACTGCAAATCTTCTGAAGGGCAAAACAATAAAGCTTAAAAAAGAAAACAGTATGAGAATATCTTCATAATATTGGGGTTAGCAAAGACTTCTTAAAACATAAGTATTAGTCATACTTACTCCCTCCAAAAAAATCATTTTGAGTATATTAACATTAAGTCAATGTTTATCATAATACACAAAGGAAAAGGAGAGCTAGAGTAGATATTTGCAGTACACGTATCTGACAAGGGATTCATATCCTGAACATATAAAGAACTTCTATAAATCAAAAGGAAAAGGAGATGGCCCGATGGCTAAACATAAAAGAAGATATCCAAAAGCTAAATAAGCATATGAAAAAGTAGCTCAACCTCGTAAGTCAACCAGGAAATGCAAATTAAAATGACAATGAGATATCATAACATACCTACCACGATGATTAAACTAAAAAAGACTAAAACACTACTGAATGTTGACAAAGATGTGAAGTAACTGGAAGTTCATACAGTGCTGGCAGGAATATAATTTTTTTAACCACTTTCAAAATTTATTTGGCAGAGTCTACTACAGCTGATCACATACCTACACCATGACCTAGCAATTCCACTCCTAGCAGAAATTCCAGTAGAAATGTACATAATGCTATGAAAATTCTTCTATATGTTAAAACACATATAGAACAATTTTCATAGCAGCATTATGTATAATAGTCCCAAACTGGAAATAACTCACATATACTCAGATGCAGGAAGGACGAGACCTTGAGTTACGCAAATCTGCCACTGAAAGAGTGGAGAGCTAGAGACTGTCTGCTGACCATACTTTCTGTGGCTGGGCAACAAGGCCCTGGGGATCTGGATAACAAATCCCTATTTCAACCACAGGGAGAGACTCAGTTATTAAATTTTTAAATTTTAGTTGCAGTGGTAGAAAGGTAGGGCCAAGTGGGAGTTATATTCCAAAAGTGACAAGTCTTGAGATTTCCTATGACGTGTCTAAAAACTCATCTAGGGTCAACAATTCTTTGCAAATCTGAATGGCAGAAAATCTGATTAAGTAAAAGGGGCAAGGAAAATACTGTGATAGAAGGAGGTGCACGTATCTAAGTTTACTCTAGGAAATACTTCTCAGACAAAAATCTATAAATTATCATGGTTTCTGCAAGGATGTGAGCAGCATATTTCTTTCATCCACAGAAAATCCTCCCTTCCCTAATAAAAGAACATTATCTGTATTCTCTTTTTGCCACTTGGCACAAGCAGATTTGCAATCTCCTCTTGTTCTCATTCTCAGAGTTATCCATTTCATTACTGCACCCATTTGTGTATTTATTTGCGTATGTGTGAGAGAAAGAGAAAAAAAGAGAGTGAGACTGTCTATTCAATTAAATAACTTTTAAAAAATGAGACTGAATAACTTTTCTAATGAAAAATGCCCATTAGGTTACAGGATAATTATAAAATGTGGTTTTCCTGAATTTTTAAATCTGACATTTTCTTCCATTGTCAGCAGCTTAAAGTTTTCTATGGTACACTCTTGTGGTGTAAAAGCATAATTTTTATTTTTATGTGTTAAAGAACTACACATATGACTTAAAAAGAGTTAAGTAGCTATGTGTGGTATATATTGTGCTAATAAGGGAGGAGACCACCCCTCATATTGTCTTATGCCCAATTTCTGCCTCCAAGGGAAGAAGTAAAAACTAAAAGGCAGAAATGAAATCCACAGGCAGACAGCCCGGCTCCGCATCCTGGGCCTGGTAGTTAAAGATCGACCCCTGACCTAACTGGTTCTGTTATCTATAGATTACAGACATTGTATAGGAATACACTGTGAAAATCCCTATCTTGTTTTGTTCTGATCCAATTACTGGTGCATGCAGCCCCCAGTCACATACCCCCTGCTTGCTCAATCACGACCCTCTCACACGCACCCCCTTAGAGTTGTGAGCCCTTAAAAGGGACAGGAATTGCTCACTGGGGAGCTTGGCTCTTGAGACTGAAGTCTTGCTGATGCCCCCGGCCGAATAAACCCCTTCCTTCTGTAACTTGGTGTCTGAGGAGTTTTGTCTGCCGCTTGTACTGCTACATTTCCTGGTTCCCTGACCGGGAAGCGAGGTGAATGGTGGATGGAGGAGGCATCTCCTTAGGCGGCTTAAGCCTGCCCTGTGGAACATCCCTGCGGGGGACTCCGACCAGCCCGATCGACGCGCATCCTGAGAGCGCTCCCGGGTAGGCGTTTGCCCTGGTGGGGCGCCTCGCCAGAGCAGTGTGTGGCAGGCCCCCGTGGAGGATCAACGCAGTGGCTGAACACCAGGAAGGAACAGGCACTTGGAGTCTGGACATCTAAAACTTGGTAAGACTAGTCTTCGAAACTTGCCCACTCTGTTTGAGTGAAAGCATGGCCTGATCACCCACAGTGTGCCTTTATTGGCACTTTGGTTTTGGTTTTGATTTGGTTTGAATTGCTTGACAGGACCGGTCTTGGGAACTTGCCCACTCCATTTGAGTGGAAGCGTGTCTTGATCACCCACAATGTGGCCTGATCACCCACGGCGTGCCTGTATCGGCCCTTTGGTTTTGATTTTGACTTGGTTTGAATTGCTTGACAGGACTGGTCTTGGGAACTTGCCTACTCCATTTGAGTGGAAGCGTGGCCTGATCACCCACGGTGTGCCTGTACCGGCACTTTGGTTTTTGTTTTTGACTTGACTTGGATTGCCTGATACTTTGGTTTTGGTTTTGACCTGGCTTGGATTTCGGATACTCTGATTTTGGTTTTGATTTTGGTTTGGTGTAAACTACAAAAGTGTATGTGTGCCCTTTTTACTCATTGTTTTGTGGTGTGTGTGTGGTGTGAACGTGGTGTTTTGTCTAGAGGAAACATGGGTGAGGCACAAAGTAAGCCCACCCCACTAGGAACTATGTTCAAAATTTTCCAAGAAAAAAAAAGGGGGTGCGGAATTGATATAAAAAGAGTGTTATATGGTAAATTCTTGTCCTGAAATAAATTAACTGGTTGTTTAAAGAAAGAAATGTTTGTAAAAGCCAGAAAGTTAAGGCATGTCAAAAAAAATTGCCTGTAAAAGTCGTGAAAGAAAAAAAGGTTATAAAAACAGTGTTTAAAAAAAAAAGAATTTATGCAAAAAATGTTGTATAATTTAAAAGTAACTAGGCCTCCTGAATGTAAAACTATAGAAAAAACAAAAAAACAAAAAACAGTTTATGTGCAAGGTGTATGAGAAAAGCAAAATACACCTTTGGTAAAAGGATTATAAGAAGGCATAAGAATGTACATTTTTACCTACATTAAAAAGTTAAAAATTACTGTTTTGAAGGTTTAAGCAAGGTTTAAAATGTTAATTGTAAAGAACATTCTGTGTGTAAGCATATTAGCTAAAGTTAAAGAAGTATCATCCAGTTTTTCTGTGAACTGGACATTAAAGTAAAAGCCTAACAGGTTTCTCTTAAAGCACCAACCTGCTCTTTAGCAAAAATTGTAAAAGATTAAAAAGAGTCTATAAAATCTTACCTTATGATCAAACATTAAAAATTAAATAAATATGTCCACAAGGTTTTATTAAAATTAGGTTTAACATTAATAACACACTAATATAAAGATAAAATTTAGCTTATCTGGTATAAAAATCATATGAGAAACATTGTTAAATGTGAAACGGTATTTGGCTTTCTTTGGTTTAAAAACTAATAAAAATAGCTGCTAAAGGAAATTTCTCAGTAAAAAGGCACTAAGGACTATAAAGTCCACTGCCAAGGTCCCCACATTTAAAACAAAAGGTCAATTTCTTAAAAATTATATACTTGGTTTATCTTCCACTTTCCTTTCCCGCAAAAGAAGAAGAAAAAAAAAAAACACGAAGTCTTTTAGCACATGTACCACCCCTAGAATTTCCAGTAAGCCAACACCAGCCTGAAGATCACATTCTCATCAAAAGGTAGAAAAAAGAAAAACTCGAGCCAGCCTGGGAAGGACCCTACCTTGTGCTGCTAACCACCAAGACTGCTGTTCGTACAGCAAGAAAAAAAGAAAAAAAAGATGGACTCATCACACCCAAGTCAAGAAAGCGCCAACCCCTCCAGAGTCATGGGCCATAGTCCCAGGGGAAAACTGTCATGCGCGTCCGTGTGAAGAGACCACCAAACAGGCTTTGTGTGAGCAATAAGCTGTTTATTTCACCCGGGTGTAGGCGGGCTGAGTCCGAAAAGAGAGTCAGGGAAGGGAGATAGGGGTGGGGCCGTTTTATAGGATTTGGGTAGGTAAAAGGAAATTGCAGTCAAAGGGAGGTTGTTCTCTGGCGGGCAGGAGTGGGAGTCACAAGGTGCTCAGTGGGGTAGCTTTTTGAGTCAGGATGCGCCAGGAGAAGGAATTTCACAAGATAATGTCATCACTTAAGACAGGGACCGGCCATTTTCACTTCTTTTGTGATTCTTCAGTTACTTCAGGCCATCTGGGCGTATACCTGCAAGTCACAGGGGAGCACTGGGGATGCGATGGCTTGGCTTGGACTCAGAGGCCTGACAAAAACTCTACTAAAGTAAAGCTAAGAAAAATTTAACTCTTTTAATCTATTCTATTACTCTTTCTTCTTTCCTCATTCTACTGCAGACCATCTAGTTATTAATATAACCAAGTCAATTTCACCTCAAACTATTGCATTTGATGCTTGCTTTATTACACCCTGTGAGGACTTGCCAAGTCAAAGACAGCTTTCTACTTCAGAAAAGTACTTCTGTCCCTCCTGACTCTCCTCAGACTAGACATTAGTAAACTAGGACCATTTAATCGGGGGAGATTTCGATAAAGACCCCAGTGCCAACCAGGAGTGTTGCCCCCCGATGTACAGCTTTCATGCCATAGTTGGTCCAACGTTCTGTGGACCACTAAAGAGCAAGGATGGACTGCCCCAATTGGTTTCTGTAATTTCCCTAAAACCATACATTCATTTTACTAGAGGATCATAGAAGTTAAAGACTTAAAACAAACTTTAGCAATTAAGACAGGATACCAAGATGCAAATGCTTGGTTAAAATGGATCAAATATTCCATCTGCACATTAAACAAAAGCAATTGTTATGCTTGTGCACATGACAGGCCAGAGGCCCAGACTGTCCCCCTTCCACTAAGGTGGTCCTCCAGTCCACCAGGCATAGGCTGCATGATAGTTCTTTTCCAGGATTCTACAGCCTGGAGTAATAAGTCATGCCAGGCTCTCTCTGCTATATCCCAAAGTCCCTGCGGGTCAGCCCCCGAGGGCCATCCAGCTTCTGTCTCCCAACACTAAGTTCACTTCGTGTCTCTCACGGCACGGAGGAAATTTAGCATTCCTTGGAGACTTGAAAGGATGAAGTGAGCTTAAGAATTTTCAAGAGCTTATCAATCAGTCAGCCCTTGTTCATCCCTGAGTGGATGTGTGGTGGTATTGTGGTGGACCTTTACTAGGCACTCTGCCGAATAACTGGAGTGGCACTTGTACTTTAGTCCAATTGGCTATCCCTTTCACCCTGGCATTTCATCAACCAGAAGGAAAAATAATAATAATAATAAGACATCATAAAGCGAGAGAAGCCCCTTAGGGGTCTTTCGACTCTCATGTCTATTTAGACACAATTAGAGTCCCTCGAGGAATACCAGATCAATTTAAAGCTTGAAATCAAATAGTTGCAGGATTTGAGTCAATATTTTAGTAGGTGACAGTTAATAAAAATGTGGATTAAACTACATCTATTACAACCAATAGCAACAAGCTTTTCATGAGTTAAAAGAAAAACTCATGTCGGCCCCAGCCCTGAGGCTACCTGACCTGACAAAACTCTTTACACTCTATGTGTCAGAAAGAGAAAAAAAAATGGCAGTTGGAGTTTTAACCCAGACTGTGGGGCCTGGCCAAGGCCAGTGGCCTGTCTCTCAAAACAACTAGACAGAGTTTCCAAAGGCTGGCCCCCAGGTCTAAGGGCCCTAGCAGCAAAGGCCCTGTTAGCACAAGAAGCAGATAAACTAACCCTTAGGCAAACCTGAATATAAAGCCTCCCCATGCTGTGGTAACTTTAATAAATACCAAAGGATATCATTGGTTAACAAATGCTAGATTAACCAAGTACCAAAGCTTGCTATGTGAAAATCCCCACATAACCACTGAAGTTTGAAACACCCTAAACCCCACCACCTTGTTCCCGGTATCAGAGAGCACAGTTGAACATAACTGTGTAGAGGGTGTTGGACTCAGTTTATTCTAGCAGGCCCAACCTCCAAGACCATCCTTAAACATCAGTAGACTGTAAGTGGTACGTGGATGGGAGCAGCTTCACCAACCCCTGAAAAGTGACTCTGAAGACGACGATAAGCCCTGCTCCAGTCACACCCGGAAGCTGACTGGTCCACGCACGGCTGAAGCATGAGGAAACTCATCGCGGGACTCATTTTCCTTAAAATTTGGACTTGTACAGTAAGGACTTCAACTGACCTTCCTCAGACTGAGGGTGAAAGGAGCTGGGCACATTCCTCAGCCCCGGGCTCAAAACTCCCTGAGCCCAGTACAAACACCACCTGGAAAGTCTCCGATAAGGGGACAGCCGTTCAAGGTTACTGAAAGCGCGGGAGCCAAAAGAATTTTTTTGTTCCCCTGCAACTTTCGGGCTATAAAAAGCAAACGCTCGCATTGTTCGGGGCCCTCTTGTATACTGTGGAATGGAGGGACCAGGTTCGAACTTGTAGTAAAGATCCTTGCCGCTTGGCTTTGACTCTGGACTCTGGTGGTTTTCTTTGGGGAACAAACGGTCTGGGCATAACAAGGGCTGTTCCCAGTGTATACATTAAGTCACTGAGGTAGGACAAAAGGTTGCTACGGTCCTATTATTTTATGGTTATTATAAGCGTACTGGAACTCTAAAAAAAAAACTTGTTTGTATAATATTATTCTATACAAGGTATGTAGCCCAGGAAATGACCAACCTGATGTGCGTTATGACCCATCTGAGCCTCCCATGACCACAGTTCTTAAAATAAGATTAAGGACGAAGGACTGGTGGGAGCTCATAAATGATATGGGTAAAGTGTTAGCCAAAACAAAACAAAACAAAAAGGTTGCCCAAACAAGTCACCTTAAAATTTGATGCCTGTGCTGTCATTAATAGTAATAAGTTAGGAATAAAGTGTGGTTCTCTTAGTTAGAAAAGAGGCTAAATGGCAGAAAATAAGTACATCTATCATAAATTAGGACTGTGTGAAAATAAATGTAAATACTGGTCTTGTGTCATTTAGGCCACTTGAATAAAAGAAAAAAAAATGATGAAGAGGATCCAGTCCACCTTCAGAAAGGAAAAAATTGCCCTTCCTGTACTAAGGGACAATGTAACCCCTTAGAGTTAGTAATAACCAATCCCCTTGATCCTCGCTGGAAACAAAAGGGGAATGTGTAACCCTAAAAATTGATGGAGCTAGACTGGATCTTCAAGTAAATATCATGGTTTGAAAAGAAGTTTATAAATGCTGTCCTGAGCCAGTATCAAATCTTCTATAATAAACTAAATGTGCCAGTACCAGAAATTCTAGGAAAAACAAGAAATTTGTTTTTGCAATTAGCCGAGCATGTAGCACAGTCTCTCAATGTCACTTCATGTTATGTATGTGGAGGAACTGTAATAAGAGATCAATGGCCATCGGAAGCCCGAGAATTAGTACCTACAGACCCAGTTCCTGATGAATTCTCGGCTCAAAAGAATCACCCTGATAATTTCTGGGTCCTAAAAGCCTCAATTATTGGACAATATTGCATAGCTAGAAAAGGAAAAGAATTCACTCAGCCCGTAGGATGACTTAGTTGTCTGAGACAGAAACTGTGTAATAGTACCACAAAAACAGTCACTTGGTGGAGTTCAAATCATACAGAGAAAAATCCATTTAGCAAATTCCCAAAGTTGCAAACTGTGTGAACCCACCCGGAGTTCCACCAGGACTGGACAGCCCCCGCTAGACTGTATTGGATACGTGGGCATAGAGCTTACACCAAATTACCTGACCAGTGGGCAGGTAGTTGTGTTATTGGCACTATTAAACCACCTTTCTTCCTACTGCCCATAAAAACAGGTGAACTCCTGGGCTTCCCTGTCTATGCTTCCCACAAAAAGAGAAGAACAGCTATAAGAAATTGAAAAAATGATAAATGGCCCTCTGAGAGAATCATACAATATTATAGACCTGCTACTTGGGCACAAGACGGCTCATGGGGATACTGGACCCCCATTTACATGATCAACTGAATCACACGGTTACAAGCTGTCTTAAAAACAATCACTATAAAACCGGCAGAGCCTTGACTATTCTGGCCCGGCAAGAAACTCAGATGAGAAATGCTATCTATCAAAATAGACTGGCTCTCGACTACTTATTAGCAGCTGAAGGAGAGGTCTGTAGGAAATTTAACCTTACTAGTTGCTGCCTACACATAGATAATCAAGGGCAAGTAGTTGAAAACATGGTTAGAGATATGACAAAACTGGCATATGTGCCCGTGCAAGTATGGCATAGATTTGATCCTGGTATGACTCCCAGCGCTAGGAGGATTTAAAACCCTTATAATAAGAGTTATAATAGTAATAGGAACCTACTTACCGCTCCCTTGTTTGCTACCTGTACTTCTTCGAATGATAGCTTCATTGCTACCTTAGTTCACCAAAATGCCTCAGCACAAATGTACTATATAAATCACTATCGATCTGTCTTGCAAGAAGACATGGATAGTGAAAATGAAAGTGAGAACTCCCACTAATAAAATGAGTGACAGTCTCAAAGGGGGGAATAAGGGAGGAGACCACCCCTCATACTGTCTTATGCCCAATTTCTGCCTCCAAGGGAAGAAGAAGTAAAAACTAAAAGGCAGAAATGAAATCCACAAGCAGACAGCCCAGTGCCACACCCTGGGCCTGGTAGTTAAAGATCAACCCCTGACCTAACTGGTTCTGTTATCTATAGATTACAGACATTGTATAGGAATACACTGTGAAAATCCCTATCTTGTTTTGTTCCGATCCAATTACCGGTGCATGCAGCCCCCAGTCATGTACCCCCTGCTTGCTCAATCATGACCCTCTCACACGCACCCCCTTAGAGTTGTGAGCCCTTAAAAGGGACAGGAATTGCTCACTCGGGGAGCTCGGCTCTTGAGACTGAAGTCTTGCCAAAGCCCCTGGCCGAATAAACCCCTTCCTTCTGTAACTTGGTGTCTGAGGAGTTTTGTCTGCTGCCCGTCCTGCTACACTGTATTTGTTGCAGGCAATGTGGGAATAATCATGATCACTGGAAATATGTGTTTCCTCAGGGATGTTCCTGCTTTCTAGAAATTCCTCTCGTTGTAGAGAAAAATAAAACATTGTACATCATCGGTAAGGAAGGCGATGATAATCACTGGTATTCTCACACCTACCTATCACATAATTGAAACTGGAGATCTATAATCTCTAAATATGATACCTTTTAGTGAAAAAATTATATTTCTAACATGCTCAAAGACTATCTTTACTGAAACTAAAGAGTTTTCATATGTTGACTCAGACCTATTATTCATGCTTACTCTATTAACACCCCTTTTCATATGGCCACATTGATCTTCTGAGTGAGAATATCCAGGCTTTAGAAGGAGTTACAAGCAAAGAGAAGAGATTTGGCAAGTCAGACAGGGAGTGAATCAGGCCTCTGTGAGAATGTGGGAACACCCAGAGGCCAAATGAGAATTTAATTATTTTATAAGATGCTGAGTAACTACAGTGGAACACCAGAACAGGTGACCCCAATAGTACTCCCAACTTCAGGAATGTACAAACCAAAACTTGGATCTCATACTGATAAAACTCCCCACTTCCTCCCAGCTCAAAAAACCCTAAAAACAATAGAGGTTTCTCCTGCATATTTGAGAAACCAAGAAACATAAATTGTTACTTGGTAGAAGGAAACAAAATCAAATTAATGGGATAAAAACCATAGAGGTAAAATTTGTTAGAATATTAAGAAATTTTTAATAAAACTCAGTGATAGAACCACTTTAATATAATTGATTAGAAAAATGAGTCAAGCCAACAAAAAGTACATTTTGTAGGAAGGTCCATATGACAAAGGCTTTATACTTCAATTCATAGTTCATATTAAGTAATTTTTAAAAATCATTCTTTGCAATAATAAAATATTTAGGTAGTCTAGAAATTTTAATTATAATCGATGTGTATTAATTCACTGCTTTCAATCACAAATGTCTAGTTGAGGTATATCAGCAGTGAGGCACCAGCAACTTCCCTCTGCAGTATTTATATAACATGGAGTCTATTGGTTATTTCCTTAAAACTGCTACCACTGTTGATGCTCTTTAGTTACAACTGATGGTAATCTCTAAAGCAAAAACAGTCATTCTCTTATTTCAACTTGTGATAAATGGAAACTTTCTCTGATCCAGTTGAAACATTTATCACACTCAGGGTAAACAGGAAGGAAGGAATCATCAACTATCTTTAAACACAGAATATCCTGGATGTTCAGCAAGACTATGACAGAAGCAACTACAAATCTTTTTTAGTTGCTTAAGAATAGCTGGATTTTTCTCCAACCCTTTACTGTATTTTTACATGTATAATTTTAAGCACAATATTCCCACAACTTTGACCTCTGTCCAGGATCCACATGGAACAAACAAACAGCTGACCTTGCAATACAACTTTAAGTCCACAAAATAACACTTGTTTACAAATACAACAGCCCAAAACAACATTCTGTTTTGTGTAGTCTCTTAAAGAAAGCTTGTCTGTGAAAGTCCATCAGTGAATAGTTCCCCTCATTCTCTGGGACATCATGGCAGTTAAGTAATCATACAAGCTGCTCTAAAAATGAATGTGTGCCTAGTTAATTTAGGCTGTTTATTTTGATAGCATTCACCTCTTTCTGATTATAGCAGGTGTTTTAAGAATACATTCGCTGAAAATTGTATTTTGTTTAAACAACAGCAGCATATACATTTATGGCCTTACTACATTAAAAAGCATTTATTGTCTGGCAGCAATAGATACGATTACAAACATTTGTGACAGTAATTGGAGCTATTATTCCTGCATCGAGCCACATGGAGACCGACTTATTGCCACCTGTATTTACATTTGTTACTGGTAATTGTAAAAGCTATTTTTTTTTTGTTTGGCACCTTGTTTTTCTTTAAATTACATGGATATTTCTCAACAGAAGGTCTACCAGAAAATCTGTAAGAATTATAACTGTAGTTTCTCCATTATTCAAATAACAGGCAGAGTCCCATTTTAATAACGATTATATACATAAAATGTATTCCCATATTCTAGGCCACAGATTATATATAATATATATATTATTATATATTGTATATATAGATTATATATATATATTTGCTCATGGATGCAAGAAACCTACCAACATATCCTAACTAACAACCAGAGTATAAGTCTTAACAAAGACTCTTTATTCCTAAATCATAACAATTTATAAATCCCTGCAGGTCAAAAATATTTAGAGAAGCTAAATTTTATTAATACCCACTTATACTGCATCCATGGCAGAAGGTCAAATCAAGTTACCCTCTCCACTGCTTTGGAATGAGAGGGAAAAATCCTCTATTGTTTCTAGAGGATACAGATTTGTCTATAATATGAGAAAGTCTACCATTGTAACTTTCTGCAGGATTTGGCTTCCAATTCTAAGAGACTTAGATCTAATATAGCAATTCTGTGGTCCCTCCAGGTTCATTCAAATGGAATTCTACCTGCTGATTAAAGGAGGCCTCTCTTCTCTCTCTCAGGTTTTGGCTCTCACTGTGACTAGAGAGGCCCAGGGGCTCAATACTATTGCAATGATTCCATCCTTAGCACAATGACTCTTCCAGAAATGTTTCCTGCTGTGAATCACTCAAGGCAACGCTTATACAGTTTATTTATGTTAAAACACAATCCAATGGCTTGGAGTTGAAATTTAAAGTTTAAGGTTCTTTTCACAACTGCACTCTAAGTCAGACACTAAATGAATAGGTAAGTATTAAAAAGCAGTGCAGTAAATCAAAGGTTTGAGATAATTAGAAACACATGCTGTAATACTTCCAAGGCCTTTTAAAAATAATCTCTTTATCTAAATTCCTTGTAATGAATCTGAAGATTTACATAATTATTAATACTAGAGACATTTTGGTGGAATGAAGGGGATACCTACCCAACTATCTTTTAAAACAACAAAGTAGGAAACATTTAATTATAATTTGGAAAAAATTTACTTAAGTCATTAATCAAAATTCTAATTACAATATCCACAGGGCATTAAAGCATGTTAGAACATTTTTTCATTGCATTAAATACCTAATATTAAATCACTATAATGCACAATCGTTTAGTAATAAGTACTGCATAATTGAAGAAAAGGGCCTAAGTAGGGTTTAGTTGAAAACTGATTTCACACTTTCTGCTCTTCCTTATTTCTAGAGAACAGGAATAAATATTATTAATGATTATTTGGTTTCCATTGTGATTAAAAAAAACTTGCCTTGAAAAAAAATCATGCTCTTGATAAAGACTAATAGGATTGATGATTGTAGAAGCCACTTTCCTTTGGGTCAATACATGAAGTTGAGACACTAATTGTACAAGTAAACAACAGACAACAGCCAGCTCATATACAAATATATAACTGTGACCCACCATCTGCAGCAGCCAGACCAGGAAGCAAAACCACAGCCTCTGTATCAACCAGCCCCAAACAGGGTTTAATCAATGACTGCTGGCTTTTCCACTTTTGCGTGCCACCCACTTCCAGTGTAGGACCAACCAGACAAAGCCAAATATCCTCCCCTCCCTTAACCAGCCAGTCACATATTATATCCTGCTTCTAGTTTAGCCTACCTGAAGATTACCAGCCATATCTGAACATATAGTAAATCTTCCCTTTTTTCCACTAAAAATCATTTAAATTTCCCTACCTGCTTTTGAGTCTTTGCCAAACAGAGATGACGGTGGCTGACTCCCTTGCTATACAGTAAGCTCTGAATAAATAGCCTTTGCTTGGTCTCACTTGGGTGGTCTCCATTTATTTTAACAAAGTCAAAGGTTTGCTTTGTCTAGTAAAAAGAAAACTCAAAAAGATAGAATATTCTTCCTCAAGAAACAGTATTAAATATTTCTTTAGCAATTTAAAATTAATCAAAATTACAGAAAGTGAAAATTTATATGAATATGCATTGACCTTTTCTATTTCTCCAGAAATATGGAACATGGAGAATTCATTGGCAGCTCAGCTTCAACTTTTGTTATATTCAACTCAGCAACTTTCAATTGATTCATTTAAAAATTTAAAAAGTTTGCATGTTACTATAAGGAATTTAAAAATTTTCAATTATGTAGGAAAATATTATCCTTCAATAATTGTCCTAAAGCACTACTCTAGTTTAGGTATCCTCAGACAGTCAGTTTCTAAGAAATTGACTCCTGAGCTGTACTCATTAGGTCATAACTGAGGCATTACTAAAGTGGCATGAGCTAGGATTTGGCTGATTTTTACTCTCTTAGCAGAACTTCTGGCTGCATCTTTAGCCACATTATTCCAACTTGGGGCAGATCTGAATTGTTCTCTGGATATATAACCACCCTAGAAGTGCAGTTGTCCCTTGAACAACACTAGTTTGAACTCCATAGGTCCACTTATATGAAGATTTTTTTCAATAAATACATACAAAAAATTTCTAGAGATTTGCAACAATTTGAAAAAAGTTGCAGATGAACCACATAGGCTAAAATATCGAAAAAATAAAGAAAAAGCTAGATATGTTATAAACACATAAAATATACATAGATACTAGTCTATGTTATTTACTACCATAAATATACAAAAAAACTATCACGAAAAGTTAAAGTTTACCAAAATTTATGCACACAAACACAGACTGTACATGGTGGCACCATTTGCAGTTGACAGAAATGTAAATGAAGGTAGACATGCAGTATTAAATCATAAGTGTATAAAATTAACTGTAGTATAATCTGTACTACTATAATAATTTTGTAGCCACCTTTTGTTATTGTGATGAGCTCAAGTGTTGCAAATATTGCTTAAAATGTGTGAGGTTAATCACGTCCAAGTGAGCAGTTAGTCTCTATAATAAATCGTGTATCACAGTAAAAAGTTATTTCTTGAGGTTTTCATGTACTTTTCATGTTTAGTGCAATATCTTCAAGTATTTTTCATGTTTAGCGTAAACCCTGAATAACACCATGGGACCCATACAAATGTCACCTGCAATGCTGGAAGTGCTCCCAAGAAGCAGAGAAAAGTCCTGACATTACAATAAAGAGATGAATTCCTTGATATGTACTGTAGATTGAGGTCTGCAGCTGAGGATGCCTGTCATTTCAAGATAAATGAATCCAGCATAAGAACCATTGTAAAAAAAGAAAATTTATGAAGCCATCACTGCAGCTACGACAGCAGGCACAAAAACCTTTCACTTTTTGCAAAATACTTTTTCTCTTTTACTGAAAATGCAGCTTTTATGTGGGCGTAAGAAAGACATACTTACAGCCTCCATTATGATTCAAGAAAAAATGAAGTTATTATTATATGACAATTTAAAGCAAAAGGAGGGTGAAGGATCTAAAGCTGGAGAATTTCATGCCAGCAAAGGATGGTTTGATAATGTTTGAAAGAGGTTTGGCTTTAAGAAGTGTCAAAGTAACAGGAGACTCAGCTTCTGACGACTAAATGGCAGAAGATGAGTTCCTAGGTGCCATTAAGAATATCACTGTGGAGAAAAGATATCTGCCTAAACAGGTTTTTAATGCAGACTAAAGTGCCCTGTTATGAAAAAAATAAGTGCCACAAAGACATTTATTAGTAAGAAAGAGATGTGAGCACTAGGATTTTTTTTTTTTTGAGACGGAGTTTCGCTCTTGTTGCCCAGGCTGGAGTGCAATGGCGCAATCTCAGCGCAACCTCCCCCTCCCGGGTTCAAGCGATTCTCCTGCCAGCACTAAGATTTAAAGCAGGAAGGGATAAACTAATTCTACTGTTTTATGCAAATATAGTTGGGTTTATGATTAGGGCTACCCATGTATAAGTTTTGACTCCTTAAAAATTTAACTACTAACAGCTTACTTTTGACTAGAAATGATACTGATAATATAAACAACACGTATTCCTTATGTTATATGTATTATATACTGCATTCTCACAACAAAGTAAACTAGAGAAAAGAAAGTGTTATTAAGAAAATCATAAGAAAGAAGATACATATTTACTATTCATTAAGTGGAAGTGGATCACTAAAAAGATCTTTATCCTCATTGTCTTCATGTGGAGTAAGAGGAGTGGTTGGTCTTGCTGTCTCAGAGGTGGCAGAGGCAGAAGGGGAAGAGGAGGTGGAAGAGGATGCAGAATAGCAGGCATACTGGGTATAACGTTTATTGGGAAGTCTGCCTATAAGTGGACCTGTGCAGTTCAAATCCTGATTTTACAGGCTACTAGGCAGAAGGGACTTGCCTTGTCTCAGATTAACCTTGTCTTTGGACTTGGACTTTTGGGGTTAATGCTGGAATGAGTTAAGACTTTGGGGGACTGTCGGGAAGGCATGATTGTGTTTTGAAATGTTAAGGACATGAGCCAGGGGCAGAATCATATGGTTTAGCTTTGTGTCCTCACCCAAATCTCATCTTGAATTGTAATCCCCAAGTGTTAAGGGAGGAACCTGGTGGGAAGTGATTGGATTATGGGTATGGTTTCCCCACAGGGTTCTTGTGAAAGCGAGTGAGTTATCACGAGATCTGATGGTTTTATAACTGTCTGGCATTTCCCCTGCTCACTTCTTCTCCTTCTTACGGCCTTGTAAAGAAGATGCCTTGCTTCCCCTTGGCCGTCTGCCATGATTGTAAGTTTCCTAAGGCCTCCACAGCCATGCTGAACTATGAGTCAGTTATACCTCTCCTTTATAAATTACCCAGTCTTGGGCAGTTCTTTATAGCAGTATGAAAACGAACTAATACAACAATATTTATCAAATTGTAACTAGAAAGGAAGTAGAAACTTGATACAATGGGTGAATTAATCTGGTCTAATCCCTAAATCTTATTAAATATGACTTCTTGATTATTTTAACATTTTATTTATTTATTTAGAGATGGAGTTTCGCTGTGTCATCCAGGCTGGAGTGCAGTGGTGCAATCTTGGCTCACTGCAATCTCTGCCTCCCAGGTTCAAGCGATTCTCCTGCCTCAGCCTCCTGAGTAGCTGGGATTACAAGCGTGTGCTACCATGCCCAGCTAATTTTTGAACTTTTAGTAGAGATGGGGTTTCGCTGTGTTGGCCAGGCTGGTCTTGAACTCCTGACCTCATGATTTGCCCACCTCGGCCTCCCAAAGTGTTGGGGCCAGCATTTTATTTTTAATCACGTGTATTGAATAGATTATCTAAGAGCACTTCCAGACTGCTTTCTGTTTTGCCATGCAGCAGAGCTCTGACCTATCTTATAACTCTAATCCGTTGGTATGGTCACGGAATTCCTATTCATCTAAACATAATATGACTTCCCAGAAAATCTTCTGAGAAAATACCCCTCAACACCAGGCAAATATGATGTCTTCCAAATCACTCTTTTAAAGATCTTTGCTTCGCTTTTTGGACCAGATTACATTATTCAGTTATTCAACAACAATTTGTTAAATCCTTATTAAGACAAAAATGCTGAAAACTGAATCCTACTGCCCTTCTTTAATAATTTTTATAATTGGGAGTACCCCTAACCCTGAAGTTTCCTTATAACATTTTTTTTTAAGATAATGTGTTCCCTCTTTGATACCTTATTGTCAGTCCTAATCGTGACTTTCAGTTGCGGTAGTACACGTTCCACTTCTAGGCTCCATTCCGCAGCATCTGTTGTGGATTCCAAAATATCTTCTTGTTTGGCAGTCTCGTTCATATCCTAAGAAAGGAAAGATATCACAAGATTGAGAGTTTATAAAAAGAAATGGTAAAAATTTGAGGCATTTTAGCAGTACTGCACAATTTAAATCAAGAATTGGTAGTGTTAAAATTATAGTGGAAGAAGAAATTCTTTTCTGTCTTCCTACAATGTTGAAAGAAAATAATGCACCAACCTGGTAGAATAGCAAAATACATATTAAAAAAGAAGCAAATATATGATTCAACTATTTTTACAAGGAAAAATGTTTCTGAGACATCAGATTGAACTCAACAGGAATACCATCAAATGGACCAACAAGCCATTTAGGTATGTTAATTGGTAACAGTAGAAAAGATGTTTGGTAAGAAAACTCACTCATGTTGGTAAGAAGGCATGGTGGCGGGTGCCTGTAGTCCCAGCTACTTGGGAGGCTGAGGCAGGAGAATGGCGTAAACCTGGGAGGCGGAGCTTGCAGTGAGCCAAAATTATGCCACTGCACTACTCCAACCTGGGTGACAGAGCAAGACTCTGTCTCGAAAAAAAAAAAAAAAAAAAAGGAAGAAACACTTAAATTTATTATACTGAAATACAAACCCCAAATCTGAAAGACAAAATATAAAAAAATTCCAGAAGGAAAGAATTGCTCTTTACAAAATTTGTATTCATAATTGAAGTGAAAATTTATTAGGTCAAATTATAATATAGCTTAAAGTGTAATTTAATATAGACATACTTGAACTCAAATAGGGAGGGGGCCAAATTTCTGCATTTGGTTTCTGCATTGGAATAACAAAAATCCATCATAATTGTTTTTGAATTACAACAAAAAAAGGCCCACTCTTTTCTTTTTTCCCACCCCTTCACATTTCAGCATTATGTATGGATCTGAAAATATAAATAATGTAGATTAATGATTTAAAGATAAAATCTAAGGCAGTAATTTTGGTACCAATTCTTCCCTTTAACTCTCTTAATAAATTATAAATCTAAAGAAAAGATTAAAATATCAATGTTTATATAGAGAAAAAGAGACTAAAGAGATATAAACAGACATAAAATGTATGAATCTTATATGAATTCTAATTTTAATAATCTATAAAAAGATATTTTTGAGACAATCAGTGAAGTTTTAATATGGGAGAATACTGGATGTAATTAAGAAATTACTAATTTTATAGGTATGACATGACATGGTTTTGTTTAAAAAGACCTTATAAGTTAGAAATAAATGCTAAAATATTTACTGATGAATTGACAAGATGTCTGAATTTTACTTTGAAATACTATGAGGCAAAGAAAAAAAGGGAGGCAGCTTTAAATAAAACATGATTGACAAAATGTTAACAACTGCTGAAACTGGATAATGTGGCATGTTCATTATCTTATTCTAATTTTGTATACATTTGAAACATTCCATAATACAAAATTTAAAAATAAAAACTAGGTGAACAACCTCATGATGAAATTACATTCCCAATATATATTTATGTCACTAAAATCACATTTCTTAAATGAAAGCTCATTGGATTAGTCTTTCCAATCAGATGTAACACTAACCAGAAGATTAATCTTACATTAGGGTTTGTATTTCTGTGGGAGCCTGAGGTCTTTAGAGGCTTTGAACTCACTCCCAACTAAGACTCTGGAACAGTGCTAACATAAGAAAGCCTCTCCTACCTCCTAGCTCATAACAGCAAGTCCTGTTTAGACTCAGAGCCTTAAAGCCTATACTGCTTTTTGTTCAGATTCAAGGGACTATATATTTTTAACTTCACCATTTGAGAATGGATAACTAATACACGTTTTTACACTTTATAATACATGGTCTGAATGTATTCCATTTAGAAAACCAGAAGTATAAAAAACCAAAACATTAAGTAAAATGTGAAAAAAAAAAAAAGCTCAAGATTCTACTTCAAATATCTAAATATGGAAACATTGTATTATTTAGAGTACTTAATGCTGTATACTTCTATATAAATTGGATCTAGGGTAGCACAAGAGTATCATAGCTGGCGAAGGAGGTGCTTCATTCACAAAGTAGATACGTGTGAAGTTACATGAGACTGTGTATGACGGCAGGAAAAGAGATAATGGGTCTCTGTGTCAAAACCTAAAGCAATAGGGAAGGTTCTCTGCCATGTAAATTCACACTGGCATCAATAAGATGCATATGTTTGGAAGAACTAGGCATATGCACATTCACTGGCACATCTGAGTACCTGTCTTAGACTCCACGAGACCCAATTTCTCATTTTATATACCACACAGGATAAACTAGTGGGGGCTGGGGTAGGGAGGACATATGCCTTGCTAGTGGTATATGAGCCCTGACCTCAGGGCATGTGTGTGGGTATACACACAGGGTTACACCTGCCAAGGTTATGGGCCCCCACATCCCAACCCTGCAAAATCAGGCTGCAACAAGACAGCATGCCTTCTCAGCAGCAGTTTTGAGTGATTCTTAATAGAATGTAGATACTGCATCAAATGATAAATTCAGTAACGTTACAGGGAACAAAATCAATATATAAAAATCGGTATCATTTATATATGCCAACAGTAAACAATTTGAAGTAGAAACCAAGAAAGTAATCCCATTCACGACAGCTAAAATAAAATACCTAGGAATAAACTTAATCAAAGGAGTGAAAAAATCTTTAGAATGAAACTACAAAAACACTGATGAAAGAATTGAAGAGGACACAGAAAAGGGAAAGATATTCCAAGTTCATGCACTGGAAAAATAAATATTATTAAACTGTCCATACTACCCAAAGCAATCTACAGATGCAATCCCTATAAAAATACTAACGACATTCTTCACAGAAATAAAAAAAAAAAATTCTAAAATTTATAAGGAACTACAAAAGACCCAGAATAGTCAAAGTAATCCTGAGCAAAAAGAACAAAGCTGGAATCATTGCATTACCTGACTTCAAATTATACTACAAAGCTACCATAACTAAAACAGCATGGTTCTGGCATAAAAACAGACACAAAGACCAATGGAAAAGAACAGAGAATCCAGATTTAAATCCATGCATTTACAGCCAACTCATTTCTGATAAAAACACCAAGAGTATACATTGTGGAAAGGACAGTCTCTTCAATACATGGTGCTGGAAAAACTGGATATTCATATGTAGAAGAATGAAACTAGATGCCTATCTCTTACCATACACAAAAATCAAATCAATATGGATTAAACACTTAAATCTATGACATGAAACTATAAAACTACTAAAAGAAAACACTGGGGAAATGCTCCAGAACATTGGTCTGGGCAAAGATTTCTTAAGTAAGACCTCAAAAGCACAGGTAAACAAAGCAAAAATGGACAAATGGGATCACGTCAAGGTAAAAAGCTTCTGCACAGAAAAGGAAGCCATCAACATAATGAAGAGACAACCCACAGAATGGGAGAAAATATCTGCAAACTACCCATCTGAAAGGGGATTAACAATCAGAATATATAAGGAGCTCAAACAACTCAGTAGGAAAAAAACCCAAATGATCTAATTAAAAAATGGGCAAAAGATCAAAAGAGACATTTCTCAAAACAAGTCATACAAATGGCCAACAATTATATGAAAAAATGATCTCTAATCATTACTAATCACCAGAGAAATGAGAACCAAAACCACAAGATACCATCTTACCTCATTAAAATGGTTTTTATCACAAAGACAGGCAATAACAAATGCTGGCAAAGATATGGAGAAAGGGGAACACTTGTATACTGTTGGTGGGAAAGTAAATTAATATAGCCACTATGGAGAACACTTTGGAGGTTCCTCAAAAAATCTAAAAATCTATCATATAATCTAGCAATGCTGCTGTGGAGCATATACCCAAAAGAAAGGAAATCAGTATGTTGAAGAGAAATCTGCATTCCCATGTTTACTGCAGCACTATTCACAATACCCCAGATAGGGAATCAACCTAAGTGTTGATCAAGGGATGAATGGATAAAGAAAATATGGTATATATACACAATGGGATATTATTTAGCCATAAAAAGAATGAAATCCTGTCATTTGTAGCAACATGGATGGAACTGGAGGTCATTATGTTAAATGAAATATGCCAGGAACAGTAAGACAAATATCACATGTTCTCACTCATATGTGGAAGCTAAAAAAAATGTAGATTTCATGGAGGTAGAGAGTAGAATGATGGTTACCAGAGATTGAGAATGGTAGCAGGGAGGAGGGATAAAAAGGGAATGGTTAGTGGATATGAAAATATAGTTATTTAAAACTGCATTAGTTATATAGAAAAAATAAGACCTAGTGTTTGGTAGCACAATAGGGCAACTATAATTAACAATAATGTATCATATATTTCAAAATACCTAAAAATGTGGAATGGGAATGTTCTTACCACAAAGAAATGATAAATGCTTGAGGTGATTGATATCCCAACTACCCTGATCTGATCATTACGTATTGTATGCCTTGTATCAAAATATCACATACAACCCATAAATATGTACTATGTATTCATAATAACTAAAGATAAAAAAATTAAAAAATAAATAAAAATAAGTTTGATTTATGGAGTACCATTGGGGTGAACTGAAGCTAGATGCTGTTGATTAAATCCCAAAGCCAGGGCTCTCCAACCCTCATTTCCACCCTCATTTCCAACCCTCATTTCTACCCCCTCTTTCTTTCTCTGCTTACAAGATTGAAGTTCAGAATCACCAAACAAGACAAGGGGTCACACCCATCCATACTCCCACTTTCTTCAGGCCTGGATGCGGGATTGTTCAAGTTGTGAATAACATACTCAAAATGTTTTACTGAAGGAAGGGCATTTTTCATAAAGACAGATGGGTTTGCAGTGGCCGTTTGAACTAGACCTAGAATCTGAGGCAGTAGGGTACATAAAGATCAAATGCTGCATTAAGGTATGCCAGTGCATAAGCTATTTGTTTTTATGTTGGACCCTTTAGTAAGTTGCATTTACCCTTACTAGCTTATTATTTGGTTCCTGTAAGCAACAATTTGCTAACTCCCACTCCCAATGTCCTAAAATGATTTAACGTAGGAGCTCAAAAATTTTCACTCACTCGTAGGCCATAATTAATATATGAGGGGAAATGGCCCAGTTACTAAATGAATAAAGGGCAAAAAGAGAACATTAGATTTGGCAGAGCAGCATTAACTTATTCAAACTATACAGTTTCTTTCTACATCCATGTTTGCATATCTATTTCATAACCTCACTCCTCACTCAACATTTCTTAATGCCTAATAACTGGATACATTAACTGAGCAAGCCCTATATATAAAGTATAAATCATTTTAAAACTATACTGTGCCTTGGTTATAATACTTTGAGAAAACTTTTCTTCCCAATTGTTTTTCCATTTAACAAATGGTACTTTATGTGGGTTACTTGAAAAAGAGAAATAAACTGCTGTTTCTTTTAATCAAAATTTTATATCATCATGACAAAGTCCCTCTCTAACATGTTAACTAAGATAAAACATTGCTTTTGGGAAGTTTCATTTTCCAGTTACTGCTGCAGAAGAAACAATTAGAAGCTCATAAGGCACAAGTTATCTAGAAGTCTCATTTATAATTAATTAATTAAATAATAATCCATTTGTTAAACTCCTACAACATTCAAGGTAAGAATTCAGGCACTGTGCTTGGTGTAGAAAGCTAAAAGGATTTAATTGCTGCCTGCAAAATTTGCAGACTACTAGGAAGAGCCTGAGGCCAGTTAATGGGAGTAATAATTGGTCCTAGGTAAAAGGAGAAACTGATGAGATGGGAGCTGATCCTGACTGCCAAAGGAAGAATTGAAAATAACAGTCTACACTATCCCATAAAGTAACCTTGGGCTCAAACAGTGGGGCACACCATCGAAGTCAGTTCAAGAATCAAACATACAGTGTTAAAAACCTACTCAGAATCCTGTTCCAGTAATTCTCTGGTCAAGCATCAAAGAAAGGCTATGTTCTGTAAAAATAAACATGAGATGGCAACCTCATGGATATACTAGTGTCCAGATTCATTTGAAGAACTCAAATCATATACCTACTGAGAGGGTGTTAAAAGTCAAATTAACTCTCAAGATTATTAATTTGTTAAAAGTCAAATTAACTCTCAAGTTATACCTGATATAAATGACGAGTTGATGGGTGCTGACGAGTTGATGGGTGCAGCACAGCAACATGGCACAAGTATACATATGTAACAAACCTGCACTTTATGCACATGTACCCTAGAACTTAAAGTACAATAATAATAATAATAATAAAACGTAAAATAAATAAATAAATAAATACTCCCAAGACTCAAGGAAAAGGGAACTAAGTTGTCTTAAGAGTCACAACAGCATGGTGTAAATGTTAAGAGGGATGGGTCTGGAATCACATCTGCTCAAATCCCACCTCCATGACTTACTAGCTGTTGGTCAAGTTACGTGACCTCTCTAAATCTCAGAGTACCCATCTGTAAAATGAGAGTAACAGCACCTTCCTCATTGGAAGGGGTGCTGTGAGCATTAAATGAGACAATGTATTTAAAAGGCTTGCACAGTGTATAATACATATTAACCCCTGGTATATTTTAGCAGTTATTATCATTATTATTACATGTCAAACATGGTATTAGATGCTTTTACATATGGGTTAAATGCCCAACAATAACACCATGAAACACGGAGTCTTATTACCATCTTTTAAAGTGAGGAAACTGAGGCACAGAATAGGTAGGTGACTTTTTCAATGTCACATCCAGTGATTGGTAGGTCAGGCAGCGTTACTCTAGAGCACAAGCTCTAAAACACCTTACCATATGTCTATCAACCCTTTGTCACCTAGGCTATAATTATTTTTCTCCAGTTTGTCACTTGTATTTTAACTTTATGGTGTTCCCCACTCTGCTTTCCCATAATATAAAGTTTTAATTTTTATACATTCAGATTTGTATTTTATGTTTTGGATTTTCTTGTCATGCTTAATTATGCCTACTTCAAACTGTAACACTTGTCACTCCTCATGTTTGGTGTGTGAGTGTGTGTGTTTTGTTTTGTTTTGTCGAGACAGGATCTCGCTCTGTCACCCAGGTTGGAGTGCAGTGGCATGATCTCGGCTCACTGCAGCCTCTGCCTCCAGGGTTTAAGTGATTCTCCTGCCTCAACCTCCCAAGTAGCTAGGACTACAGGAATGCACCACCATGCTAGGCTGATTTTTGTATTTTTAGTAGAGATGGGGTTTCACCATGTTGGCCAAGGTAGTCTTGAAATTCTGGCCTCAAGTGATCCACCTACCATGGCCCTCAAAGTGCTGGGACTAGAGGCATGAGTCACTGCACTTGGCCTCATGTTTTTGTTTTATTTTTGTGCCTTATTATTTGTTATTGTGATCCGTGTGGAGTTAATTTGGGTGTAATGTATGAGGGAGAAATCCAGCTTTTTCTATAAATGGATTAGCCTATTATCTCTTCACCATTTAATTGAATAGTTCAGTTTTCCTCACTGATTTGCATTGCTTCATATACTAACATGACCACATATTTGTATTATTTTATAGATTCTATACTACTTTGTTAAATTCTGTGTATATTTTCAGACTTATAAAAAATTGTATCAATATTACACAAAAAATTTCCATATACCCTTCATTCAGATACCACTTCCAAATGTTCTCATCTTACATAACTTTGGGCTAATTACAAATAAAAGGGTACAATGTTTCTATCTGGATGCTGGGATTTGGGAAACTTTTCACATTTTTCTTTACACTCTTTTGTTCTTTCATTTTTTAGAAAACACAAGGAACATATTTTACTCTAAAAAAGAATAAAGTTTTTTCAATAAGCAGGTAAAAATAAAATTTGATTAACTTCCAAAAACCAGCAGGTACAGGTGGTATGCTGTAGGAGTCTGAATGAGAAAGACAAGTATGTTTTAATGCAATAGTGAGTTTTAAGTTTAGCCTTGCAAGAATGTATGGGATATAGACAGGCAGAAAAGAGACAAGCCAAGTGTTTTCAGTGAGGAAAACGGCATAAGCCAAAAAACTGAAATAGGAATGAATATAACTTGTGAGGATCAAAATGAGAAAAGAGTCTAGGGGCTTAAAAAGGTGAATACTGGCTGGGTGCAGTGGCTCATGCCTGTAATCCCAACACTTTGGGAGGCCGAGGTGGGCGGATCACAAGGTCAGGAGATCGAGACCATCCTGGCTAACACGGTGAAACCCCGTCTCTACTTAAAAAATACAAAAAATTAGCCGGCGTGGTGGCGGCCGCCTGTAAGTCCCAGCTACTCGGGAGGCTGAGGCAGAAGAATGGCATGAAACCAGGAGGTGGAGCTGGCAGTGAGCCGAGATCGCGCCACTGTACTCCAGCCTGGGGGGACAGAGAGAGACTCCGTCTCAAAAAAAAAAAAAAAAAAAAGTGAATACTGGAGAGGAAAAGAGAGTTAAGTACATTGTGAAAGACCTTGAAATCTAGGGTAAGGAATATGAATTTTGTCCTCCAGCCAGAAAAGAAGCCAAGAAGTTATAGGCAAGGTACAATTACTGTATTTATTAATACTTAGCCAACAACTATTTATTTAGTGCCCACTATGTTCCACATACTGCTATAGTCCAGGAATAGTGACTACAACAACCATCCTCACGAATAAAACATGTTAGCTATGTTTTATAAAGATGTATGGGTTTTTGTAGATTTTGGGGTTGGCTATGGGACTAAATGGGGCAAAGTGATAAGGGAAGTGTCATTGAGGAGATAGAAGAGATAGCATTTCAGCTGAACCTTGAACATTTGAGTCAGGTAGAGAGACAGTGGGAAGGTATTTTAGAAAAGAGATAATAGGAAACAGAAGCATTGGATGGGAGCAGATATGCTCACAAGGTATTTGAAAGCCTATGAGGGCACCCATTTAACCGGAATAAAGGGTTTGTAGAAGAAAATGAGGTTAGCTGTGTAGACAATAATCAAATTGCTAAGGGCCTTGAAAGTCAGATCAAAATTTTATTCCTCTATACTCTATATAAATGGACCTGTAGGCAATGAAAGCCATCAAACGTTATTGAATTCAAAATGACCTGTAATAGTCATGTTTCAGTAAGTCAGACAGAGAAGCAGGGTGAAAAATATTTTGACAAAGGGTGGGGGTGGGATTGAAAGAGGAAGACCAAAGACTATTTAGAGCATTACTGTTATATAGTCCAGACAGGCAATGAAAAGAACATGGCCTTGTAAGACAGCTGAAGGGATGGATATAGGAAATGTTTCAAAGGCAGCATCCACGGGTCTTAATGACTACATAGATAGCCTGGGTAAAGATGAATCAGACATATATTCAAAGCACTAACATTGCCAGGGGTAAGTGGTAAGTGGCGATCAGGATTTGAGAGATGGGTGGGTTTAAAAAATACAAACTTGTAGAAGACTGAAAAAAACGTATATAGTCTGGTACCCATTTAATATATTGAATTACATAATAAATATCTGCTACTAGTGTTGATGGAAGGAACTATAACCTACCTGTTTATAGAATGACAGCTCTCAAATAATATCTTAAAAAATCATTATTTTATTACTTTTCATCAGATTTCCCTGAGTCATTTCTGTAGGAGAGATCTTGTGTGACAGCAAATTTAGTCTAGTGGGCCTTCAATAATAATCCATGTGACAGATTATGAAAACGAAGCCATGACATCACCAGGGCTTCCCAATTTACATAGAAATGCAAGCTTCTTGATAACTTATATCCTATGTAAGTATCTTACTCAAAAATACTCATGGCAATCTAGGGACTCATTTGTATTGAGGGATTGGGGCTTTTTCTAGTCTTCTATGGCACATAAGAATGTTGAGAACTAATTCCAGTTTCTAGGAAAGGTAAAAAATTATAAAAAATAAGAAATGCATGAAGCGCATACTCTATGCCCGCACAATGTCAGGTACTGCCCACAGGTTAGGTTTTAATAATCTCAAAACAAGACTGGTTAGAATTATTTGTGTCCCATTGCCAGATAAGAAAGCAGAGTCACAGAAGTTAGTTAACTTGCTATGGTCATGTGGCGAGTGACACACAGTCAGGAATTCATCTAAGGCTGCTATTTCTGCCATAGAATCTACCTTGAAGGTATGGACTCAGATCTGGAAGGGACCTTGAAAAGTCCTTGCTTCCTACTTTTTCTAGGCCTACAATGAAAGCAAGAAGAAAACAAGGATCTCTCTTACTTCAAAAGTGGGTGGAAAAGCTACATTGTAGATCAAGCAAAATTCGAACTGGGTGTCTTTTACACCCAGCAGGAACTGCCATTTGAGCCTCCACTGAGCAGTGAGAAGCAGAACTTTTTTCTCTAGCCCACATTTCCTATTCACCTCCAGATGTAAAACTGATGGGGGTGGTAAGGGTTAGTTACCAGAGAAATAAAAGCATTTACTCAGTCATAATGTGTCCCATCACACTGAAACATGTGGCATTTTAATTTCTCCTGTGAAATATCAACCATAGACTTCTCTCATAACACAGATAGGAGGTCTAACACTCAACTGTTTTAGGAAAGCAGAAGAAAAAACATTCTCCTTAAGCAGGAATCAAAAATTAATGGCAACTGATAGGGCAAGCTGTACATAGAACAGTTTTTTCTCCTAGATTACTTAGTAAGGATATTTTGTCTAAAATAAAAACATAAAACATATGTAAAATTTAAAAAATTAAAGTATTTAAGATATTAACCAAAAAAGATCCATCTTCTTCCTCTCTTTGATTACAATACTGCAGTTTTGCCTAGATGAAACTCTAAACCTGAAATGACATTTTTACTCTAAGCTCATATTTTTACTTCCTTTCACCTTTTGTGTTTCAAGCTAAAAAGTCTCTCATTCTTACTTGGTATCATGAATTTCTTGCTAAGTAATTAAAAACCAATTGTGTTTAAACCTTTTGAGATACTTGGTTTTACACTGTGTAACTCAGGATTTGGTTTCCAAAACCTCAAATTTAGCATCTCAAGAAAGAATAGTATCTATGGCATGTTTAAAAAAATGTTTTGAAATGAGGTGATGGGCATTTAAAAATAGAGAGTGCGTGGCTCCCTCTCCTCTTTTTTTCACTGGGGGAGGAGAATGACACATCTGCATTATGCTGCCAGAAGTCTGTTGCCATGATTCTGTTGAGTTTCACAAGGGTGAATGGAGATACAAAGACTACTCATAATTACAGCATAGCCACTGTGAACACGCAAGCAGTGCCCAATTGACATATGCAAATTAGAAATGGAAATGACTAGCACACCTTGGTACCACCTCATCACTAGAGTCTTCCTTTCCTGCTCCCACTCCCTAAAGCTCTGAATAGTCTACTATACTCTAAACATCACAGGCCCAGTCCAACTGTCAGAACTTTAATTCAGCACCAGTGTCCTTTCTCATGGCCACTCTTAGGGTAACTTTGGCTAAATTTCAGACTTCAAGAACACTCAGGAATCAGAGGGACATAAAGAACATGGAATTCTGTGGACTAGCCTTGAAGCCTAATATCTGTTCGTAATGCTTTCCTTCTAAGAAAAGTTATCTCAAAATTCAAGTAATTAAACTACAAATGAAATTGTGGAAGATGAAGCAATGCGTCACTAATTACAGTTGTCGGCAAAATCATAATTGGGGTAAGGGAATTAGAAAGGAAAATCACACAGAATGACTTTAAATGTATTTTTTAAACCTTAAATAAATGTTCTCAAAAGCAACTGCTTCCAAAACAAACCAATGTCATTGTTATAAGCATTCATCATCAGTAGGAGGAATATATCTTTTTCAGTGTTCATGAAACTACTGCTGTGTCATGATCGACTTAGGCAGATGTTTAAAGTTTAGTCAATGGGCAGATGGTATCTCTTTACAAATTCTTCAAGTTAGCAGTTACAGGCTTCAACTATGCTGTGGTAGTTAGGAAGATGGGTCACCAGGACCTCTTTCAAGGAAGATCTTGCTGCTGAGCTTCAGAGAATGTGGCTAGCAGACAGCCTCCTGCTGTCAGCTCCTGCAGAGAGCCATTTCACCTGGGAGTATGCCCTTCCCAGGGCAACTGGCCTTCAGCAGGTGAGCTAAGCAGGCAACACTTGGCTCTACCAGGTTGGCCAATCTTTGTCAGGCCTGTATCGCAGCATGACTTCTCCCTCTGCCCAATCCTACTTTCCTCTCCCCTCCTTTCACATGTGTCTATTTCTAATAAACATCTTGCACTCCAAACTGTCTGTATTTGCATCCAGAGAACACAACCTGCTTATGACATGTCTTTTTCATTTGCATTCTCACTTCATTTTACTGCAAATCTCAGGAATATGCTTGTGTAGGTCCAACTCTTGGAATGATCATGATACTTAAAGAGCATGCTTTTCAGCGTCTAGACTTCACTTTATTTAATGAAAGAAAAGAATATAGGTAGATTTCTCCCTGCATTATCCCGCATGGTACACAGAAGAGGATATAATTATTGTCAATAAGTTCTTTTCTCTATGAAAATTGCCTATAAAACCATAAATGCAAAAATAGCACACATTCAGGCATGTATTCCTACAGTATTATTGATTATTGAGCAACTTCTACACACAAGGCACAGGTGAAAAAAGCAGTGAAAAAGCTCCTGCTCTACAGGAGTCTGCATTCTAGTGGTTGCGACAGAAAAAATAAATCAGTAATTAATAAATGTAACGCAATACCAGGGTCTGTGAGGAAAAATAAAGTAGGGTAGGTGAGAGGATAGAAAATGATTGAAGAAGCATCTTATTGTCTTAAAACTATAGACAGCGAGAAATGCTGCAATCCACACATGGCTGGGCTTGCACAGTCACATATACATTTAGAAAGTCACTTTCCTTGACAGTATGTATCGTTTTTGTTCCAGTGAAGAATTCATCATGCTCAATTTTCCTAAAATAATATTTCCTCTGCATTGTGAGTCCACCTGCTGCATGAGACATAAAATCTTAAATCTATGATACTAACCTATATAGCAATGTTGTCTTGGGGAAAGAGCAGCCCGAACCATCATAAGCTGTAGTCAGACACAGCTGTCTCAGGCAGATGGCTTTAGTGGGCAATATCATGAGCTTGCCAGGTTTTTTAAAATATGAAAGGGTTTTCTGCCTCATTAGTACTCCATGGTTGACCATCCACAAACACCTGGCGTTCACGCTTCTTCCTCTTGTGGAAATATCACTATACATAGTCTTAGCTCTAAAGGATTTATGTTATATAATTTTTGCCCAAAGAATCTAATACTTAGATAATCTACAAAAACACCATTTGGAAAAACCCTTCCTCATGTAGTTTGAGATGAAAAATTGAAATCAGGACCAATAAGGAAACGGTGTAGTGGAAGAAGCACACTAAATTACTTTGCTCCTTCTCAGTACTCAAACTACTTTGTCCAGAAGGAATCCCAGGTGGCCTTCACAGTTCTCTGTTTACACCATCAATATAAGAATGAATAACACAAACAACAGTTTCTTTCCAAGAATAACTGTGTGCATCTCTACTTTTTTCTTCTCACACTCGACAAGCACTTTGTCATCATCATCTTCAACACATACATTAGGTAAACACCAACATTACTAATTACAACTTGCTAAAGGCAAGAATCATAACATATCTACACCTTGTTCAACTCTTGTTATGAGGTAAAGCGGAAAAAGCAATAGACTTGGAGTTTGGAGAAGCAGTTTAAATTCAGGTACTGTGATTTATTAGCTTCTTAAAAGATTAAACTGTCCCAAGGTTATAAATTTCAGTGTTTATATTTGTAAAATGGAGATAACATCCACCCAAATACTTTACAAGGTCAGTAAAGAAATGTGTTTTAAAGTACTTGAAAACTACAAAACGATCTGCAAATGTAAGGTATTGATATCACTGGAGTTTAGATTTAAATTTTAACATATTATTCTGATATAATTTTCAATTGATCAATAAAAAATACCTTCATTTAAGAGGTCTTTATTCACTACCTTCTGTGTTACACTATGGGGAATATTAAAAAGGATAGCTATCTATGTTATCAAGGAGCTTACAAATCAGATTTCAGAAGGGGAAATATGGAGGAAAGATGTGGTTTTGGTTTTTGCCAGTACTGAGTACTTTCTATGTGACAGATATTATTACAGTGTTTTATATGTAGTAACTCTTTTAATTTTCAGAAACCTACGACAAAGGTAAAGGTAATATTTTTATCTCATTTACAGTTTAAGAAGATGAGGCACAAGAAGTTTGGAAACTTGCCCAAGTCTGGAATCCTAGTAACTATTAGAGTTAAGTCACACACTCAGGCAAGTTGACCACAATGTTACATTACATCTCAAGTTCGGCAGAAAACACACACACATATATGCATCATTAATAATAACTAATGAGGATTAATAATACTAAGGCATCAATGAGGATTAATAATACTAAGGCAGTATTGATGCATCAATACTATATCAATACTGCCTTAGTATTATTGATCCTCATTAGTATGATAAATACAAAGATCACCCTGGGGAGGGGTAGTCAAGGAAATCTTCATGATATGAAACCAAAACTAGATCCAAACTTGTTTTGAGGATTCAGGTAAGAAAAATTAAATAAAGGACTAATAGAGTATCACTTTCCATATGTACTTTTTGAGGGTACAATAGGTATATATCCTTGATTAATATATAACATATTATATAATATATAAATTATATAACATTACATAATAAATAAAATATACTATAACATATAAATTATATTTATATATTATTTAATTAATTTAATATATATTTATATATTATATATTTATGTTATATATTAATATATTATTTATAATACATAACATATGTTACATAATTCTATATTTATATATTATGAATATATTAAAATTATTTATAATATATAATATATATTAATATATTATATATGGAGAATGTAAAAATACAATATATATCTGAAATATCTCATTGGATATGTACTTTTATAGACTAGAGTTATTTCATAATTAAAACAGACTTAAAGCAATGTCTGATTACTTATCCATATACCTACCAGTCTTAATCCATTTTATTTAAAGAGCTACAATTTAAATATTTTCCTATAATCAAGATCATTAAATCTTGGCCTATTAAAATGGAAAATAACTTGAAATAGAATACTTGATGTCTTTTCATAATAAAAAATGCCACCAGGCAAATTATTTTCAGTCTGCATGAGTAGCACTGTGTCAATTTTCCATGATACAGACAGGAGGCTGCCTCACTCACTCCTCTGGGTTTTTATATTTGCTGTAATTATAACATTTTATATATAGGAAAGCAATTTTGAGAGCTACTTTTCAAGCGGCATACAAAACAATGGCCTCATTGAAATTTCCAGCAGAACATGTACATTGATTGCTTGTTGGTCCTGCATGTAGCTGATGAAACTTACCAAGTGATATGTCTGGGCCTTTAAAACGTTGAGATCAATAAAGTTTTCTTCATTATCTGTCTCTTCTTCCTTAGAAAATAAACAAATTTTTAAAAAATTATTAAAAACTATAATTAAAAAATATATTTCCAGTTTTCACCTATATGCTATACTAGGCTATATTAAACTTGATATAAAGACTAGTGTAGGAAAGGGTATTTAAAAGCCTAGTGAACGTGTGCATAAAGCAGGGCACAATATTATTAACAGTTCATCTGTTTTCTGAGGTTTTGATGGTATTACTACTTAAATAGCACCATTTTTGCAGTCAATAAAGAAAGGAAAAAACGGGGGGAGGGAAAGGAAGGGAGCCATTGCTATAGAACTACAGATAAATATAAAAACAGGGCAAGAAACAAACCCAAGTGGCTGGCAAATTTGATATAAATAGAAGGAGTTAATGGATATTTTTGAGCAATAAGACTGAAATGGACAAAAATGAGAGGCTGACAGAGAATATTCTCATTTGCTCCGACCAATCACACTGATACATATTTTTGACATCTCATCTCTGGTATGTTCAAGCTTGATAAAATAATGGTTACCAGTACTGGTTGGTCCATGGTACTTAAATCTATTACAAAGGATAGTTTAGGTGGGTGCCAAGCTAATCCTAATCTGTAGACCAACTGGATGTAGAGGGCAGGGGTAGAAAGTGACCCTTTGAGAACCAACTCCCTCCCCAGTATGCAGTAAATATGGAGTCTGAGCAGGTTCTATGAGCATGTAAGACAAAACATGAGCTCCTCTTTTTTCATATGTCTTTGTGGTGACAAGTGACATAGTAAGTAACAAAAATTTAACAAGGATATTTCAACCTCAAGGACACAATAAAGACAATGGAACTGGGCCCTCAAGTCATGATTTTATAAAGAAAAAAGAGAATGTCAGTTGGTGAACACTTCCATATGTAGAACTGTACAAAGCTGTAGTAGATTTCAAAGATAATCCTTATCTTCAACCATTTATAAATATATAAGATACTGGTTCTCCAAGTGTGGTTCTGAGAGCAGCAGTAACAGCATCACTTAGGTATTCCTTAGAATGCAAATTCTAAGTCTCTATCCCATATCTCCTCAGAAACTATGGGGGTTGGAACAACGAAGGTAAGGTATGAGAACTATGCTAAACCTTGGAGAACCAGAAACATTTTAGTAAAATAAGAAACAACATAAATGTAGATTCTATACACTCCAGTGACACTTACTTTTTTTAGAGTGGGGCAGTAGAACAGAAATGCAGACAAAAGTGATCACTTTATATCTTAAAACTGAAGCAGAGGTATACACTTTTGACAAATGGCTTATTCTAGTCTGTGTTTGCACTAATAAGAGTCTACTTAACAACCAGAGTAAATGAGTGAAATGTCAATGACTTAATGCCCATGGGAGAAGAGACAAGTTTATAATGCTTTTACAATAACCTGATCAGTACTGTTTACATAGGCAATCAATAGATACTTGTTGAACTATACTGGACTGAACACTAATAGGTAAAAAGCTTTAATAGTAGGTACTAGAATGAATCAGCAACCAATATATGGTGCTGTTTCTCCCACAGCCAGGAATTTACAGGTCCAGGAATCAAGGGGTGGAAATGGAGTGGAATCACTTGCTATTACCCCTAGTAGCCCACTGGCAAAATTCTTGCTTCCTGTTCCCATGATCTTATGCTTTGCTGGCTTAGAGGTCTTAGTTCCAAAAGGAGGAATTCTTCAACCAGAAGATACAACAACGATTTGATTGAACAGAAATTAAGACTGCCACCTGGCCACTTTGGGTTCCTCATACCTCTGAATCGACATGGCAAAGAAGGCAATTACTGTATTGGCTGGCATGACTGATCCTATTAACAGGACACTGGACTACTCCAAAATCGAAGGAAGAGTATTCTAAAATACAGGAGATCTTTTAAGGCATGGTATTATCATGCCCTGTGATTAAAAATCAACAGAAAACTACAACAACCAAATCCAGGCAGGTCTACTTACTGGCTCAGACACTTCAGTAATAAAGATCTGAGTCACCCCACCAGGTAAAGAACTATAACCAGCTGAGGTGCTTACTGAAGGCAAGGGGAATACAGAATAGGTAGTGAAAAATGGTAGTTATAAACACAACTACAAGCATGTGACCAGTTACAGAAATGAGAATTGTGATTGTCATGAATATTTCCTAGTTGCTATGAATATATCTGTATGTGTTTTTGTTTTCTTTACTCTTATTCCCTTATCATGTAACACAGATGTACTGACTTTATATCATAGTATTTAAGTATTGTTACTTTTGTAATATTTAAGTGATATCAGGGAGAAGAGTAGGTATCACTTATGGACTTTATCTCCTCTTCTGGAGAAGGAATTAGAGCAATATCTATTGTATGCAGAGCAGTTACATTCTATTAGATCAAATTATAACCATGCTATGTATGGTCTTTATTTGAAGATTATGGTTTAAGAAGATGTATATGGGTGGTAAGGTGACAAGGGGTCGACTTTTGATGGTTAATTTTATGTGTCAATTTGACTGAGCCACAAGGTGCCTTGGTGTTGGTTAAACATTATTCAGAGTGTGTCTGTGAGGGTGTTTCTGAATGCAATAAATAATTGAATCAGTAGACTGAGTAAAGCAGATTGTCATCACCAATGCGCATGGGCTTTATTCAATCCACTGAAGGGCTGAATAGAACAAAAAAGCTGAGAAAGAGAATTTATCATCTTTGCCTCATTGTCACTGAAGACATTAGTCTTCTCTTGCCTTCTGACTCAGACTGAAACAAACTATCAGCTCAGCTCTCCTGGTCTTCAGGCCTTCAGACTCAAACTGGAACTACCATCAGCTCTTCTGGGTCTCCAGCTTGATAACTGTGGATCTTGGGGCCTTCTCAGCCTCCATAACCATGTGAGCCAATTCCTTAAGTCTTTTTCTATACGTGTGTGTGTGTGTGTACATCCTATTGGTTCTATTCCTCTGAAAAATCCAAACTAATTCATAGAAAAAGGATTAAGTTACTAAGTATTATTAAGAGAGCATTTAAGAGGAATTCAAATGTAAACAGGCTTAGAAAATTGTTTTGTAAGCTATTAGAATACATGAGGATTCTAATTTCAGTAAGTCAGAAGGCAGTCAAAAAATTTCCTATTAGTCTAATATGCCTTCTTAATTCTGACTGCCAATTACTATGGATATGATTATGTACAATAGGTGGGAATATTTTGTGTTATTGACCCCAACATATTTATAAAAATAATTATTAATGTGTCCTAGCTTGATATGGGCAATCCAAAATTAAAGGTTTCTAGTTTCTAGATGATTATAGGAGAACTTTGACTGTGAGAAATAATCTTTTTTTTTTTTTTGAGACAAGAGTCTTACTCTGTTGCCCAGGCCAGAGTACAGTGGTGCAATCTTGGTTAACTGCAACCTCCAACTCCCGGTTCAAGCCATTCTCTTGCCTCAGCCTCCCAAGTAGCTGGGACTACAGGCACATACCACCACACCTGGCTAATTTTTGTATTTTTGTAGAGATGGGGTTTCGCCATGTTAGCCAGGCTAATCTCAAACTCCTACCCTCAAGTGATCTGCCCACCCCAGCCTCCCAAAGTACTGGAATTACAGATGTGAGCCACCGCACCTGGCCAACCTTTACCATCCTTGAGCAACGCCACAAACTCAGACAACAGAATCATGTAATATCCCATCATCAAAAGGCTTCCTGGTGGTGACCCAGTCCTCCTTAAAGAGAAGAGTAGAAGTAACAGAGGGCTCCTTAGAATAATATGATGACAATAAAGAAGAAAAGAAATTAAAGAGACATGATGCAAGGGAATGAAGAGCCTCAGGGCCAACCCCTTTGAGGAAGGCCTTCAGTTTGCTCTTATGATAGTAGAAGGTCTTCACCTCATGGCTGGGAAGAAATGTGTGAAGAGACTGCTTTCCAGTATATTTCTCTAAATTCACACCCCCAATAATGGTGCCTTGAACTTTAAAGGGTTCCCAATTTAAAATGTGCTATAGTTTCTAAATGTTACACAACGATGTGCTGACAGTTTGATTTTATGGTCAAATATTTAATGAGTATGTATTATGCACCAGGCCCTGCACAATAAGCTGGACACACAACAATAAAAAAAATTACACATAGTTTCTGCCCTTGCAGATATTTTTCTTCTGACTAGTGGGTTTTTCTTTATTCCCCAGACTAGCAGTTTTTAGCTATATGCCTTTGAAGTTAAATATTAATGTACTAGAACCAGGTATCTGTTCATAAATTATTCATAACTATCAAATAGTTATTAAGAAGATAAGGGAATAAATAAGGTGAACAACTGGGGATATATGAGTACTTAATTTCTGAGCTTGAATGGAAAGATCTGTTACACAAAGAATAAAGTCTAAACTACTTTTCATGCCCAAAACAATCTGAACTCGGTCTATCTTCCAAGTTAATCTTATGCTACCCACCCCCTCACGTAGGAACTCTGGCCATAGTAGTTTTCTCTTAGTTCCTTGATGATGCTAAGCTTCCTCCTGCCTTCAAAGCTCTGGCACATGCTACACAGCCAGGGCCTTGCCCACTGCCTGCTACATAACAAGTGCTCAATAAGTATATGCAGAATGAATGAATATATCTTTGTCTTGACTTTCAAAATTCATCACATTAAAAAGTATCTTTCATATTGACAAGTTTTACAATGGTCTTTTTCCTTCTGTAAATAACAGTCATCTTTTTTTACATATATTGTTTAAATAAGGTTTATTTACATTGCTATTAAAAATACATGTTAAAACGTTAAAAATGCAAAGCATAGAAAACAATCATTCATAATTCTCCCACCCATATATAATGAACGCTAATATATTTATTTTTACCATATTTTACGTAATGTTATAACATAAAATTTGGAATCCTCTCAGTTAATTTTATAGCATATAGTATAAGTTACATTCCCATGTCAATAACTTTGTATTTTTCTTTGTAAACTTTGTAAACTTTTTTTTTGTAGAGACAGGGTCTTGCTCTGTCACTCAGGCTGTAGTGGAGTGGCATGATCATGGCTTACTGCACTTTCAAACTCCCGGGCTCAAGCGATCTTCCCACCTCAGCCTCCTGAGTAGTTAGGACTACAGGCATGCATCACCATGCCTAGCATTTTTTTCTTTTTTCTTTTTGGTAGAGATGAGGACTCACTACATTGCCCAGGTTGGTCTCAAACTCCTGGCCTGAAGCAATCCTCCCACTGCTTCCTGAAGTGCTAGGATTACAGGTATGAGCCAGCATGCCCCCCAACAATTTTTAATGGTGATATAGTTTGGATATATATGTCTCCTCCTTTGTCTCTGGTCCTTCTCTCCTCCTCTGCTCCTTCTCTGGCCATGTGAGATGCCTGCTCCCACTTTGTCTTACCATGGTTGTAAGCTTCCTGAGGCCCTCACCAGAAGCAGATGCTGGTGCTACACTTCTGGTATGCTCTGCAAAACTGTGAGCCAAAATAAACTTCTTTTCTTTATAACTTACCCAGCGTCTCAAGTATTCCTTCATAGCAACACAAAATGGACTAATACAAATGGCTTTATAATATTCTATTCAGATAGCATCTAATCTATTTAATGGTTATTTTTCAGCATTTGCTATTAAAATTTTGCAGTGATTAAAACCTCCATAGCATATACTAACTTAAATACTATACTAACCTCAATGCCAAATTTCAATTACTTATGTTAAACTAATTATCTATTGATTTTAAAAATTACCCCAAAATTTTAATTGATTTATGACAGCAAAATATAGTTGACCCTTGAACACCATGGGTTTGAACTGCATGGGTACACTTAAACACAAATTTTCTTTCATTTCTGCCACCCCTGAGACAGCAAGACCAACCCTTCCTCTTGCTCTTCTTCCTTAGGCTACTCAATATGAAGACAGAGAAGATACTTTTATGATTATCCACTTCCACTTAATAGTATATATGTTTTCTCTCCCTTATAACTTACTTAGTAACATTTTCTTTTCTCTAGCTTACTTTTAGTGTAAGAATACAATATATAATACACATACAAAATATGTGTTAACTGTTTATGTTATTGGTAAGGCTTCAAGTCAACAGTAGGCTATTAGTAAAGTTTTTGGGAGTCCAAAGTTATATGTGGATTTTCAGCTGTGTGGGGGCTGATGCCCATAACCCCCACATTGCTCAAGGGTCAGCTGTATACTATAAAGTTGTTTTTTTCCCCACCATTTCTGCTTGAAATCACATGTATACTCCCTAAAGTACCAGCATCAATCTAATTCAAGTTCTGAGAATTATCTTGAGAAAAAGTTCTTTTGTCTCTGTCATCTTTAGCTGCACACTATGGATGGCATGTAAAACATGTAAAAAGGCGCAGATTCTGCCAAACAACTTAAATAATGTTGATTATTTAAAAGCACTAAAAAAAATTCCTATTCATCCTAATTGTAGATGAATAAAGGAATTCCTTAGAAATGAATGGTATGCATATAAAGCAAAATTTATTAATCCCAAATTCTTTTGTTCTGTTTTAAATTATTTATTAGTCACAGTCTATCTAACATCATGAAGGGTTGTTATGAAAGTATTTACTCATATAACTAGTGGTATATATTTCCCTGAACAGTTTAAGAATCTCTGCTAAAATTCAGACCTCAATCATTAGCAAATACAAACATTAACTTAATCAAAAGTCTAAATGATGATACTCGGCACTGTATTTAAAAGCTTTTCTTCTTTAGAAACAATGAAATAAAATATATTCCAGATAATGGAAGTCTGGGGGAAATTAAGAGAATGGAAAGTGGCCGAAAGGTGAAAATGAACAGAAAGTTCAGCTACACACATACCACAAATTCTTCATCCACTTTATTTAATGTTAATTCTGCATCATCTTCTGCAACAGTTTCTTCTTCTAATTCTTCTACTGGGTATATTGGCCTAAAATAATAAGGTTAAACATGAGATGGTAAGTTTAATATTTAGTAAGACAAAAAATCATAATGCAAATATTATCTCTTCTATGCCAGGTTTTGTCCTTTTTCACTCCACTTCCATAATCACTGTTAAATGTTTCATGTATTTTTCCTAAAACTTTCTATGTAAAAAGCAAAAGTGGTTATCTTCAAATTTATAAAAAAATGAGATGATACTACGAATGGTGTTACCCAACTTAATGCTTCTCACCAATACACCATATTTAAATACATATGTATTTCTCATTATTTTTTACATACCTGTACTGTATTTCATTGAACAATCAATACCATAATTAATGTAACTGGTAGCCTATGACTGAACGTGGAGGCTTCTAATTATTTTGCTAGACAATATTGCAAAGATCATCTTTGTACATTTATCATTACACATACCGCTCAGAATAAATTTGTTCAAGTGAAATAGCTGGATAAACAACTTTGTACATGTTATTGTTTTGCTATATACTGCCAAAATAGGCTTCCAAAATGTTGCCCTAATTTAGACTCCAAACAATACTGAAGGAGAGTGACTCTATTTCCATATATTCACCAATATGATAAATAATACAAACTTTAATTTTAGCACATCAACCACGTGAAAAAAATCTCATTCTTGTTTTAACTGCATTTCTTTGGCATGAAAGTGATTGAACATCTTTTCATATTTTCATTGGTTATTTGCACTTCTTTTATGGTGAAATGTCTATTTATACTCTTTACTTTTTGGCTTTTTGTATATTAAGAAAATTATTGTTTTGCCTAACCTCTCAAAAATTATTCCCCTAGTATATTACTTATAATCTGGGCTATTCAAGATTGTTACAGTTCTTATTAGATAGAGTTGGTAACCTTTTCTTGCACAGACCCTAGCTTTAACATCATATATTTGAGGCTTTCTGTCATACTACAACCCCTACACTCCTCTGGTCTTTTAATACTTCTATAGTTTTGCTTTTCACATTCACACCTTTGATCAATCTGAAGTTTATTTTAACATAGGTAATAAGAAGGATTCCAGCTTTCTTCTTATTTCCAAAACGTAAAATTAGTGGTCCTAACATTAAACTTTGTAAAATCATGTATTCATCAAGATTAATGACACATATCCTATATTAAAAGTACTCAAATGTATTTGGGTTTATTTATGAAAATTTATTTTTTTTTCCTTTTTTTATCCAGTAACAAAGCTAGAGAGAAAACTTGTATTAAAAACTTCTACCTGGCTGGGTGTGATGGCTCACATCTATAATCTCAGCACTTTGGGAGGCCAAGGCAGGTGGACTGCCTGAGACCAGGAGTTTGAGACCAGCCTGGGCAACATGGCGAAACCCCGTCTTGACAAAAAAAATTAAAAATTAGCTGGGAGTGGTGGTGTGCACCTGTAGTTCCAGCTATGTGGGAGGCTGAGGTGGGAGGATCGCTTGAGCCCAGCAGGCAGAGGTTCACCCCAGCCTGGGCGACAGAGTGAAACCCTGTCGTAAAACACGAAAACCCACGCCTCAATCATGTTAACAGAATACAAAAATCAACATTTACTATTATGCAAAATACTGTGAACTAAATCAATCATCTTAAATAATAAATTTCCTAATTTTTCATTAATTAGAAAATATCTCAAAGGCCATGTTCTTCCAGGATTCATTTTGACATTTAGAGATATAAAAAATTCATCTATATGTAATGTCTATCTCATTTACATGTTACATAGCTGATATATTCTCTAATGTTGACTACTTTTCAGCTTCCTCCTTTTATTCCTCATTTAAACATAGTCCTTATAAATTATCCAAGTCACAGTCTCTTCAATAAATGGTGCTAAAAAACAAAAAAAAGAAAAATAAATAGTAATGGGAAAACTGGATATCTACACGCAAAAGAATGAAACTAGACCCCTACCTCTAACCACTTATAAAAACCAACTCAAAATGGATTAAAGACTTAAATATACAATCTGAAACTGAAACTAATAGGAAATGTGGGAGAAAACACTTCATGACTTTGGTCTGGGCAAGAATTTTTTGAATAAGACCTCAAAACCACAGGCAATAAAAGCAAAAATAGACAAACACGATTACATCAAACTTAAGGAAACAATCAAAAGAGTGAAGAGACAGCCCACAGAATGGGAGAAAATATTTGCAAACCACCCATCTGAGAAGAAGTTAACATCCAGTATGTATAAGAAACTCAAGCAACTCAATAGCAAAGCAACAACAAAAACTAGTCCAATTTTTTAAATGGGCAAAAGATCTTAATAGACATTTCTCAAAAAGTACTATAGAAATAGCCAACAGATACATGCAAAAATGCTCGACATCACTAATCATCAGGGAAATGCAAATCAAAACCACAATGAGATATCATCTCAACCCAGTTAGAATGGGGATTACCCAATCCCTCACCCCTCAAAATAACAAAGCCTGATGAGGATATGGAGAAGGGGGTACCCTTGAACACTATTAGTGGGTATGTAAATTATTAGTACAGACACTATGGCAAACACTATGGAGGTGCCTCAAAAAAACTAAAAATAGCACTACTCAATTATCCAACAATCCCACTACTGATTATATATCTAAAATAAATGTAATCGGTATGTTAGAGATATCTGCACTCCCATGTTTATTGCAGCACTATTCACAATACTCAAGATATGGAATCCAACCTAAGTATCCATAAAAGGTTGAATAGAAAAAGAAAATGTGGCATATTTTCACAGTGTAATACTATTCAATCATAAAAGAGAATGAAATTCTGTCATTTGTAGCAATCTGTATAAGCATGGAGGACATTATGTCAAGTGAAATAAGTCAGGCACAGAAAGATAAATATAGAAGTAGAGAGTATAATAGTGGTTACCATAGGATGGGAAGGGTAGGGGGAAGGGAGGATGGGGAGAAGTTGGTCAAAGTGGGTGAGTACAAAGTTACAGTTAGAAGGAATAAGTTCTAGTGCTCCAATGCACAGTAGGGTGACTACAGTTAACAATATTATATATTAATTAATAATATATATTTGAAAATAGCTCAAAGAGATTTGGAATGTTCTCACCACAATAAAATGATAAACATTTGAAATGATGAATATGTTAATTTCACTAACTTGATCACTGTATATTGTACACATGTGTCAAAACATCACATTGTACTCCAAAATTTGCACAGTTATGTATCAATTAAAAACAAAACTAAAAAATAAATTATCCAAATTACAATACATAGGCCAGGAATAAGATGTGCTGAGAAACAAAGGAAGTGCAAAATAGAATAGTGTTTGAGATATTACACCACAGCTTCTGGTGAATTTAGAATATATTAGGCTATGAATTTAGTAGTTTTTAAAAATGCTAAATACAGCAGCACATCTCATAACTTATTTTCTCTTGAAATTTAATAAAGTATTATGCACCATGTAGTCATTCTTTATATTGTACTAAATAATAATGTTTGGATTGAAGCATATGAAATTGCCATTTTTTTAGTTTAAAAATAGATGAATACAAGTAATTTCATATGGCTCATCCCAATGATAACCTAATTCAAGGAAGCTATTAAACTTAATAGGGAGATTATACCTAAAAGAATATAATTGAATATACATTAAAATGTTAACAGGGAATTTTATACATATGTGTATATATATACACACACATCTTTCTACAGAAGTTAGTTCTAATAACAAAAAAAAAAACACTGCTTACTCATATTTTACCTGAATAGTGCCTTCTACATTCTAACCTATTAAAAATCCCAAACTGCAAAGCATAAAATTTATGTTTTCTAATTATAATCTCTATAAATTGAGTTTCCAAATGTTCTATTTCATCTATATGCTCAATATCTATTAAAACATCTAAGATAGACCAAGCATTATGCTAACAGAGTACTTGTGAAGACTTCATGATTTCTAGCAAGAACATCAGAAGAGTAAAGAACAATTTTATACCATAGGATAAATATAATAATAAATATAATAATAGAAATAAACAAAGCACTGTCAGGTTGGACACAAAAGCAATGAACAACGTCTAGGAGAGTGTCAGGTAGTTTCTTCAGTATTATTCTTGCCCAGTAACTACTAGCAAAGGAGAAAATCCCACTTAAAGTACTATATTAATTTCAATTTTTTCCTTAAATCTGTAGCTATCAGTTCCCTCTGTGTATGTATTACGCTTATGTGTGTAAACACATGTACAAGAGACTTTTAAAAAAAGTCCAGAATTTACAAAGATACATAGTCACAGTTAAACCTTCAATAATTACATATTTGAACAGAGAAGGGGCACAATAATATGTAACACATTACTTCAGAATTAGTTTTGAAGACATCAGACATTCTAATTTTGTCTATACTGGCTTTTCTTAATTATCTGTAGCATTTTCAATTTAGAATAGTCAAAAGGAAATAATTCTTTTATGTTCAATTAAACAGCTCTGCACCCTCAGAGGAAAATGCTATGCACATAAAATTACTATTATCAGGTTGGGTAATATTTTACCTTTTCCAGGTGAAACCAATATATTTCAATGCTTCTTCAGCTAAGCAATCAAGAACATAGCATACATGTTCTCCATAACCTGACTTTAATTTTGAAGGAGGAAAATCTGCAGTTCTCCCCTGAAAAACAAAAGAAAAAACAGGGTATTATTTGTCAGTTATACTCCAAATGTCAAAATTTAAGCAAAGAACTGCTGAATGGATGTATCACTTTTCTTTCAAATGATTTACAATAACTGTAATTACATTGCTTCATAGAAATCCATTTCAAGTCTTTGTAACCTATTGATACATAAAAATACTGAAAATAAAGATTTTTATTGTTAAATGTATCAAATTAAAAGGCAGTAACATTATAGCAAAACAAATTATTGATCTTATTAGAGTGAGAAGAAACCAGTAAAACTATTTAAATAACTATGTTAAGGACAGAATGATTCACTTGTCAAAAATTAATAACATTTGTACCAAAAAATATCTTACTGCCTGCCCAGGAAAAGTCAGAAATGAAAAAGCACAACTGCTATCATGGTCTTAAGTACAAGTTCCCTTTCAGAATATAAAGTGTTTTGACTTTGTAGGGTATATTTTTTAATTATCATTTTTTACATCAAGAATTAACCATTCCAAAATTTACCTCTCAAATATATCAAGACTTTATATATATATGTGTATATATTACTTTGGGCTAATAAAGAGTATATACTGAACATTTTCAGAAGTGACATTAATGTTATAATACAAACTATTTTAAGGAGGTTTTACCTGAAAATAAATTCATAATAATATATACAGAGGAGTCATCTAAATGGCTAGCATTTGTTATTAAATTATCAGTGTTAAAATTCATAACTTGAGAACATGGAGAAAGAAGGGTTGTTTACACTTACAAACGACCGAAGCTCAGATAGTATGTTAGATATCGTGGCATTAGGGTCATCATATTCTTGAGGCTGCTCAAAGGGACGTCCTGCTTTATTAATCAACCAAGCAGCAAGAGTACAAAACATGTAGAACTGTTCACCAGGGTTGGTAGGCAGTGCAAAATAGTGTCTGTTTCAAAACAAGGAGGAATGGGGGTGTATGTGAAATAATGCAAATAAGTCTATAATGACTAATAGGGCCGAATTCACAACTGTCCAACAATCTTTCTTCCCCCCAATGGCCATCAAATCAAAAGGCCTCGATAATTCACCCTTTCAAGTTTCCAGTAATCCACAGCACTCACATTAAATTTTTAAATCATCAGGATTAGCGCAATTACTACTGTACCCAAAATATGAGATCAAAGACCTTACACCCGGGAAATGTAGTGCCTGTTAGAGCACAGAGCATGTAGAGTTTTTGCCAAAATGATTTAAGTGTCAGTAATAATATGCTAGTACCTTATTAACGAAAATGGTAATCTGGAAGAACCTCAGAGTTTAAAAGAGATCTCAAAAGATTACTCATTATGCATTTTTACTCTTTCTAACCTATCACCTATGGTAAACATTTGTTTTTATCTTGGCTGCATATTCAATCACCTGAGGAGCTAATAAAAATACTGGTACTTGGCCAAACATTGCTTCTTCCCTCATGAATGAATTAAATCAGAACTTCAGTGAGTGTAGGCCCAGTATGGGGTATATTTCAAAAGCTTTCTACATGTTTATAAGGTGTAGTCAGGATTAAGAAACTGTGAATGTCACATCACCAATCTAAAAAACATCTGTGGGCTCTTGCTTAATCCCCTGGTCTGCTAAACACAGTTCTATGAGGATCAGTATGATTTATACCTAAACATTATAGGAATAAAACTCACTAGCAACAACATTCAAGTCAGTTTAATCAAAGATCTTATTTTTCTTGTTCATGTGTAGCTATCATTATTATGTTTGCAATGTATTTACAACTATTATAATCATTGTCATAAAAATCAGTCGTGTACTCCTTCATGTTTCCCAAACTTTATCCTGCAGGATAAGTGTAAACGTTCTGGAAGATAACAGAAAGCTGGGAAGAAAAAAGGCCATGAAGTCCTTCCAGGTATATGCTCACTATCCTTTCAAAGCATCCACCCAACAAAAAGTCATCTTTTCCTTATTGGCAGATAACTCCTCTAGGGCACAGGAATGAACACCAATAGATACTGTAAACTTAGGACAGTGGTTCTCAAATATTAGTGTCCATCAGAATCCTCTGGAAGACTTACTGAAACAGACCACTAGTCCCCATCCTTATAATTACTGAAAAGGTAGATAGACCTGGGAAAGGGCCTGAGGCATTTCAGTTCTAGTAAGTGCCCAGGTGATGCTGATGCTGTTGGTCTGGTGATCACACTTTGAGAACCATTAGACTAGGATATTCCCACACAAATCCATGATTCAAAGTGTCCTGCTGAACCCCTGAAGACACAGAGATGACATCAACAGAACCTTAAGGTCATTTTCTTTTCATTTGAAAAATACACTTGGAAAAAAATGCATTTTTATTAATACAGGAAATGTTGGTTGTCTATACTATCCCGATCGATTCACTTTAATAATCCCAGGACTACCTTTTCTAACATGGATCAAGCAGCACTACTTTTTTCCTTTATCTTTTCTCCGACTATGGACTAATTTAATATGAACAGTTTACATAAAGCCTACATATCTTTCAATTCAATTTATTGGAAGAGAGCAGTGGAATGAGATTAAAACTATCAAGGGAAATTATTTGAGCCTGGCTGTAGACATTAAGTACTATAGATTCTTAATATTGATTGCCTTTTATGGAATAAAATAAACGTAAGTATTAAAGTGAAAGAAAAGCTATAAAACTGATTTACCTGGCTACTGCTAAGCTACAGTGATTTGAGGAGAAGGTCCTAGCCGACCACTACCTTCAGCAAGTAATGGCACTGCGTTCAGGATATGTTGGACTTCTCCCCCACCGGAACAAGGGTAGAACTTTAGGTTCTATGATAGGAGACAATTCAATAGTTGTCATTCGTCTTTTCCACTTTTCAGTTTCTGAGAGTATGGTTATTGCAAAGGCAGAAGTCTTTTAAACCATAGCAAGTAGTTAACAAATTTACTAGCCGCATTTAAGGCGCTCCTTCACAGGGTCGTAAGTACCCACGGTCCCCAGTTGTATAAACAGGGTCTTAAACAACAACAACAAAAAAACCCCAAACTAGAAAAAAAGCCTTAAGTGATAATGGCATTCCTCTCTGGAGACGAGATTTTGGGCGGTTTTATAATTTTTCTAGACATGTTCTTGTGTTTTTCTGAGTTTTCTACAATGAGTATTTGTGTTATCTTTACAATCATAAAATACAGTTTGTGTTTTGTGGTAATGCGTGTGTGTTAAAAAACAACAACAACAACAAAAAACAGGCAAGCTGTCTTCCAATCCTTTCTGCCGTTCCAAAACTTATTTATTCTCTCTACAAAAACACCAAGTCAGGGCTGCGTGAGCTCCACGGACCTCCCCGGAGTTTGGAGTGAAGTGCCCTTCCCTGGCTAGGCAGACGGAGGCAAGGAATTGCTAACCCGCTCTCACGGAATTGGTTCCCAGCAGGACCAAGGAGGGCATCTCCCTGGAGGCTAGCAGGCACCCAGGCGCTTGGGGACACCGGCACCCACCTGGACGGGGCCTTCAGGTTGCTCTTCCGGAGGAACTCCTCCTCGTAGCGGAGCAGCTTCAGCTTCTCCACCAAGTCCTCCATCACCACGAACATGTGGTAGGCCGCGCCGGGCCCCCGCTCCACGACCACTTCCCCGGTCCCTTCGCCACGGGACCTAGGCACGCCATCTTCCAAACCCGACGTCGTGACGACGGCCAGGGCAGCAGTCATCGCAGGACGGACAGAGTGCAGCGTGGGCTCAGGCCCACAGACCTCTGCGGCCTAAGCCGCCAGCCCTGCAGCCGCCAGTACAGCCACGACCGGTTACCAGGCGACCACCGGACAACCCGTCACCAGGGAAACTAGACTCCGCCTCCTTCCCTCCAATCAGGGCGGCTTTCCTGAATGACGTCACCCGTGGCCCGCCTCTTGCCCTGCCTCCGCGGAAATGGTGGTCGGGAAGCAGCACCGCCCCTCATGGAGGCGTGGCGTTCGCGCCCCACCCCCCGCTGCCTCTCCTCCCTCGGCTTCTGGAAGACTGAGGAGAGGCGGCTAGTGACTCTGAGCTGGCTTGAGGTGTGTTGGACCTGGTGGTTGCTAAAGGCAACTAAGCGGGCATCTGGGTCAGCTAGTAGCTGTTAAAAAGATTAAAGGGAGGTGAAGACGTGCAGTATTGAAGGCTGCACTGGCCCACTGATACCTTTATTTTCTCAGAATTGAGAAGCTGTTCATAGTTGTAAAGATAGTCAATACCATAGGTTTCACTTTTACTGCAGGAACTTTCCAACAAGAGGTTTCTCTCGTTCTTTCTTTTTTTAATTTTATCTTTCTCTCACTAGGCAATGCTGCACATAACAGTATACTGTAAAGCTTGAAGTACTGTATTGCATTGCCTGGCTATTACTCCAGTGCTAGGAAAGTGGTTGGAAGGATGAGGAAGAAGACAACGAACAAAAGGAGGCATTTGGGAGGCTTTGTTTTACTTCAAAAACAAGAATACTAAGCTTCCAGCCTGCTGCTTAATCTGTTTCAAACCCATTACATGTAGTATAAAGTTTTTGGGTACTTCGTTAAATCCAGCAGAATAGAGATGGTCTTAAAAGGAATTTCCCTGCCCTAAAGCTCTAAGGGTGGCTAAAGATAGGGTGTTACTACTGTATTCTGCAGTTATTGACCTAGAAAATTCAAGAAAAGGTACATAACCACAGAAATGGCCCAGCTTTACAGTTTTCAAAAGGATTGTGTATCGGGCAATTTTCTTAACAGTTGCAAAAAATGAGGTAAGTGGTGGATGCCTGGCAGTTTTTTGGAAGAAAACTTAATACAAGAGATTGAACATATATGTTCGTGTTTATAACGTGACTTTCAAGGGCTCACTGATCTCTTTCTTGTGTCTGCCACTACAAAGTATAGAAGGGCCACATTTTTGGATAACTGAAATTTGAAATGTATCTACAATATCCTGTTTTTGTTAGAAAAATGAGAACACACTTTTCATTTTAATCCGTCTACAGTTAACTTGTTTCTGATACTAATAAGGTTATCAAAGTGAAAAGTCAGTAGGGCAAATACCATTTGCCCTATTCATTAAAGAAAGGAAGTACTTAAAATTACATTCATTAAAGTATTCATTAAAGAAAGGAAGTACCTAAAATTACATTCATTAAAGTATTCATGAAAGAAAGGAAGTACTTAAAATTACAGACTTGTGTAGAGAATAACCTGAAGCGGAGCCCACTGAGAATTGCTTTTTAAATAAATAACATTGCTTGCCTAGCACAAGTCATGAGCCAGCTGCTTTTAATAAAGTTGAGTGAGAAAATTGGGTTTGATGTTACCCCACTACCAAATTGATCTTTCCGGGTCTTTGCCTTTTTGGAACAGTGATTCTCCCCATACATCCATACCCTAACCACCAGCACGTGTGCAGCCTGGGGGTGTTACATGTTTGTATAACAGTCACAGTAGTGTAAGATAGATGTATGGCTTTATAAGACTGAAGAATGAAAGCTTACATATATGTGTTGGGGTCCTAAGTTAACTAACAAGCAAACTGTGGCTTTTTACATGACTCTGAAAAAGCTCTCAGACTTGGGAAGTAAATTTATTACACTCAGGGAGGGAGATGTTCTTGCCAGGCATGCTGCCTACTTAAGATATTCTGACATTTTCAGGAAGTTACGTAACACTGTATGAAATAGTCAAACGTTGCTTTTTAGCTGATAAATCCTCCAACAACATATGTATTTTAACTTGGGGGAAATAAAATGACTCCCAGAGTCTTAGCCATTTCCTTCCCAGGTACAATACTAACTCAGCCTGGCTTGAAAGTAGTATCAAAGAATAATTTCCCCCGCTTAACTGTGAAGAAGAAAAAAACCCGAAAATATAAAGTATTTCCAGTAATCGTGGCACAAAGAGAACAAAAAAGCTAACTGTTCAACACTGCATGTTTCCCCAATAAATTTTTGAAAGAACACTGAAATTTCACTGTTTATTTCAGGGATTTTTGCTGATTCCTTGTTTACCTGTAATAGTTTGTAACACATCAAAAGGTCTTTTCCTTGATAGTTTTCTTCAAGTGTGTGAAAATGCACTCAAATCCTCTTGTAGCTGTTTCAGCCACTTGGAAGCTTTGGGGAATACATTTATATTAGGTTTTTGTTGTTTTGTTTTTGCAGGACTAGCTTATTTGTTGACTAAGGAGTTAGAGCTTGAAGAGAATGAACCATGTTCATTCTTCCTGTAAAATATCAATTTCATCCCTGATTTTATTTTATTGACCACTATTAATAACTGGTCTTCTGACTTTGACTTTTATTTCTTACAAACTGTCTGTGAGGTAAATGAAGGAATTTTTTTTTTTCTTTTTTTTTTTTTTGAGACGGAGTCTTGCCCTGTCACCAGGCTGGAGTGCAGTGGCGCAATCTTGGCTCACTGCAACTTCCGCCTCCTGGGTTCAAGCAATTCCCCGGCCTCAGCTTTTTAAAACTCTTGGATCTTTCTGTGAAACTCTGAAAACTAAATAGCATTCCAGGCCGGGCACAGTGGCTCATGCCTGTAATCCCAGAACTTTGGGAGGCCGAGGCAGGCGGATCATTTGAGGTCAGGAGTTTGAAACCATCCTGGCCACCATGGTGAAACTCCCGTCTCTGCTAAAAATACAAAAATTAGCCAGGCATGGTAGTGGGCGCCTGTAATCCCAGTTACTCAGGAGACTGAGGCAGGAGAATTGCTTGAACCGAGGCGGCAGAGGTTATAGTGAGCAGAGATGGTGCCACTGCTCTCCAGCCTGGGTGATAGAACAAGACTCTGTCTTAAAGAAAAAAAAAAAAGCATCCCAGTCAAAGCCAATTTAAGCTCAGTGGATTTCCCTGAAAGGTGCTTAACAAGGCTGGAGGTGAAAAGGAGGCAGATTGTAGACTGGAGGAAGGCTTTCCAGCCGCATCTTCAAATAGAAGAGCAAGTCCTTCAGGCAAACTTTAGGCTTAAAGAACAAAGCTGCGCTGTGTTATAAATGGCTTAGTACCACCCATTTGGGTTGTTAAAAACTTAGAAAATCACTAACTGAATAAATCTTCCTTGAAACTATAGAAAAGGAAAAACTTTTTCTGCCCTCTTTGGAAGTAGCTGTGCCTGTGAGTTAAATGAACATGAGACAAGTAAACAGGAAGAAAGCACACAAATTTTATTTAAGGTTTTTACATGCACATGGGAGCAAAGGAAAAATGAAGTTGATAGGGCCAACAGTTTACATGCCTTTTTTTTTTTTTTTTTTAAGAAAACAAAGAATGATATGCTTGTAGGGAAGTGACAAGACAAAGGAAAAGGGATTTAAGCTTGACAAACTGTAGAAAAGTGACTAGGAAAAATATGGGTAAAATTAGCAGAAGATAAGGAATATTTTAACAGGTTTGTTTCTGCAGACCCATTTTAGCATTAATTTCCAGTCTCCCATCATAAAAATGTTATTCTTTTCCTGGTACAGGGATGGCTTCTTTCTCATGGGAAATTTTATGACTTGCTTTTAAGTAGAAAGGGGAAGGTCAGAGAGCCCTTCATATATCTGCTGTATCGCAGGTGCCTTCAGATCACAATAATCAATATGCAACAGCAGCATATTTTGGGGTGGCATGTTCTAAGCCCCATTCAACCTCATCAAAAGTATCTGCCAAAAATCTAGAAGGAAAAAAATCATATTTATATGTAAATCTTTAAAAGCGATGCCTTGTAAAGCAATGTGAAGACATTACCTCTTCAAAACTGTCCTGTAGATCAGAACCAGTGCACTCAGACAACAAAATAGGAGTAACTATTGCAGTTGCTGTGATTAATTAAAATATCCAAGAGAATCTACAGACAAGTTTTAAGACAGCTCAGCAAGTTTGCCATATATGAGATCCAAACTAAAAAGAGTTATTGGATGCATAGTATTCTATTGACTATTTGGAATTAAAAGCACTTTAAACCCCAAAAAGTTACTGGAGATGATAGATAGAAAAAGAAACCTCACAATAAGCAACACATAGCACCCAGGAACAAACCTATCATTATCTTTATAGAGAAATTGTTAAACTTTACCGAAAGTTTTGGAAAAATTCAAATAGGAATACAATGTTTATAATGAGAAAAATCAGCATATTTGCCCAATCTATAAATTTAGCATAATTTCAACTACAATTCTAGGAGGGCTATTCTGAAATTCATATGTAAGCATAAATTTTATAGAAGTATGAGGAAAGAATTACAATATATCAGCAAGATTCCTAGTACAAGTATAAATTAATGATATTATCAGAATATATACAAAATAGCCTGAAAGCAGATGAGCATTCATATGGAAACTTAGTGTGCAGCAGAATCAGTGTTACCTCCTAGTGGAAAAAAATCAGCTATTCACAAAATGCTATTAAAACCATGGGCTATCCATATGGAAATAAAATTATATCTATGACTTCCATCACATAAATTTCAGATGGATTGAAGACAAATGTAAAACATTTGTAATGTGTAGAAGAAAGCAGTATCTTTAATCTTGATGTAGGGAAGGAGTTCGTAAAAGAAAAGATTTAAAAAGAGAAACTTATAAAAATTTAAGAACCCAGATACAAAATAGGCCTCTATAAACAGTGAATAAAGAAGATACTTGTGAGCCATATAATATCAATGGATTAATTTCCAGGATACACAAATAGATCACTGCAAAGGCTCTGCCATTCTAGAGGATTGTAGGTGTGTTAGTCTAGGTTGGGGTTTCTCATTCTAAGCTCTATTGTGATTTCAGGCTGGATCATTGTTGGAGGACTGCTGTGTGCATTGCAGGATGATTAACAACATCCTTGGCCTCTACCTACTAGTTGCCAGTATCACCACCCCTAATGTCTAAAATGTCTAACTAAAAGTGTCTCTGGACATTGCCAAATGGCCCCTGGTCGGGGGTGGGGGTGGGTGGCGTGGGGTGGGGGTGGGAGGGCAAATCACCCTGATTGAGAACCACTGCTCTAAATTCATGAGTGGAAATTGCAAATACCTTTATAAGGAAGAGGCATGTAAAGGTAAATGAGTGACATGTGTGAGAGACCTATGGGGACCCTGAAAATTCCTGCACCATCTCGAGAAGGGGACATTTTTGTTAGGCAAGAATGCAGCCCAACTTTGCCATGTGTTCTGATTTTGCAAGGATCTGAAGCTAGATTTGTATGTCAGTGTGAGATCCTAATGCTCTTTAGGGTGACCTTTTTGCACAGAAAATATTTCACAGGCCGCTTTAGTTAAAGATATTTATTAATGCATTAAATTTCAAAATTTAGAAGCCTTGTTCTGAACTTTTTAGTTTGACATTCAAATCTTATTCAATTTATAAATGTAGTAAATTTGTTACAGCTATTTAAGGGGGGGTTACAATTTAAATTCCTGTAGAGGTTTTACTTGTTTATAAATTCATTATATTCTCTTTAATGGCTGACAAACCATTCCAGATACTGATAAATTCCCTAAATCTAAAAGTAAAAGAAAAAGAGGTGGTGGGGCAGGGCCGGGGGAGGGTGGGGGGGATGGCGGCGGGGGGGCGGGCAGTGCAGTGCAGCTCTAGTAAATATTCCAATACTGTTTGTAAACATAGCTTTCAATGTAAAACCAAAAGTCAAAGTTATTCAATTACATGTTATAAACTGGAGTCACAAGTCAGTCTGTTTCTTTAATAGGCCAAAATTTCAACCTTTAGATACTTAAATATCAAATATGCACAAATTGTTCTTCAACAGAATTATCACTGCTATGGGTTTACTTTCATCATTGCTGTACTTCATGTCAAAACATTCCAGGGTTAACATATATTCAGCCTAGGAAAGAATTATCCCAATCTAAGACTAAGAAGTGTCCCCATACAATGAATACTGCAAGCCAAGCATAGAAGGAATTCTTGTCTAAACTGCAACTACTTTTGCACTGACCTAATAGTTAACTGCTTCAGCTGACTTTTGCTCTCAAGGTAGAGAAATGCCATCCAATTATATTGTACATATTACAAGGCTTTGTTTCGCTTCATGGTGTCATTTTTTTCAGGGAGAAACAAAATGTATGTGTGAAGTGACTTCAGTTTACTATCCCTGGGTAGGTGATGAGGATGATTATTGAAGGATTTTAAGTAGGTATATGCTAGTGGGGGCTGGGGTAGATGACATTCAAATTTGCATCTTAGAGTTCTGGCAATAATGTAGAGAAGGGACTATAGAAAGGTGAAAATTGATTCAGAAGGTGATTTGAGTAGTTCGATGAGAGATTGTCCTAAACTGGGATGAGTGGCAATTAGAATAGTGAAAATATGATAGTTAACAGACTTTAGGAAGCAGATTCAACAGAACTTAGTAACCAACACCATGAGATATTCTCTAAGGCATGAAAGGCACTATGAAGTTGGCCCACTTTGGGGCAAGAAAGGTAGCCTTTATACCCTTGTATCACTGGAAACTCTGAGCTTCCCCAGACGTCTGTGGTTGGGGTGGCTCTTATTGGCTAAGGGTAATTTTCTGGAAAAAGATGCAGCTGTGAATGCTGAACAGCCAACACTCGTAGCAGCTGGAGAGTGAGTACATCAGCCTGATGAAAGAGGAATCTGGGCAGACACCAGCAGCTTTTGCTACAGTAGTTGACATTAAAATACAGTTCTTCTGAATTTCTTTATGTGGAATATGTACTGAAGTAGTGAAACTTAGATTAAAAAAAGAAAAGTTGCTAAAGGTACAAACCATACAAACTGTCAGATAGGAAAAATAACATATAAGTAACTGCAAATACTGAAACATTCAGCCTAGTTTCCTGATAAGAGTTCTATTGCATCATGTATATTAGTAACACTTTGATTTGATACATTTTGGGTACTAACAAGAAGGATTGATCTGATCTGTCAGAGTTTTGAAGGTTAAATAGAAATTGGTTTATTCTTCAAGGGCTAGATTTAAAAGATTCAATTTATTTTACAGTCTGGGACAACATTCTTCCCTTAAGGAAAAATTAGATTGAAGACAGAGAGTAGTGTTAAAAATAAATGTCACAGGAGAAAGGTCTCTTAATAGGGCTCCCTAGAGCCTAACAAAAGCAGAATCGGCTAGATGCTACCTCCTGTGGAATTATCATACTTTCATGGTACAACTCTGAATTTCAATGCACAGTATGCCAGACTTTCTGATGGCCTGTTTCACAAATAGTTATTGGCACCTTATCTTGAGGTTTTGGAAACGGTTGCCCAAACCATTACACGGTAATAAAATGTTAAGTCCAAATGCCTTATTTTTATTCGTAGCTCCTTCTTATTTGTGGAGATGAATTCCTACTCCACACCTGTACATTTTGCTTCTAAAGAGAAAAAGTAATCCATTTTGCATTTGCATCTAGTAAGATTTTAATGAGAGATTCTTTTCTTTCTGAAGGTGAGAGTGTGAAAAACCAGACTAATAGATCCAGGGATCAGATTTTGGCTTTTTGGCAACCACAGAGAGAGGGAGAAAGTATTTTCTAAGATTTATGTATTTATTTATTTATTTTGGTACAACCAACACTTTAGCACACATAATATGTTAGGCACTGGGTTTTGGATGGTAATGCAAAGACTCATGGGCCTGGTGTCTATGCCCAAATAGCTCGTGCTTTAATGCAAAGACACATGTACTTGGCAACTGAAAGGTAGTATGATAGAGAAGTAGAGAGTGTTTGGGATGAAAGCTTTCCAGACATTTATTTAACCGCTACTAAAAACAGAATTGATTTCTTCCCCTTTGTACCCCCATAGCCTATGGTACTTCCTCTCTCTGGAGTCTCATTTTTCTCCTCTGCATGGAAGGATCAGGAAGAATTAGGCAAGATAAATTAGTAGAAGAAGCAATATATTTGAAGTAAGTATCCTGCCTTGAGAGGCAAACTTCAGAGCAAAGGTGATGGTTCCTTTCTTTGTGTCTAATGTGGAGGCTGGTGCTGCTTACCATTTTGCCTAGGTATACAGGGGTATAAGTTGACTCTCTTTGGCTAAGAACTTCAGTAAGGGATCTGCCAGATATAGTCATATATTTCCAGGATCTAGAAGCACATGTCTATCCACTAAGAATTCTAATTGGAACGTGTTTAATTTCATTCCAAAGAACTCACCCCAAAAAAGTCCTAAATCAAAGGCATAAACTAAAATATTTTTAATGACTTTCTAACAACTTATAATTTTCACTAGATATGTGCCCAGTGTATACTTTTTCTTTTAATTGTAACTATGGACTTCAGAGGAATACTATAAGCTCTGTAAAAGACTTTTCTCCCTTCTACCCAGTACCACAAGGCAGTGCATGGATTTATAATAGCAACTTTCTGAGGAAGAGTAGACAATTGAATGTAGGATTTATGGTTGTCTAAGCCCCAAGAAAGAAGGGGAGATCCTCCCCATAGTTTACCCATAAAGTAGAAGTCAATAATGATTTTCCTTTTACCTCATAGAGTTGTGCAAAAATGGCTGACCATCTACCAGCTCATTTTTTCTCTATTAATGTGAAATGTTTACGCGTATGCTATGGTGTTAATATTTGTCCCCTCCAAAAGTCATTTTGAAATTTAATTGCCATTGTAATGATATTAAGAGGTAAGACCTTTAAGAGGTGATTAGGCTGCGAGGCTTCATCTTCATGGGTGGGATTGGTGTTGCTATAAAAGGATGAGTTCAGCCCCCTCTTGCTCTCTCTCTCCATCTCATTTTTTACTATGTGAGGACACAGCAAGAAGGTCCTTGTCAGATGCCAGCACCTTGATATTGGATTTCCTAACCTCCAGAACTCTGAGCTAATAAATTTCTGTTTATTATAAATTACTCAGTCTCAAGTATTCTTTTAGAGCAGCACAAAATGAACTAAGACAGCTTACATGGTCCATTTCTAGACTTCAAACTTCAAACTGACTTCAGTAGATATTTTTGCTTATTTTTATGCCTGCTAAAACTGTTTTTGTGGCTTTAGAGTAAGATTTGCTGTTTGGTAGAACAACCCACCTTTTCCTTTCAGTCTTCTTGATTACTATACATTTATCTTTTTAAGATCAACTATAAATGTATTTAATGTTGAAATATATACTCTAAATATACTTTTAAAAAATAGTATTGAGCATATCATCCAGGGATACAGTGTGTACTATTTGAGTCTCTTATTGGGCTAAAAAGGTCACAGAAGAACTCTCATTTTTCTTATTATTGCACTGACATTTTATTTTAAAACGAATACTTGCTATTTTCCTTATGCTAGTAAGTTAGCACTGTTGAGTATGAAAATTTCATATTTTACTTTCTGAAGGCAAGAACAAACTATTACACTGTGAAAGATTTTAATCTCCTCGGCTTCTTGGTGGAAGAATAATACTTCTGAAATGGGAAGAGGGAGCTTTTAAAAGTAAAATTAGAAATGCCTCAGAGGATCTTGCTCTTTCAAAGGAAACACCGACTCTTTTTATAAAATAAAAAGCAAAAGATTTTTATTCTTGCTTGGAATACAATGACGGCTTCCTTATAGTTTTCCCCCCAGATCTAACCCTCTTTCAGTCTTTTGTCTACATTGTTCCCAAAGTAATCTTCCTAAAATGCAAATATGGACATGCCTCTGTACTACCCGACATTCTCACATGGTTCCCCTATTCAGGACAATATTCAGTTTTCTTAGCTTGCTGTGTAAACGCCAGGGACAGAGTCTGGCTTTGTGGGGCTTGAAGCTTATACAGTTGGTGGGGGTGGGGGTGGGGGTGGGGGAGGCAATATTTTTAATAAGAAGAAATACAAAATTTTGAATTTGAAATCAGCTACTGTACTTTGGAAGGGAGCATGCAAGTAAAGCTCCCTGGAACATAAACTGCACTACTCTCTTGGTACATCTGCCTCTACTGGGGAATTGTTTACCATCTGAAATTAGGTGAGGTTACCAGATCAATAAATAATGACCAGGATAGGCTAGGCATGGTACCTCACACCTGTAATTCAATTTTGGGAGGCTGAGGCAGGAGGATTTCTTGAGCTAAGGAGTTCAAGACCAGCCTGGGTAACAACCAGTTAAGACCAACCAACTCTGTCTTAAATAAATACATAATAACCAAGATAAAGTAACTATCCAACAAGCTGACATTGATTATAGCCCAGAGATCTCTAACTAGAATTCAAGAGTTAAGGTGGCTGCGTATAGCCAGGATGGTGCTTCCTATCAAGAAACAGACTTGCTGACCCTTTATTGTAGTCACCATTAAAAGGAGAATATTATGCTCATAGTTTTAAGACTAAATTGTTTTCATATAGGTTCAAGTTTGGCCCTTAAATCACCTAATTAAATAAAATTAGTTAAATTACTTTCATGTGATTTGAGATTGCAACCCTCTACCCAGGCAGCAACTAACTTCCTGTATTAATCCTTTATTATCTGGTTGAAACATTTATTTAACAATCTTCCTGTCTGGCTGAGTCACAATTCTTAACGATATTTTAATGGTGGCTGATTGGATTCTGTATCTTTTACACCTTTGTCTGGCTCTGCAGTCAATACCACTAAAATCATGCTAATGGCACTATGATTAACTCCTCATGCCAGACAAGGGGTCTTCCCCAGTTGAAACTGGAGAAGATTTAATGATAGGAATGCTACACATATTCTGTTGTCATTTTGGCCTACCCTATATAATCATCCTCTCTTCATATTGTAAATTTTAGTCCTCCCTTTTTTTTCTTCTATAGCCTCTTTTTGGGATTCTTTTTCTTTTATCTTTTGTGACCTTTCTCAAAGTATTTATGTTAGCTTGGGTCCTCCAAGAAGCAGAGGCCAAAATGGGATTAGATATGTAAAAATTGTATTAGGCTGTTTGCCTGGAATAGAACATGGGAAGGGACCACAGTCAGATCTTGATATGAGACTGTTCACAAGTGAAGAGTAAAGGGAAGCAAGGTTGGGTGAAAGTGCTCGCTCTGTGCTGCCATGCAGTCTAAGGGCCGCCTATATATGGGCTAGATCAATATTCTTAGGTTTGGAATCTGTTACCTCCAGAAACCAAAAAGGCTTTCAAAATGCTGTGCTTCCTTCCTTGTGTAGGAGATGCAAGATACAAGTTTGTCTTTTATTTTGGAGAGGTTGTCTCAGCAGGCCCCCAATCGCTGAATCCCCAAAACTTAACTGAAGTGACTGCACCTGACTCTTTGTTGGGTTAATTTCTCATCCTCTAGAGTGCATGCATCTTACCAAGACCTCCAGCATACTAATCACCTCTTGCTCCCACTCAATCAGCATCATGTCACAGATATAAGGGGCCAGTGTCATGTTCTATGGAGTGTCCTGGAGGTCCAAATCTCTTTGAACTCTGTTATGACAGAGGACAGGACAGGTAACATAGCTCTGAGGAAAACTTCAAATAGATATTGTTGTCTGTTCCTGTGAATGCAAACTGTTTCTGATCCTTTTTCCTGATTGGGCTTAAATAGAATGCATTCACTAGATCAGCGCCTGCATAATGTGTATCTGAGGACATATTTGTTCTATCAAGGATACCATGCTGGGCACAATAGCTACAAACTAGGATACTTCGTGGTTGACTCTGTGATAGTCTACAGTCATTCTCCGGGAGCCATCTGGTTTTTGAAGGAGCCAAAGTAGCAAATTGAATAGAGATATGATAGGAACCACAATTCCTGCATCCTTCAGATCTTTAATGCTGTCACACATATTTGCCTTGCCTCTCCAGGTGATACTATATTGTTATTAGTTTACTGCTTTGGGATGGCAGTTTCAGACGTTTCCATTTGGCTGTTCTCACTGTAATAGCTCTTACTCCACAGGCTAGAAACCTAGTGTGGGGATTACTTTACTTGCCAAATGTATGGGTTTTATTCATGCATTCAAGGACTCTGTTGTCATGAAACATAGTTGCTGTGATGAGGGAGAGTTCTCCTAAGGCCCCAACCCCTTCTTTAGCCTATAGGTTATAGATGTGAACGTTTGTTGTGGTCTGGGAACTGACCAAGCAAGCAATTGTGACATTGTTGGGCAGCCACCCAGCATCCTGCTCCTCCATTCTTGTCTTTATTTCATTGTAGTGTTAAGCAGCACCCTTGTAAACTGCCCATCTGTTTTGCCCCTAGAACTACGATGCTCTATTAACCATCTCCACAATTCCTTGTGGGTCAAGCAGCCTTGGCTGCCCCCTGTTCTTGCCAGTCATTGTGGTAATTACAGCCTCCTGCCTTCTGATGATAAGTGCTGCCATCTGGCCTCTATTACGTCAAGGTCCCATCATCTTAATGATATTAATCAGACCAGCTATGTGACTGCCTCTAGTATCATCATCCCTTGCCTCCAGAGGGAAACATCACAGAGTTCCTTAGTGGTGTTGGTGTTCCTATCACCAATATATTCCTGATGGCCTTGGGGAATGGTGTGTTCTCTAGGCCCTTCTGAGGAACATAATCTTCTGGTGGGTTTTCTGGCCTTATGGCGTATATCCATTCCACATGTCTGCTTTCCTCAGCCTCAACTCCTTCATCTACCTACTTCTAGGGCACCTTGAACATTCCCACTTTATTGAGAATTGGCTAGGCTTCGAGGAGCCACACCAGCTGTGAGTTTACCCATCCCTTGAGGTCCTTGCTAGGGTGTTAAATCCTGGGTCTTCAGAAAGTGCTCCCAAGTCAATGAATTCTTTTTATGCAGTTGTACTTTCTGGCCTCTTTGATCAAGCACTTCCAAAATCCACTTTCAAGAGGAATTCACTGATTCCTGCTCATATATGCCAGCTCATTCACACAATTCTTCAGGTATAAAGTCTCGTTCCTTCTTTATAAGGCACAGCACAGCCCCAGGTAGGTAACACTGGGATTTAGCCCTAGTTATTGGCCTGGAGCTAAGGAGAGGTAGTAGAGGTAGCCTTCCAGGGCATCATCTGTTGCCTTGTATGGGCAAGACTCCAGCTGCACTGGGAGATGCTCCAGAAGTACTAGTTCTTACTAAGGAAGGGTGGGCTACCTCTGCACGCTTACAGGATCTGGAGGGTTGCAGAGTCAACCTCTTCAGAACATTCAGTCTCTTTTCTCAGAGTTCCAGGTTTTCTTCATCAGGGAACTGATGCTTACAAAATTGACTTGCCTTAGCTGAGTATTAAAATATCTCTGCCTGCTTCAGGGTAGTGAGACTTCTTAGGGCTTCAGGTTTAAGCATTACAGTGAGAAAGGAACATCATTTATGATAGCTTCTACTATGTTGTATTGCTCATAAGCCTACTCAGCCTCAGGAGGAGGGAACAAAAATACCTTTTTTAAAAAACGTGAAGGTTTGTTACTTAGGTAAACACACGTCATGGGGTTTGTTGTACATTTTATTTTATCACCCAAGTATTATTGTGATAACGCAATAGTTATCATTTATGCTTCTCTCCCTCCTCCCACCATCCACCCTCAAGTAGACCCCAGTGCCTGTTGTTTCCTTCTTTGTGTTCATAAGTTCTTATAATTTAGCTCCCACTTATAAGTGAGAGCATGCAGTGTTTGGTTTTCTGTTCCTGTGTTAGTTTGCTGAAGATGATGGCCTCCAGCTCCATCCATATTCCCGCAAAAGACATGATCTTGTTCTTTTTTATGGCTGCATAGTTTTTCATGGTGTATATGTACCACATTTTCTCATCTAATTTGTCCTTGAAGGAGGACATTTAGGTTGATCCCATGTCTTCGCTATTGTGAATAGTGCTGCAATGAATATTTGTGTGCATGTATTTTTATGTAGATGTGTTCCCTTTGCTCTACTAACTCACGAGCATCTGTTACTTTTTGAGTTTTTAATAATAGCCATTCTGACTGGTGTGAGATGGTATCTCATTGCGGTTTTGATTTGCATTTCTGCTTCAGCCCCCTGTCACCTTAGACACTTCAAAGCCTGAAGGCTGGAATGGCTAAGTTGTCCAAACAGCAAAGATGGTGGCCTGCTCCTCCCTCTGGGAGCTCTATCCCAGGGAGGTTACAAATCTCTTTCAGCCGGAGAACACCAACAGGGGTGGCTAGAGGCCCTGGTTGGGAGGTCCCACACAGTGAGGAGGAATGGGATTAGGGACTCACTTAAAGAAGCAGTCTGGCCATGTTTTGGTACAGCAGCTGTGCTGTGCGGGGGGATCCCTTCGGCCCCTGGTCTGCTCAGACGCTGCAATGCCCAAAAGCGGAAACAGTTAAGTCTCCCAAACAGCAAAGACAGCAGCCCACCCTTCCCTTTGGGAGCACTGTCCCAAGGAGAATTCAACATTCTGTTGGCTGGAGAACACCAGTGGGGGTGGCTGGATTTCCCAGTTGGGAGGTCCCACCCTGTGAGGAGGAACAGGATCAGACACCCACTTAAAGCAGTCATTTGGTCACATTTTGGTGGAGCAGCTGTGCTTTGCTGGGGGATCCCTTCCACCCCCAGTCGGTTCAGACTCTTCAAAGCCTGAAGGCTGGAATGGCTAAGGCACCCAAACAGCAATGATGGAGGCCCACTTCTCCCCGCAGGAGCTCCTTCTCAGGGAGGTGCAATACAGTTACTGGTGGGTGGCTGAAATTCCAAGACAGTGGGTCTGATTTTCTGAGGCGTGATGGAAGTACAGCCTGCAGGCTGTTACTGCTCAGCCCTCTGGATTCAGCCTTTCCCCCTGTATGTACAGGGGTCTACCCTCCCATTTTGCCAGAGCTGCAGCTACTTTTGCCAGAAAGTCTGAGTATTTAAGGCTCCAGGATCTCCACACATGCCTGAGCAACTGCTCCAAGATTCCACATAGCTTTGTGTGTCAGACTGAAGGCCCTGGTGAGGTGGGCTCACAAAGAGATCTCCTAATCCAAGGGTTGCAAGGATCCATGGGAGAAGTGTGGTTTCCCGGGGTTGCACATTTACTCAACACCTCCCTGGGCAGAGGCGGTTCCCCTGGCTCCATGTTGCTCCCAGGTCCTGTCTTGCTTTTCTTTATTTTCCATAGGTCAGATTGTTTTCTTGATTAGTCCCAATGCAAGTACCTGAATGTTTCAGTTGAAGGTGTTGTATTTTCTTGCCCCTTCCATTTCTCTCCGTGAGAGGCACACACATTAGCTGCTTCTAGCTGACCATCTTGGCCACTCCCTACTCCCCTTTTGATGGAAGGAATACCAAATAATTTTGTGGCCGTTTTTTTCCTAAGCTAGCACAACCAGCCAACAGGCTTCCTGTAAGGAAGGTTTAGAAAACCTGCAGCTTGATTGGTTGCTTCTCAGCTCTCGTTCCATTGCTAGCTTCCTGGATTTATACTCATCATAACCATCTTCAACTTGTATTGAAGATACAATATTATTGTATTGTATTGCCTATTTACTTCTGTTTCAGTCTTCCTTCTTTCCCTGCGCCTGGTACACAGGTGCTTAATAAGCACTCAATTGACTGTTCTTCTCTTAAATCTACTTTGGACACAAAATTAACATATATAATAGTGTATAAGGTAGAAAAATAATATCTAAAGTTCATGTGGCCCAAATCATATCAACAGAGCTAGGTTTTCTTGGATCTCTCATCTATTATAAATTAAATCCAGGTTAATGAAATCCAGGAATTATCGAAATAACAAATTATAGGGAGCTGTTTCAGGATTCTTTCTTTTTCTGAAGTGGTTGATAAACATTTTAACAACAATCTGACATATAATTCCAAAATAACAAAACCTAAACTTGCCTCCAGAAATAGCCTTTCTGAACTGGGAATTAGGGAACTGAATTCTCACCCAAAAGCAATTAAATAGCCTTGAATAGGTAAGTTATGACTTCGTAAGGGTGTTCTCAGTGCAATCAAGAGCCATGTGTTTAGCACGGTAAGAGAACTGTAGGAGAGTTGGGCAGAATGACAACACTTTGTCCTGAAGGATGTTCAGAAAAATTATTTCGCCTTTTACTAGTCATATCTCTCTCTAAAAATCTTACCAAAATGTAAATGAATATTGAATTATAAAATAGATTATTTAATTTCTGTCTGCACAATGGTTAAAATGCAAAGTAACAAAAGAAGCAAAGGGAAATGAATGAAACGAAAGCAAAATACATCTTATGGCTGTGTATCAAATTACCCTTGAGTTTGTTTAATCTCCATATGATTTATACATGAAGAGCTAGCTAATTTGTGATATTGTTTGGAGAACTCAGAGGTATCAGAATGAAACCAGTTTTTCCAAACTAAAATGAGTTGGGAAGATAAGAAAATCCACCATTTAAAATAAATTGGCTCAGGGACTAGCTAAAACTCAGGACAAAGCTATATCACAATGAAATCCTTATTGGAGACTTAGCTTTGACCTATCAGTAAATACAAAATTCTCATTTTAGTCCTTTGCAGCAATAGATATCATTTATTTATCAAGTTGATTTTGCTGTGACAGTTTGCATAATTCAATAATTTCAGAAATTTACACAATTTTAAAGACAAAACAAGGATGTATTAAAATTAGAAAAACAGATTTTCTACCAATCCATGCTTTTCATAATTGATTTAATAAAGCAATAGGTTGGCCTTCAATTGCGCAGAATCTAATTATTGGATTTAGTCCTGTAATTCTTGAAGATTGGTGGGATTACACCTTTATCTTCCTTGTGTTCCCCTTGTTTTTGTAGTCAGACTAGAACAGAGCCAAGTGGCTTGCTATCTCTATTATCTTCCTATCTCACTTCTGGCAGGCCTAATCAAAGAGAGAATATATATGTGGAGATGGGAGATAATAGCTCTTTTACGTTGCTTTAGCATAAATTCTAGTGGGTTGAAAGCTTAAAATAATATTGAAAAGTATTATGACTCCAGAAAGCATCTGGTTGGGTAGCTATATACCAACTAGGGGTCAATTCTAAGAATTATGGAGAGGGGGAAGCAGGGCAACTATGTCTGACATCAATTAAGGCTGCAAAAATAAAGAGTTTCTTTTTGTTGTTTGAGAAACTTACTGAATTTGCCCGTCTTAGAGAACACAATCATTCAATGTATATTCACAAATACATGTATTTTGTGATACCTATTTATCCTTGGTAGTTTCTAGCTGTGAAGCCCATGCCATTAATTGAGAATTAACCCTTTTAGGGACCAAATTTAACATTTGATGGGAGTCTTCTCAAACACGTGGTGTAAGTGATCCTGGTCCATTGAAAACCGGTTCATCAAACAGCAGTTGTGCTGCTACACAGATGCCCATCCTCCACCAACAACGGCTTTCTGACTTAGGTGTTTGGATGGAGGCTGTACGTCTGTATGTTTTAAATTTCCTCCATTGACTCTGAAATGCAGCTAGGAGTTATCCTCTAAGGAAAGTCACTGCTCGTAGCTTGTATCTTGTTGCTATGGATAAGAATTCAGAACCACCTTATTTCTATTTCACAAGCTACTGCTTGTCAGATTAACTACACTTCCCTGTGACATTTTGCAATGTGAATTTTGCTCCCATAGTTTTCACTTCATTCCATTCATCCTGGGCTTCGACTTCCTATTCATACCGTTCTACCTTACGGTAAAGATTTTTCTCATTTATGAAGAGAAAATAAAATCAAAATTAAGCAGTTCTACCTTCTTTCACTTGATGACTTTTTAAAAATATTTTTCAAGTAGTAAAGTCTATTCTGTCTTTATTGCTGTCTTTTTCTGCAAAGCTAGTTTCAACTTCCTGAGGCAAATCTTTATTGTTTTTTGTTATATCCTGCTCCCTGAAACTATAATCTGAATAGTTGAATTTGTTTACATGTTTCTCTTTTTTCTTTCCTCTGTTACCTGCTAAGTGATTCAGGTGCCAGAGTTTAGTTTGAGCCTCCCATCAGGACAGAACTGTCTTTCACAATAATAGACTATCTGGCATTTCAGTGTTCTGAATGTTTTGAAATAAACCTTTCTTATACCTGGCACATTTTTCATAATGTGCTTGACATTCTTTTCTTTGGTTATAATAGATTGTGAGGTGTTTTCACTTTCTCCCAAAGTTTCTATTACTTCTACTTCAAAAAGCATTAATTTATGTTGGTCAGAGTGGAATTAATTCAAGGGGAACAAATGCTTTCTCCCAAAAAAGCAGCTTCTTAAAAATCTTGCTTCGTCCTTTTCTAAAGGATTTGCCAGGCAAATCAAGAATTTTAGAGTATATTCTCATTTTTCGATAGACCCTCTATACAAACATTTCTATATCAATAGTCAACTCAGACAAGGTTTTATGTAAATAGAATTTTTAATTAGTTTTTATAATAGAAAAAAAATTGGAATCATCTAATGTGTCCAGTGGTCCATAGTCAATATTTAACAGTATATATGGGTGCTAATTTAGGCAACATTGAAAAAGGTGTTTTGAGATATGACATGGAAAAATACTGATGTAACACAAAAGTAGATCTGAAAATTGTGTAAACAACATGTTCTAAAAATACATGCATACAAAAATCAAACTTTTTAAAAGTTATTTTATTATGATTATTGCATTATGTTTTTCTTCTTTAATTTTCTGAAGTTTCTATTGTCATATACTATTGTAAAAATAAGGAAAATTTATTAGATCATTTTTATCACATACACATTCTGTCAATGAATATCTACCTGTAGTTGCACCAGACCAATCTGCTTCAACTTTTATGTAACAAAGTTGTCAATTGTTTTTCGGTTGCCATGAACTCTTAGGTCACATAACCTTAGGTTGTATGCCCAGATGAACCAAGTGTGCAACCACAGGGGAAACCTAAGTGCCTAAAGAGTGGGAACTGAATTAAGAAGCTGACATTGCATAACAAGATCTAGGATCCAATCAGATAGAGCTCTGGCATCATTCCATGGCAGGATCCAGTCAGATAATGACTCCTGGCATCACCTCATTGCAAGACCCAATCAGGTCACAGCTCATTATCCTATGCTTATAAAACTAGACCCAGCCCCCAGCTTGGGGGAACATTGCTTTGAAAATTATCACCAGTGTTCTCCTTACTTATTACAAGTCATAAAATCCCCTTGCTAAATCTTCCATCATTGTGGTCATTGGGTTGATACCTGCTAAGTGTCCAAACCCACCCACTATGTAGTTAACAAAATTCTGGTGACCCATATGGAACTGGGACTCAGGTCCTGACCCCAAATTCCTCAAAGGCTCCTTACGAATGAAACAGTAGGCAGAGGCAGCTTGCCTGGACTAACCGACTTATGCTGCCTGAGAGGGGTTGGGTGCCATTCTCATGGGCCTCCAGCTTGGTGTCCTGCCCACTGGATTGTCACTAGAACCTACCCTGATGGATCGCTGGGACATTTTGTTTGACATTCCTTTGGGGAAGTAAGTGAACTTCGCCCTGTGGGCTGACTAGAAGGGTAATTCTCTGCATGTAGCAGCGAGATCTCTGGACCAAGCACAGCACACCTCTGATTGTGTTTCTGTCCCTGGCTGCTTTGTAATCTGGGGGATTGAGAGACATCCCTGTCCTGAGAAGGGCAATCTGGAGCTAGATAGCTGACTGTGGGACTAGTTTTAGGAATTAGTTTTGTTGAGAGACAGGTTTTCATAGGAGGTGGAAGGGCTTGGTCTCCCTGAGCCCCCTGTTTGCCATAACCTGGATCATCTACCAGAAGCTGGAGCTTTGGCATTTGATGCAAAAAAGAAAAAAAAAAGAAAGGCCAGGTGTGGTGACTCATGCCTGTAATCCTAGCACTTTGGGAGGCTGAGTTGGATGGATCACCTGAGGTCAGGAGTTCAAGACCAGCCTGGCCAACATGGCGAAACCCCGTCTCTACTTAAAATACAAAAGTTCGCTGGGCGTGGTAGTGGGTGCCTGTAATCTCAGCTACTAGGGAGGCTGAGGCAGGAGAATTGCTTAAACCCGGGAGGTGGAGGTTACAGTGAGCCAAGATGGTGCCATTGCACTCCAGCCTAGGTGACAGAGCAAGACTCTGTTTCAAAAAAAAAAAAAAAAAAGTTGAACCCAGAGTGGACCAAGAGTTGTGGGATCTCTGTCACCACCAATCCTGCCTCTAAGCCTCTGGTGGCTTGCACTAGACCCTGAATAGGGATCCTAGGAAATGGGGAACATTGTAGCAGAACTCTAGCAGCACAAGTCATACAAGTAAACTACAAAAAGTAGAAGGGTGATTGGGAATGCTGATATCTCAATTGGTCAAGATTGCTTTTAAGGCATTTAACAGCTGTGACCAAGTCCAAGAAGGGCAAAAACAACTTGAGATGAGACAACAAGCTATGCTACTTACCACAGTTCTTAATTGCATCCAGCCAGCACACAAGACAAAGAGCCATGTGTAAGAACCCCTAAGGTCCTTACTGCCTAGCCAAAAGGGCTACCCACCCTTGAGGCCACAACAATGTGCATATTGTAAACTAGAGGGCAATTAGAAACAGGAGTGTTCTAACGGTCTCTGGGGGATAGAAGAAGGAGAAATAATGAGACCCTAAGGGTAGGGGGCTCCTCTACAATCTAGGAACCCTGGGTAACAATTGCTATGGGAAAGAGACTCATGGGCTTTCTGACACTAGAGCTAAACTTCTTCCATTAGCCTCCCCTTCCTGCTGCTCTGCCTCTTTGCTACCCTGTTCTCTCTAAAATTTGATGAAGGGCTTCAGCCATGTGGGATAGATGAATTTCAGCTAAAATTGCTAGTCTGACAGAGGCACAGTTTGAATCTAACTGTCCTTTTAAGTAGTGAGTTGTACCTAACCCATGGTTAAAGTTTTAAAAAATTAATGCTACAAGATCTTTATTTACATCTGGTGGTACATACAGGTCTAACTGTATTTGTCTATGGTACCAAATTGGCATATAAAAAAATAAGTACTTCTAAACTAAGCAAATAAAAGTCAATGCTTTTCAAGTTCACGTGCCTGAGTAATCATTTAGAGAATAAAACCAGTCTTAAGTCTTAATAAAACTGTTGGTTTGATGGGGATGTTTGTCTTTTGAAATTTAACTTTAAGGTTCTTACTTTCATGACACTTAACCTGATATGCAGTTATATAAGGTAATTAACAGATAATTTGCAATGATGACTAGCTTTGTCTAATGTGTCAGTTCTCATAAGTAATCTAGGTAAACTGCTAAAAACAAGTTAGGTAAAGGTAAATGGGATAAATATCTATAAATAAATTTTTTATGTAATTGGAAATCCTAAATTAAATAATGGATACTCACTGAATCTGTGGCTCAGTTCCAAATTAGACAAAAACTGGAAAAAATTGCTGATTGGCTTCTTATATTTGATAGAAAGACTGATGTGATTTGACTGTGTCCCCACCCAAATCTTATCTTTAGTAGTTCCAATAATCCCCACATGTCACGGAAGGACCCAGTGTGAGGTGATTGAATCATGGGGGCAGTTACCCTCATATTGTTCTTGTGTTAGTGAGTGAGTTCTTATGAGATCTGATGGTTTTATAAGGGGCTTTCCCTGCTTTTGCTTGGCACTTCTCCTTGCTGCTGCCGTGTGAAGAAGGATGTGTTTTCTTCCCATTCTGCCATGATTGTAAGTTTCCTGAGGCCTCCCTAGCCATGCTGAACTGTAAGTCAATTAAATCTCTTTCCTTTATAAATTATCCAGTCTCAGGTATGTCTTTATTAGCAGCATGAAAATAGACTAATACAGTAAATTGGTACTGGTAGAGTAGGGTGCTGCTGTAAAGATACCCGAAAATGTGGAAGTGATTTTGGAACTGGATAATAGGCAGAGATTAAAACAGTTTGGAGGGCTCAGAAGAATATAGGAAAATGTGGGAAAGTTTGAAACTTCCTATAGACTTGAAGAGCTCAAAAGACAGGAAGATGTATAGAAGCTTGGAACTTCCTAGAGACTTGTTGAATAGCTTTGACCAAACAATGAAATCCAGCCTGAGGTGGTCTTAGATGGAGATGAGGAACTTGTTGGGAACTGGAATAAAGGTGACTCTTGCTATGTTTTAGCAAAGAGACTGGCGGCATTTTACCCCTGCCCTAGAGATTTTTGGAACTTTGAACTTGAGAGAGATGATTTAGAGTACCTGGTGGAAGAAATTTCTAAGCAGCAAAGCATTCAAGAGGAAGCAGAGCATAGAAGTTTGGAAAATTTGCAGCCTGATGATGCAATAGAAAAGAAAACCCCATTTTCAGGGGAGAAATTCAAGCCTGCTGTGGAAATTTGCATAACTAACAAGGAGCTGAATGTTAATCACCAAGGCAATGGGGAAAATGTCTCTAGGACATATCAGAGGCCTTTGATGCAGTCCCTCCCACCACAGGCCCAGAAGCCTAGTAGGAAAAAATGGTTTCCTAGGCCAGACCCAGGGCCCCCTGCTGCATGCAGCCCAGAGACTTGGTGCCCTGCATCCCAGCTGCTCCACCCATGGCTATAAGGAGCCAAGGTAGAGTTCAGGCTGTAGCTTCAAAGGGTGCAAGCCCCAAGCCTTGGCAGCTTCCATGTGGTGTTGAGCCTGCAAGTGCATAGAAGTCAAAAATTGAAGTTTGGGAACCTCTGCCTAGATTTCAGAGGATGTATGGAAATGCCTGGATGTCCTGGCAGAAGTTTGCTGCAGGGGCAGGGCCCTCACACAGACCCTTTTCTAGGGCAGTGCAGAAGGGAAAAGTGGGGTTGGAGCCCCCATACAGAGTCCTCAATGGGGTACTGCCTAGTGGAGTTATGAGAAGAGGGTGACTGTCCTCCAGACCCCGGAATGGTAGATCCACCGACAGCTTGCACTGTATGCCTGGAAAAGCTGCAGACACTCAACACCAGCCTGTGAAAGCAGCTGGGAGTGGGGGCTACCCCATGCAAAGCTACAGGGTGGAACTGCCCAAGGCTGTGGGAGCCCACCTCTTGTATCAGTGTACCCTGGATGTAATGCTATCAAAGGAGATCATTTTGGAACTTTAAGGTTTAATGACTGCCCAGCTGGATTGTGGACTTGCCTAGAGCCTGTAGCCTCTTTGTTTCAGCCAATTTCTCCCATTGGAATGGGTTGTATTTACCCAATGCCTGTACCCCCATTGTATCTAGGAGGTAACTAACTTGCTTTTGATTTTACAGGCTCATAGGCAGAAGGGACTTGTGTTGTCTCAGATGAGACTTTGGACTTAGACTCTTGGGTTAATGGTAAAATGAATTAAGACTTTGGGGTACTGTTGGAAGGGCATGATCATGAGATTTGGGAGGGGGCAGGGGCAGAATGATATGGTTTGGCTGTGTCCTCACCCAAATCTCATATTGAATTGTAGTTCCCATAATCCTCATGTGTTGTGGGAGGGACCTGGTGGGAGGCAATTGAACCATGGGGTTGGTTACCTTCATGCTATTCTCTTAATAGTGAGTGAGTTCTCATGAGATCTGATGGTTTTATAAGAGGCTTCCCCAACTTTTGTGCAGCATTTCTCCTGCTGCCACCATATGAATAGGATGCATTTGCTTCCCCTTCTGCCATGCTTGTAAGTTTCCTCAGGCCTTTCCAGACATGCTGAACTTGAGTCAATTAAACCTCTTTCCTTTATAAATTACCCAGTCTCAAGTATGTCTTTATTAGCAGAATGAGAACAAACTAATACAAAGACTAAATATGTTTGGGTCTATAAATATGCATAAAAATTACATTAAAGGAAAACATGTTTTTCTAAAAATCATAAAATGTTTTTTGTGTGTGAAATACTAATATCTTAGAGACAATTGAAGTTTTTGTGCTTACTGTGTTTTTTTTTTTTTTTTTTTCAGATGGAGTCTCGCTCTGTCGCCTAGGCTGGAGTGCAGTGGCCGGATCTCGGCTCACTGCAAGCTCCGCCTCCCGGGTTCACGCCATTCTCCTGCCTCAGCCTCCCGAGTAGCTGGGACTACAGGCGCCCGCCACCTCGCCCGGCTAGTTTTTTGTATTTTTTTAGTAGAGACGGGGTTTCACCGTGTCAGCCAGGATGGTCTCGATTTAGGAGTACTGAGAGTTTAAAAAAATTCTAATTTATGATTCTATATATGAGGTATGCCAAAAGTAAGATGTGTTATTAATAAGAAAAAATTATGAGAAAGACATAAAATGTGTTCTTTATTGAGAAAAAGAGTAATTTTGTCTTATTTGGAAGTTATTTAAAGGGAGGTCTAAAATATGGATTTAGGAAGAAATTAGAAACAAGATAGAAGGGAGCCAGCAAATAGGAGAGAGAGGGAGATGTGAAGAAAGTTATAAATGTGAAGATGTATGGTTTGTATGAGGAAGAATCATGTGTAGTAAATCTTTGTCCTAGTGTGAAATGACTCATTATTGAAGAAAGATAAAGTATAAGGCAAGGCAGAAAGTCCAAGCATGTTGTTGACCACGTGAGTAAGTAGTGATAAGGTTTATAAAAAGGAAGTTTCTGAAAGAAATTTGAGGTTTGATTAAATTGACTGTAAGTAAAACAATTATTTATAACATTCTTTCTAAAGAATGAACTTTGATGTTAAAACACACTGATACATAATTTAAAATTTTGGTCCCCCTATATTAAAACAGGAGTTTCTTAAAATATTAGTTTGGGAGAGGTTTTGATTTTTAATTCTGAAATTTGTTTCTTTAACAGCCTTTCTCTGAATTATGAATTAGTTTCTATTTCTGTCACATTCCTTCCTAAGAACTGTCTAGTTTCCCTGGTTTCAGATTTATCTTGAAGGTTTTAGAAAAGCAATGTTTTACTCCAGTATAACTTGATTTTGTATTAGTGTTTTCTTGATGTGTCTGAATTGTTTCCTGTAACAAGAACTTCTATGCTGTTGCTAAATGTATTCCCCTGCTCAAGGTTACTGCCTAACAAGCAAAGATTGTTTAGGAAAACTGAGCTTTAAAAGGGTTAAGGTTTTTACATCCATGTAATTACCTGTGTTGCTATAGAAGTCTTTTGATTGTCACTCTGGTTCAATGAGTAACTATTATTTAGGAGCAACCTATGATTCTGTTGAAGGAAGTACTTTGATTTTTTTTTTTTTTATTTTATTTTTTTTACATCTTTGGCAGATTTTACAGGATCCAAATCTGAATTCAAGCCTCTTAGCCTAAAATTAACTTTGAGATATTTCCGGGTGGGCCCCCTGGAGAGCCTCAAAGAGTATATTTCTCACCCTGTGGAGGTTTTAAATGATTAGACTTATTTGGTAAATAATATGAGAAGTGTTGTCAAATAAGGAATGATGCTTAACTTCAAGTTATATTTATGTATGTGTGTTATTAAGAGGTGTGAAATTGTATGAGATTCCTAAAATACTGATATGCCAAGATACATGTCATAATTATGATTATGGTTTTGAATGGTTGCATGCCAAAGAAATACATAAATTTCCTTGTCAATTTTAAATTCTCATCAGATCTCTGAATATGTCTGTTCTAGGTTTTTGTTATGAACAGTTTATTATTTTAAATTCTTTTCTGGAAGCATTTGCAATTGGCTGTAGTCCAAAATTGCCAAATAAGATTGAGCAAAACAAAATTAATGACATGAAATTAAGTAATTGATAAGGATAATGTTTTATGACTTAAATGTTTTATTTTCCAGATTCAAGGAAATTTTTTGTCATAAGCTTTCTATAGTTTGCAATAATCGGATAAAGTATCCTTTGTGAATAATGGTGGAAGCATTTTTTTTCTCTATTTGATTTCTTGACTCCTACAAAATTCAGAAACTTTTTGTGAGTATTCTTACTTTTATTTAGTAAGTCTAGTAAAAAAAAATTCTCTCTTTGTAAGTAGGATACAATTGGAAACATTGGTTATATTACTAAAGTTTGGACTGAAATGTCACATTTTAAAATGTACATGAAATGCCTGGTTTCAAGAGTTCCCAGCTTTACAGTGAGTGAATGAAAACTGTCACTTCCTAGCAAGCCCAAGAACCTTAAGACAGTAAGTAAAATCTAAAGCTTACCTTGGTTTGGATTTCTAGTTGCAAGAGGTCCTAAATCTGAGATTTCCTATATGATCAATGTGGAGAGAAACAGTTATGTTTCTAAGGAAAGCAAAAGTACGTTTGTTACTAGATTGTAACCTTGTGCATTGTGTTCAAGTCCTTGTTATCTGCCTGTAGACTGGACTAGATCCTGAATTCTCCTCAGTTCCCCTAATATTTGGTTTTAACTAATTCCTGATGAACTCCCCCAGCCCTCTTCCCTCAGTCCAGGCTAGGAATGCTCTAAGGACATTCAGGGGATTTCTCCTTCTTAAACCTGACCAACTAGAAGAATTAGATTTCAGAATTGGCGACAAGCTAGACTCAGGATACTAGGGTCTCCTTGTCTCAAAGCAGTTGATGCTGTCCCTTCCTTTGTAAAAGCCACAGAGAAGATATTTATGGGGCCACCCCTGACTGTCTACATTCCATGCTCTGTCGAGGCACTCCTCAATTTACATCACAAGCTGTCAAGCAAACTATGTGGATCTCTTTCTATCCTCACTTCGCCTTACCAGCATCCAATGTAACTTGCTTAATCTTACCACTTTATTTAACTTTCCTCATGCCCACTCTGCCCAACAAGCAGAACTGCATGCTCTTACCAGGGCATGTCTTTCAGCCAAAAGTTAAAGGCCAATATCAACAGGCCACATCCATGGCAGTAGCTAAGACCCTATTGGAAAAATTATACCAACCTGGTATAATTCTTGAGAGCTTCCTAGTGACTAATACACTTATTTTACAGGAAAAATTATTCAAATGTTTCAAATTTTGGCCTATTTATCAACATCTCCATTGTGCTTACCACCCCTAGTCCTCTGGACTAGAGAAATAGACCAATGGACCAATGGAATAATAAAGCCCTATTGGTGAATATCTGTGCAGCATTCAGCATGCCATGGCTAAAAGAAGGAGACCCTTTCTTTAGTTTTCCTTAACCCATGCAAACATTCTTGGAAACCCACTAGGCCCACATTTTCTTCTCCCAAAAAGGGGGAAATAATACTTAAGTTATCCTCACCAGGAGATTTGGCCATAGAAATAGCTCTTACCCAAGTTCCTATCTATTCAGTTGACCTCACCAATGCTACCCACCCTGCTCTCCAAGAGCTACGTGAGAGTTTGGGGGCAAAATCCAACACCAATGATAACCCTGCACATTATAATTGGGGCCACTTTCAAGGATGCGATTTACCCAGAGGGGTTAACTCTAGTGAAGGGCTAGACTAGGAAGGCTTCTGGGGTCCTGGTTTGTACTGGGTTGTGTTTGCAATGGATATATGGTCAGAAAGCTTTCCTGCACTGTTAATAAGGTTGCCCACTTCACCACCCAAGCCATCAGGACACAGCAGAGTTCGCTAGACAACCACATTGCTATCGACTATCACCTCACTGCACAGGGTGGTGTTTGTGCTGCTGCTAACACTTGCTGCTGTACCTGGGTAAATATTTCCAGTCAGGTTTAATTGGGAACATCTAAGGCCTACAGCGAGCCAAATCTCTGAAAGGGACACCTTTCAGGGAGCCTCCTAGTTGAACCTGGTGGGTACAATTTCCAGTGTTGAGATGTTTTCAGAGGATTTCTCCCAGTATAGGATTTCTTCTGTGTTTCACCCTACACGTCTTAATGATTCCCCTTATATTTGAGCTAAGCACTTAGCTCCTCTTTAAAATTATTCTAGCCTATTTCAACAGATGTCTGTAAGAGACCCCCACCAGGATCTTGCTCATGCAATCTTTGAGACTTTAAATTCACTCCAGCTGGAAATCAGAACAACTCAAGAGACTTTGGTTCAAATTTAATAGGTACCTTAGTGCCTCTCATAAGTAAGTGGGTCTAGTTGCTCAGTTGGCCACTGCCCTGCCTCTAGGATCCCTGACAGGGACCAGATGGACCTGAAGCAGGTAGCCAACTACTTCTGCACTGTCATAGAATGCAATGTGGTCCACCAACAGGTTTAAACCAATTCTTCAAGATGGATCTTGAGTGGCTAACTGGGCCTCCATTTAAAATAGAGCAAAGCAGCCATTTGCTGAGTAGGGGTGACATACACGCTCTGAGTTCCTGGAAAGCCTGCAGCATTTAACTTTGAGGCTTTCAGGATTCACACAAACCAGTCAATTAAAGCTCACCGAGTTAGCTAATCAGGGCTCAGCTGTATTGACCAATCAGAACTAAGTTAGTTTCAAGTTTCAACCCTACATTTGCATTCAACCCTTGATTTGGAACCTGGGTGGAAACTTTTGCTGTAAGACTTAGGGTTCTCTTTGTTCTCTGGAACTGGTAATGTTGTTAGCCCTTTATGCCTTTACCTACAACCAGATCAAAACAACATCTGAAATGTAACTCTGATACTAGGGCACTAAACAATTACGTTCCTCTGACCGACGTCTATACCCCTCATCAGCAGGAAGTGGCTAAAGTAGTCATAGCTCATGTTCCCTCAAGATTGAGGAATGGATATAAAAAGCGGGGGATGGGTAGCTGCACCAAACCAGTCTGGTTCAACTTTTATGTAACAATGTTGTAAGTTGTTTTTCAGTTGCCATGGACCCTTAGGTCAATCAACCCGAACTTGCCCAGATGAACCAAGTATGTAACCACAGGAGGAACCTCTAAGTACTTGGACCAAGGAGTAGGAACTAAATTAATAAGCAGATCCAGGATCCAAACAGATCAAGCTTTTGCATCACCCCATGGCAGGATGCAGTCAGATCATACCTCCAGGAGGATCCAGTCAGATCATACCTCCTGGCATCACCTCATTACAGGATCCAGTCAGGTCACAGCTTATTACCTATGCTTATAAAACCTGATCTAGCCCCTAGCTTGGAGAAACACTGCTTTGGGAACTAATGCCCAGTGTTCTCCTTACTTGTTACAAGCAATAAAATCCCCTGATGCCCGCTAAGTGACCGAAACTCCTCATTGTGTGGGTACTATGCCTAGTTGAGTTTCTCATTTTTACACCTTGTCCTAGAATCTGTTTAATAATCACTTCTCAGGTATAACATAGAGAACACAGGAAACAGTTGTGCGCTAAGTAATTGTTTTGATTCTCTCTCCTTCATGACAGCTAGCATTTAAGAACTTACTATGTGTGAGGCATAGTGCCAAGGTTCAAAGTACAGTGTTTTATATATCTAATTTAGATATTGCCTTGCTTACGCCTTAAAAGAAATCTTGTGCTTTGTAGATCAGGACACTGAAGCTCAGATTGCCCAAGGTCACACAGCTGATATGTGGTGGGATGTATTTGACACAAAGTCTCTAATGACAAAGCCATAATCTTTCTACTACAAAGTGAACATTACCGTACTTCTTCCATACCACAGTACTTGGCTAATATAGCAGCCCCTAACAGAATTATTTATGTAATAATTATACAAATTAGACAAATAATTATACAAATAAATCTCCATTCCCCAGCCTTTCAGTGAAATTCTTTTATTGAATTAAACTGAAATTTGAGGCAATTTTAGATTCACATGCAGTTGTAAGAACAATACAAAGAGATCAGATATACCCTTTACCCAGTATACCCCAATGGTAACATCTTGCAAAACTATTGTAGGACAATATTGTCACTATGTTATTGACATTGATACAGTCAAACTACAAACATTTCCATCACCACAAGGATCCCCCATGCTGACCTTTTGTAGCCACATCCACCTTCCTGCCCATACCACTTAACCTCTGGCAACTACCAAGCTGTTCTCTATTTGTATAATCTATCATTTAAAAAATGTTAAGTGAATAGACTCACACAGTACGCAACCTTTGGGGACTGACTTTTTAAACTTAACCTAATTCTCTGGAGATTCATCCAGGTTGCTGTAGATAGCAATAGTTGATTCCTTTTTATTGCTGCGTAGTATTTTATGGCGTGGAAGTGCCGCAGTTTATGTAGCCATTCACCCATTGCAGGATATCTGGGTTATTTCCAATTTTTGGCTATTATACATAACATTGCTAGGAACACTACTGTATACATTTCTGTGTGACTATAAGTTATTATTTATCTGTGATAAATGCTCGGGGGCACAATTGCTGAGCTATTTGGTAGCTGCATGTTGTGTTTTCAATGAAACTGCCAAACTGTTTTCGAGAGTTGCTATATCACTTTATATATTCGTCAGCAGCGTATGAATGATCCAGTTTCTCTACATCCTGGTCAGTGTTTGGTGTTGTCATCATTTTTTATTTTAGCCATTCTGAAAGATGTGTAGTGATATAGTGGTTTTGATTTGTGTTTCCTTGATGTCCAATAATGTTAAACATCTTTTCATGGGCTTATTTGATATCTGTATATCCTCTTAGATGCAACGTCTTTTTATGTATTTTGCTTATTATCTCATTGTAGTCTTTGCTTTTTCACTATTATTGCATTTATTCAAAATGCTAGTCCTTTGCCAGAAATGTGCTTTATAAATATTTTCTCTCAGCCTGTAGATTGGTTTTTTGTTCTCTCTCTTTTTTTAAAGACAGGCTGTCACTCTGTTGCCTAAGCTGGAGTGCAGTGGCATGATCATGGCTCAAATCAGCCTTGACCTTCTGGGCTCAAGGGATCCTCCTACCTCAGCCTGCTGAGTAGCTGGGACTACAGACATGAGCCACCATGGCCAGCTATTAATAATTTACAAATTTTTGTAGAGAAGGGATCTCACTATGTTACCCAGGCTAGTCTCAAACTCCTGGCCTCATGCGATCCTCCTGCTTTGACCTCCCAAAGTGTTGGGATTACAGGAGTGAACCACCGTGCCTGGTCTCTCTTAATGGAGTTTTTCACAGCATGAAAGTTTTAAATTTTGATGAAACCCAATTAGAAACTTTTTTAATGGAATCTTGTGTTTAGTGTCAAGTCCAAGAACTTTTTGCCTGGCTTTAGCTCCTGAAAATTTTATCATATTTTTTTTTCCTAAGAAGTTTTACAGTTTTAAGTTTTACATTTAAGGCCAGGCTTATCTTGGACACTTCCTATCCCAGTGCTAGAATCAGCAATTTCTCCAGGGAGCCCCTGTTTCTTTTATTGGAGGATGGTATTAGAAACCAAGATCTGGGTGCTAGGCATGCTCATTGTTATTGAGCTGTCATTGCTTTTAGGTTCTATCAATCCACAAAGGAAGAAAATACACTAACCCACATACTACAGTTTTCATATATGTTTCTATAAATATTTTATATGCAAACATCTATATTTATATTAAGCTAAACATGAGTTTATACTGATACTGATGTCTTCCACTCTACTCTGTTGCCACATGGATTGTTCTATCTTCCTTTCTTTGCTTACTTGTAAATTCTCAATACTGAGAAAATTGACTCCTGTTATCTACCATCTATTTACTTAATTATTCATTCTAGTATCCATGTGTAGTAGTATCAGAATTGTTAGGCTGTACCTCAGTGGGAAATAACTTTACTAACTAGAGTACAGTGCACATGTACAGTAACTTTTGCTTTAATGTTGGAGACTCCACTCATTTCCAAAGTTACTTAGGTCAACACCTATTTCCTCACCCTCTTCAGTGAGATTGTTCCATACATTTGTAATACAATTGGATTGTTTTTTCACTATCTGCATTCTGTCCTGGGATTTCCTGACCTTCTAAATGCTTTTTTAAAATTTGGATACATTAAGGTTTACTCTTTGTGCTATAAAGTTCTATGGGTTTTGATAAATGTGCAATATCAGGTATTCACAATTACATTATCATAAAGAACATATGCCCTAAAAAATCTCCTGCACTTCACCTATTCAGCCTTCTCCTTTCTCCCTGGCAACCACTGTTCTCTTTATGGTCTATATAGTTTTATCTTTTCCACAGTGTCATGTAATTGGAATAATATAGTATGTAGCCTTTTCAGACTGGCTTCTTTCATGGTGTAATGTGTGTTTAGGATCCATCCATGTCTTTGTGTGGTTTAAGATCTCATTTCTTTTTTTAAATCACTGATTAATATTTATAAAATTAATATTCATATTATCCAATATGGTGCATATGGATGCACCATAGTTTGTCCAACACCAATTGAGGGACATCTTGGTTGCCTTCAGTTTTTTTGTGTGATGATGAATAAAGCTACTATAGACATTCCTGTGCAGATTTTTGTGTGGACATAAATGTTCAAATCAGCTGGGTAAATATCTATAAGCATTATTGTTAGATATATGGTAAGACTATTAACTTTGTAAGAAACTGCCAAGCTGTATTCCAAGATGACTGTACATTTTTGCATTTCCACCAGCAATGAATGAGGGTTCCTATTGCTCCAGATCCTCACCAGCAATTGGTTGTGTGTGTGTGTGTGTGCATGTGTGTGTGTGTGTTTTAAATTTTAGACATTTTAATTGATGTGTAGTAGTCAGTTATATTTTTATTCTTAAAAACTACCAAAGGACAGCATTTTTTTTGTTTATTTTTTGGCGATGCAGGATAATTTTAGGCAAAGATACTGTTCAAACACTGAGAATCACTGACTTGGCCTCCATCTTACAAAATAAGGATTGGCCTCACTGCTAAGAAATTTGCTTTAAAGTCTGGGAGAACTTACGTTTGTAACATTCCCTTAAATCTAACCCTATCAGACTCAATGTTCCCTTACAACAAATGTTTGTAATGCCCTGTTTGCTTTGCCAAAATGAAAGTTTTCAATAACATAGCCTAACTATATAATTTTTAAAAAATCAATGTAATAAGAAGAGAAATTTTTAAAAAATAAGAAATTCTATGTCCCAATATGTAAATGTTCGGTCTTAATCACATGAAAAGGCAATGAAGTAGTGAGACATCAGTGCCTTCTTGAATAAGCAGGTAAGAAGAGCAAAAGTTATTCTATATAAGACAGAGAAATTGAAGCAGTGATAGCTTAGTCCACTTGGGCTGCTATAACAAAAATATCATAGACTGGGTGGCTTAAACAAACATTTCTTTCTCATAGTTCTGGAGGCTGGGAGTCCGAGATCAGGGTGCCAGTATGGTTGGGTTCTGGGAAGGATGTTCTTCCCCACTGCAGATTGCTGACTTTTCCATTGTATCTTCACATGACTGAAAGAGAGCTAGAGAGATCCCTGGGGTCTCTTGCATAAGGGTACTAATCCCATTCATGAGGGAGACACAGACATTTAGTCTGTTGCAAGTGGTATGGGCGGACACTGGAATAAAATCTAGTATTACTCTTGTGTATGAGGAAAAGAGGGCTTATTTGTATATAATGAGAGGGAACAACCCCAGTCGAAGTATGAATATATTATAGACTTGAAGTGGAAACAATGAGGATATATGGTTATTGCAAACAAGTTCAGAATTACAAGTATGGTGTTAAAATTTCCTATATTATGATATAGGATATAATAGTGATGAAGTATCACACCTCCTCCTATTTTGAAATCCCATTACATATTAGAACATATGTTCAGTCTCGGCTAAAAAGGCATGGGAGGCTATATTCTTCAGTAGGCAATAGGGATTATAGAGTGGATTAGAAAGAAACAGTAAAGTAAGAGGCTATACAGAAATTGTGTGGTGAACCATCAGGGATAGCTGTGGAGTAAGAACTGAAAACAGACGACCCCAAAGTAATCTTAATGCTATTTTCACAACATAAGTTTTTATCCTTGTACTACAAAAATAATGTTAAATGTAATCATGTGAAATTAAAAAAAATTTATAGTGAAATGTAGTGAGATCCCCATGTGTTCTGATAATTTAATAATATTTGGCATCAAGTCACTTAAAAGAAGTCCCACATCTATTATGTATTTGCAATCTGCCTTGTCGTTTTTGCAGTAATTTCACTTCTGCACTAAAACCCTTTTTAACTAATATGCAATTGGAAAGTTATACTACATTGAGTAGATAGAAAGCAAAGAGTAAGTAAATTATTCAACTGTTTCAAAATAATGTCTTTATCCCATTTAAGCTTTTCTCTCTGTAACATTCTTCACTTTAATTACATTGACTTATTGCATAAACATGTAAATTTTTTCAGTATTTCATCTAGTAAAAAGTATCATTGATTTATACTTGTAGTGGGTTTGGCATCATGGGACATTAAAACATTGTGCAAGAGAGTATTTCCTGCATTGGATTGTCCTGTGTGTTTTAGAGTATCTAGCATCCTTGTTTCTACATACTAAATGCCTGAGCTTCCATGTGTCTGTCCCCAGTCATCAGACAACCAAAAATGCTCCTGTTTCCAAGATGGCCTGTAACCTACAGTACCTGACTTGTTAAGAATCACTCAGCCTAAATCTATGGATTCTATACTTGCATGATGAGTATAATAAGTTTCAGCTGTTTGATTTTATAAAAAGAAGTTTGGACAAATGGGTTTTGTAATGATTTCCTTGTGTCAGAAGAAGACATAATATATATGTTTGATGAAATGGGAGTGTTACAGCTGAGGTTAAATAAGTGTCATATTTTTTAAAGGGGGGTTCAGAAAATGTTCTTAAGGAGTAAACCAGCTATTAGCAAAGAAGATACTGGGAAAACTTAGATTAGAAACTAATTTGCTCTTATTTTGTTCTTGTTCTTATTGTTTTAGTTTACAAAGGTAGGTTAGGATGAGGAAACTAAAAAGAAAAAGAAACTTATGTAAGCATATACCATGTCCCAAGGCTCTACTGACACCTCCAAATCTAATTTAATAAAAGCTCTTTCAGGAGATTGTACTGTCGTCACTTAATAGTGGAGAAAAATAGTTTTCTGAGAAATTATACCTCTGTTGTAAAACATAATCTGCCAAAAAGAGGAACAAGGAGAAAACTGAATGTTGGAGCATATTGGAAATTACCCATTCTGTTGAATAGGCAAGCAGGCTCATCGGGTGAGCCACATCAATATGTTCTGAGGGAAATGGAAAGCATTTGTAAACTGGTAGGTCCAGACACTCTGTACTTTTTAACTTGATCTATGATCTTTTGTCCAAGTTGTAACAATATGCAACTGTTGTACTTTGTTCCTTGTGGGTGGTAACAAAATAGACCACCCAATGTTTAGACTTTTTGATTCAGGTCTAGCTAGACCCTTGTTAAGCAATGGGGTCTAAGTTTGTACAATAAACATTTCAATCTGAACAATGAATGAGGTTTCCCTTAGCTCAGTTTAAAGAGTCAATGCAGGTGAAATGAATTACTTTCTGAGAGATTATGGACAGAAAAACCTCTAAGTGTTTTATGTGCCACCCTTGGCAAGCTTTGCATTTAGATTACTGGATCTTGTGCTTTAATTCTGGAGTTTCAAAGGCAGTGTGCTGGAGCATGCTCCTACCAGCTTGTGAAGGTCAATTGTTAAATTCTTAAGAATTTTGCCATGTGTTAGTTAAACTCAGCCCATGATGGGAATATTTACATCACAGAAATCAGCAAGCCCTACAAATCAAGTCTCTACTCTTCCTACCCAGAGCCGGTTGTTAAACATTTATCTGTATACCACTGTTATAAAATCATTCTCTTATGGTTACTGGCCTTTGCTTACACTCAAAGGATCTTGGATTTCTCAGGGTTTCTTTATAGGGCTTAATGTCTTTTATCATATGACAATTACTGAAAAAAATATTTGCTTTCTGGCCATAACCAGTTGGAATGAGGAAAATAACAAAGTTACTTATTTGGGGGTAGATCTCTAGTGCAGATGGTAGGGCTAATCAACAAGGCTCATTATCATTAAGGCTTTTATCATTTCCATTTATCTTCATTCTTTGCTCCCATTGCCCTCTGGTGTCATTGGTAAATATTCTAATCAATTTAATGTCAATCCTCTTTTATATATGTTCTTGTAAAATGTGTACTGTTCTGCATAAATCTATGAACTTATAGAAATAGTTTGTCTCATTCTATTTTATTCTATTTAATACCTTTTACACCCAGAACTAGTTTTAAGTATTCTTCACTTGACTATGTTAGTGACCAATTGCCCTGTTAAAAGACTGCACTAGTCCACTTCCCATCAGCCATTCTTGAGGACTTCCATATCTCAACATTCTTGCCAACAGTTAACAATTATCTAGCTTACTATTTCCGGGCTGATAGGTATAAAGTGATATCTTTTATAAATTTACATTTCTGATTACTTAAGAGTTTGAGCATCTTGTTATATTCTTGCTAGCCTTTTGGGTTTTCTTTTCCATAAATAGCCGATAGATATATACTTTGCAGTTTTGTGTGTGTGTGTGTGTGTGTGTGTGTGTTTTTGCCGTGGAATTTCTGTCTCTTATTACATTTCATTTTAAATATTAATCTCTCATCAATTTCATATCCTGCAAATATATTTGGAAGAACAAATTTAAGTACCATTAATATCTAGTCCTTAAAATTAGAAGCCCATAATTTTATACTTTTTTGAGATTGTGTAAAAAAAGAAAATGGTCCCTATTACCTTTTCCTTCATCTTCCCCATTGGTTCTTTTATCAGTCAGGATTGATTAGATTATGTTGCACTAGCAAACATCCCCCAGATCTTTGTGGCTTAAAACAGGCTGCAAGCCTGAGTGAGAAATGAACTGTCAAGTACAGATCAACAGAGAGTTTTTTCTTGTCATAGTTGCTCAGGGACTGATGTATCAGCTATCACGTTAATCACTGCCGGCTGCTAAGACAAAGGGAAGACAGAATTCTGGAGGGTCTAGCACCAACCACTAAATAATTTGCCTGGATGTGACACATATTGCCCACAAGTCACTGGCCAGGAGTAGTCATGAGGCCTTATGCATTTCCAAAAGAACAAGGAAATAAAATCCTGCCATTTTCTAAGAAAGCGGAGTGATACAAATAGCTAACAAAATACACTAATTTGCTTTTCTGGCCACCAAATAGGCAGGTCACTTCTTTTTTTCCCCCACTGCAGACAAAACATCCTTTCTTGAGAGAGACCGCCCCAAAGCCACCTTCAGTCAGCACATACAACTCAAATCCCAATATCCCAACTCAATGAGAGATAAATATATGTCTTTATAAGATGACAAGTTATTAGTTTCTCACACATTCAATGTATTTTGCCAGAATAACAAATGGATAACAACAATAAACAATCTTGTTCAGGTGGGAAAAAAATGGGACACTTGGGGTCAATGGAATGTAGCAATTCTGAAATCACCCTGAACATATGTGGAGGCCCAGGGCCCTTTATGCTGAGGCTGGGGGGTTTCTAGTTAGGGCTCAATTCTACTTCCTGGGAGAAACTTCCTACTTCCTTGTTCCCCAGTGCCTATGGCTTCACCCTTGGGGAGTTTCTTGCTTCTTCATTATCTTCCTAGGCCCTCTTTGAGGAGAGCATGAGAGAATGTATCCTTCTTAGTGATTGAGAAGCTTTCTCAGTCTATGCTTTAGGGCCCAAGTGTGATTTTAAGTTTCAAATAGTCATCAAATTGTGGTCTAGTTTTATGCTTCTTTAGACTCAACTGTAAATGTAATTGGGTTCTTATCTGTTGGATTCCAAGCAGCAGCATGTGCCAATAGACAAGTTCACAATTATTTTCAAGACTGTGCTACTTTTAATTAAGGGCCCAGCTTGAGCTTACAAGGTTGTAGTGCGAAAATCATAGCCTTTGTCTCTTTTCACTCAGCCTTATTGTCCTCTTGAAAGGATGCTATAACCTTAACGGGGCCTGTGCTCTATGATAATTGATCATTCAGAAGTTTTAAGCTTTGGTCATGCCTTTGATGTGGTTCTTGCTGTAAAACTAATTTCTAATAAATCTTTGCTACTCAGAAGCCTTCTCATTTTTCTCTTTTGCCAGCTGGAGATGAGAGGCAGTGCCTTTCCCAACAGAGCAAGTTTCAAACCTTCCAGACCTTCTCTGTTCCTTTTTATTCTTGCTTGTAAACCAGCCAATTATTTCCTGAGTTAATTAATTTCTTGTTTGTTGACAAATACAGCCAATGGTAACTAAACTTCTCTTTTCCAACCTCTTGTCTCACAAATACAAGTTTAGCAAGCATATACGTGATCTACCTACCACTGTGTCACAAGTGACATTTTTATCAAATGTTTCACCACTCTTTAATATGGATTGTTAACCTTTCAGCCTCTAACCTTCTTGCCACCTAACCCCGAGGTCAGTGCTAAACAATTTGGGATTTTAGTTATAGTAACGCCCCATTTCTATAGCCTCTAGTTATTTGTAGCGTGATCCAGGTGTTCTTCCCTCCAACATGGATGACTAATGTAGCAGGTAACTATGACGTCATGCTGTTTACTGGACTATCTTCCCCTGTGTCACTGAGAAGAAGAAGACAATTAATTGTTTTATTTTCTTGGTATGGTTTAGCTGTATCCCCACCCAAATCTCATCTTGAATTCCCACATATTGTGGGACCCAGTGGGAGGTAACTGAATCATGGGGGCAGGTCTTTCCCATGCTGTTCTTGTGATAGTGAATAAGTCTTATGAGAGCTGGTGGTTTTAAAAAGGGGAGTTTTAAAAAAGGAGAGGTTTTAAAACGTTCTCTCCTTGCCTGCTGCCATCCATGTAAGATATGACTTGCTCCTCCTTGTCTTCCACCACGATTGTGAGGCCTCCCCAGCCACGTGGAATTGTGAGTCCAGTTAAACCTCTTTCTTTTGTAAATTGCCCAGTCTCGCGTATGTCTTTATCAGCAGCATCAAAACAGACTAATACATTTATCTTAAGGCCTAATATTTCTAAGCCAGTTGCCCAAATATAACATTGAAACAATACTGAATGAATATCAAAATCTAAATCATCGGTATCTACAATTAATAGAGCTAATATCTCTTTTCCCCCTTGCTACAAATGTAGTGATGTTGAAAAAATTCCTCATATGATTTGCCTTCTTACCACACATTTTAATACTGGTATAAAGAATAAATGGATAACTTAGTAATACCTGTCTTTTGTCAAAATTTGTTTGTGTAATCAGAAATTTTCAGGGAATTACATTGAGGTTACTCTGGGTCCAGCTTCATGGATTTGTCCTTTTAATGGACCCTTGAGTAACTTTAGACATTAATGTATTATAGTACATATTTTGAGAAATAACAGAAATGAATGATGCTCCTCTACCCTGGGGTTTGGGGTGGACAACAGACTCTTTCATAAGGCTTGAGGGGGGCTGGAACCAGCTTCATGTTTAGAGTAGAAATAGGACCAGACCCACGTCACAATGCTAGGACACCGGAGGTGGTTGGAGAAAGTAAAGAAGTCTGAATAGGCTAGAGAAGGCCAAAGCAACCCCTAATTAACCACAGCTATGAGCTTAACATGAAGAAGACTCAAGCTCCTCATGAACCCAGGTGGTTAACACTTGATCATTGAGTATAAGAGCACAAACACACAGAACTGGCAGATGGAGAGAAGTGACAACATTGAAGAGAAATGTGGGCCAGTTCAAGGGATCCATATGTAGAGCAGAGGTTGGCAATTTTTTCCTCTAATGGGCCAGATTGTAATACTTAAGGCTTTGCAAGCCATATATGGGCTCTTTCTCTCCTCCTTCTTCTTTACAGTCCTTTAAAAATGTAAATACCTTCATAGTTCCTAGGTCATACAAAATCAGGCTGTAGGCCACATTTGACCATGGGCATAGCTTGCCAGTCCCTGGTATAGTCCCTGGTATAGATTATATATAATCGAAGGATCATGTATATTTGGAAGCCACCAAGGAAGCAAGGAGCATCTACAGGAAAAACTCATGCCATATGATGGAGTCCTTATTGGCCAATGTCTGTGCTATAAGACCAGATCTCTAGGCACCAGCAGCTATGCAAAAGAACCTAGAAATATATGGATATCCCCTTTCTTCCCACAGCTTAGTGGACATCACTTCTCAGAAACCCAGAGAGTGGATGAAGAGAAAGCTTCAAAATGCACCTTTAAACATGAATGCAATTAAATATTTTGAACTTGGCTGGAAAGAAGTATTGTTTTAGACCACTTTTTCTAGTGCTGAATGGGAGTGAGGCTCCAGAGCTAAGAAGAAATTGATTATAGAGGAAGAGTTTCTGTTATATGCTTTCCAATTTGACTTTCATATCTATACCGTTTTTACAAACCACCAGTGAATATTAGGGGCAACCAACATACATCTCTCTGCCATGGTCACTTTGAGTACCAAGCTCGCACACTGCCCATTCAATACCACTTTTACTCTGTGGATACAGCTTTTGTACTCCATTTGCCTTATGTACATTTAAACCTCTGATAAGAGATAAATGTATCTCAGAATCCACAATTATTTTTAATCACTTTGTACAAGTGAGGTAAGATCTATTTCATAAATCCTTTATTTATTTAGGTAACTTTTTCTAGACTGTGAAAATTGGGTACTTTCAAACCAATTCTAAAACAATACCAAACCCAAGGAAAGATACTCTCAAAACTTACCTGATTAGGAAAAACATTAACACTATCTAGGCTATAAGAAAATAACAGAAAAATTAATTCTGATTACTGGAAACATTCAAGTTTTTAAAACATCAGAAGCTCAATTATTAAAAACAAACTTCAAAATAACTGCTATACTTGTAGTTTGCTATTCTCAATACAAAGATCTGTAGATCAAAGATGTCCTCAAATCTTGAGCTAATATCTACGAAGGGTTTTTTGACTCCTTTAATGCCTTGTGGGTTTTTTAGCTTAAGAAGTAAGAACAATCATGCTCACTTTTGGGGCAGTTAAACTCTTTTAATTACAACTTTTGAACAATAATACTGGGAAAATGTCTTTCATGATTTTGAGGAATCCTAGTCCATGTGCCTTCAATTTTCATTCCTCTTCTTTTGAAAGTCTTACTGGGGTTTTTCCCTGGTTTTTACCTTTGCATTCTACCTGCAAACACATGTCAGGGAAGAGTTGCACAGGGTTTGAGTTAGGTTGGTACATATGGTATAAACCAGGTTGGGCCTTGTGGAATCCCCAGGGCCAAGGCAAACAGGAATTCCAATGCTGGAGTATGGCTGTCAAAAGTGTATACACACCAGCTTCATGATAGTCTTTGCTGTCTTTAATTCAGAGGCAGCCCAAGTCCCCCTGCCAATTTCTATCCTGACTTTTCAGTACTATAAAATTTGGATTTAAAGAGCACTTGCCACTTTGAAAGGCTGAAATAGGAAGATCACGTGAGCTCAGGAGTTTGAGACCAGTCTGGGCAAAATAGTAAGACCCCATCTTTCTCACACCTGTGATCCCAGCACTTTGGGAGGCCAAGGCGGGCGGATCACAAGGTCAGGAGATCGAGACCACAGTGAAACCCTGTCTCTACTAAAAATACAAAAAATTAGCCGGGCGAGGTGGCGGGCGCCTGTAGTCCCAGCTACTCCGGACGCTGAGGCAGGAGAATGGCGTGAACCCAGGAGGCGGAGCTTGCAGTGAGCCGAGATCCGGCCACTGCACTCCAGCCTGGGCGACAGCACGAGACTCCGTCTCAAAAAAAAAAAAAAAAAAAAGCAGCCGGGTGCAGTGGCTCACACCTGTAGTGCCAGCACTTTGGGAGGCTGAGGTGGGCAGATCATGAGGTCAGGAGGTCGAGACAATCCTGGCTAACACGGTGAAACTCTGTCTCTCCTAAAAATAAAAAAAATTACCCAGGCGTGGTGACAGGCACCTGTAGTCCCAGCTATTCAGGAGACTGAGGCAGGAGAATGGCATGAACCTGGGACACAGAGCTTGCAGTGAGCTGGGATAGTGCCACTGCACTCTAGCCTGGGCGACATAGTGAGACTCTGTCTCAAAAAAAAAAAAAAAAAAAAGCTGGGCATGGTAGTGCATTTTTGTAGTCCTAGCTACTCAGGAAGCTGAGGTAGGGGGGTCGCTTGAACCCAAGAGTTTGAAGTTGCAGTGAACTATAATTCTATGACTGCCCTCCAGCCTGGGAGACAGGGTAAGACCCTATCTCTAAAATTAAACAAAAAATAATAATAAAAATAACACTTGCATTTTATCTCTTGATCTTATATACAGTAAGATTATATACTCGAGATGACAGGCATCTTCAGAAAAACTTGAGCCAGCCATTTTTCAGAGACGAGTTACTGTTTTAACACAATCTCTATGAGATAAGCAGAAATTCTTGGAAGGGCATGCAGTGTGTGCCTCTGGGAACAATTCTGTCCTGGTGGGTCCCTAGTCTATCCAGTTACTCCTTGTCTGACCAATCCTTGAGCAATAGAGAGTATAACAATGAATGGTTCTGGACATGTTTAAATTTTGGGCATGAGTGAACTTCATGCCTTTAGTGATCTGCTTGAAGTTAGCATTTGACTTGTAGGTCAATTGACCTCAGCAGGATCTTGAGTCAGCAGTTGACCTGCAAATTCTCTGAAGAATGCTTCCAATGGTTGAAAGTTATAACCATTAAAGTCTCTAATGGTTGTAACTTTCCAAGTCTGTTAAATCTTTCTACTTTCCCAAAGGATTTGGGGTTAATAAAGACAGTGAAGTTTCTGAATAAAAGACAAAGTCTTTTCATAAATCATGAATAATTGCCCCTGTAAAATGTCTTTCCCTAGCAATGAAGAGGATAAATGTGTTAGGATGGCCTAGATAGAAACCACGAAGACGAAAGTCTCTCTTTCTCTTTTTAAAAATTATGCCACTCTAATTGCTGTGGCTTCAACCTATCCAGAAAGTAAACATGCTATTACTACTACATTTTCACTCATAGTGGACAATTTTATAAAATTTATTTGAAGATGCTCAACCAATTCTGTCATTCATGGTTTCGGTCTCTATCACTTTTACAGTTTTTTTCAACATTATGTTAGTTACAGATGAGACACGAAAGGACATATCTTCTCTTATTCTAGAGAAGTTTCCACATCAATGTTGAGTATCAGAGCCAATTTGTCTCAGTGGTAATAAATTGTACCATGGAAGATTTTAGCAAAGTCCATTTGAAGTTATCTGCTGACACCAAGCATCCTTCCTGGATTTGACAGACCTTCTCTTCATGAATTTTGAAACCTGATGATTCCATTTCTTTTCTATCACTGATGAGTACTAGTTGGCAGTCCAGATCTCTTTGGACTATGAGAAAGGACCAGAGAACCGATATCCCCAAGGCAAAACTATAAAGAAATTTTCTTTGTTCTATGTGAGTGCAAGAATTTCTGTTTCTCATTCTTGATGAGGCTAGAAAACATTTATTAAATTCATGGTTGCATACCATATACCTGAGGCCTTATTAATCTTCTCTAGCAATGCTATCACAACCAGCATAGTGGCTATGATAGGGGCTACTCTTTGGTTGAGCTTGTGTAACGCCTAAGGTTCTTGCCTAGCCACGCTGAAGAATTGGTGTGGTGGCTGACCGCAGCACATGATAGAGACACGGACTGAGAGAGAGAAAAAGCTGTAGGCTTTATTGAGCAGAGTGAAAGTACAAAGCTTCCACAGCATGGAAGGGGTCCCAGACAGGTAGCCAGAGTTAGATTGTGTGATTGCCTTTTAAACTCTAATGTGGGAAATACGTGCGGTGAGAAAATGTTACCAGAGTGAGAATCAAAAGGCAATTAACCATTTGTGACATGTCTTAGATCTTGAGGAAAACCGGAATTGCAACTTAGGTTTCGTCTACTTTATGACCTTGCAGCAGCATGGCAAAAGAAACGGGATCTTACAGGACTTTACAAAGTATGTTCACAAGGAATTGGAATTGGGAGGATAGATAAAGTCCACTGGTCACAGAAAAACAGGCAGTTAACATTCCTTTTAGGGGAAGAGAGAGGGAGAGAAGGACACAAGGAAACTTACAGCAAAATTTTCGCTGTTTGTAGCTGTCTTGGGGAAGAAAACACATGCACAAATCCTAGTATTAGGAATATTTTAAGCATATATCTTCAATATTACCCATCCAGGACCGCAGGAAGTCCTGATGCAGGAAATGAGTGAGTTTCACAGCTTTCTGAGCCCCTACTCGACCCAGGAAGCCCAGCTGGCCCCTCCTCTCACTTGCAGTAGTCTGCAGTTATTCTCCAGGATTCACTCCATTTCTTTACAGTCAGAGTAATAAACTAAGTGGTGATGTGATAGGGACCACCATGCTTGTATCCTTTAGATCTTTAGGGATAGTACTCTTCTCTGCCACTTTTTCTGAAATGTGGGGGTTTTGTTGTTGTTGTTGTTGTTTTGAGACAGTGTCTCGCTCTGTTACCCAGGCTGGAGTGCAGTGGTGTGATCTCAGGTTCAAGTAATTCTCCTGCCTCAGCCTCCCGAGTAGCTGGGACTACAGGCACACGCCACCATGCTGGGCTAATTTTTTGTATTTTGGTGGAGACGAGGTTTCACCATTTTGCCCAGGCTGGTCGCAAACTCCTGAGCTCAAGCAATCCACCCGCTTCGGCGTCCCAAAGTGCCGGAATTATAGGTGTAAGCCACTGTCCCTGGCCTCATTTTTTATTGTCTATTGAGTGTGGGCTATTTCGGAGACTTCCTTACTATAATTGTCTTCCCTACTATAATGGTTCCTACCAATAGAACCAAGACCCAATTTGAGAGTTATGCCAACTTCCAAGTTTGTCAGCCCTAGTTATACACTTGAAGACTAGTGAAATAACTGCTAGTCTCATTAACTAGCAATAATGAGAGTGATAACTGCACCCTCATTAACTGCTAATTTATTTTGTTTCTAGAGACACTGCAACTCCCTGCAGGCTAAGCCCCCTAGGCTGTGTCTCTGTCCCTGCTGGTTGATACGTAATTTTGACCCCCTAGTTTCTGGCATGTAAGTACCACAACATTGTCCCTCACTAGCTCCAATGCTATTAATGAGCCAACCTAGACCAAGTAGATATACTGTAAGCCAGAATCTATTATCTGGTATTTGTATGCCAACTCTAACAGCAGAGACTTGATTTTGTTCCTTGGGTATCAGTGTCAACTAAGAGTCCTTGAAATGTCTGAGTATTCCCCTTTTCCTTATGTTCAAGTAAATGGCTATAGATCTTGTTGGGAAATGACTGGTGGAATCATTACAATGTATCATTGTATTAGTTCATTTTCATGCTGCTGTTAATGACATACCTGAGACTGGGTAATTTATAAAGAAAAAGAGGTTTAATGGACTCACAGTTCCACATGGGTGGGGAGGCCTCACAATCATGGCAGAAGGCAAAAGGCATGTCTTACATGGCGGCAGGCAAGAGAGAATGAGAACCAAGCGAAAGGGGTTTCCCCTTATAAAGCCATCAGATCTTGTGAGACTTATTCACTACCACGAGAACAGTATGGGAGAAACTACCCCCATGATTTAATTATCTCCAACTGGGTCCCTCCCACAACATGTGGGAATTATGGGAGCTAAAATTCAAGATGAGATTTGGGTGGGGACACAGCCAAACTGTATCATTGTGACCCTGGTCCCTCCCAAATCTCATGTCCCCACATTTCAAAACCAATCAAGCCTTCCCAATAGTCCCCAAAGTCTTATTTCAGCATTAACTCAAAAGTCCACAGTCCAAAGTTTCATACAAGACAAGGCAAGTCTCTTCTGCCTATGAACCTGTAAAATCAAAAGCAAGTTAGTTACTTCCTGGATACAATGGGGGTACAGGTATTAAGTAAATACACCAATTCCAAATGGTAGAAATGGGCCAAAAGGAAGGAGCTGAATGCCCCATGAAAGTCTGAAATCCCATGGGGCAATCAAATCTTAAAACTCCAAAATGATATCCTTTGACTCCATGTCTCACATCTAAAGTGTGCCGATGCAAGAAGTGGGTTCCCATGGTCTTGGGCAGCTCCACCCCTATGGCTTTGCAGAGCACAGCTTCCCTCCTGGCTGCTTTCATGGGCTGGTGTTGAGTGTCTACAGCTTTTCCAGGCTCATGGTGCAAAGTCACAGCACACCCACTTCTGGGGTCTGGAGGACAGTGGCCCTCTTCTCACAGCTCCACTAGGCAGTGCCCAAGTAGGGACTGTGTGTGAGGGCTTCAACTCCACATTTCCCTCCCACACTTCCCTAGAAGAGGTTCTCTATGAGGGCCCTGCCCCTGCAACAAACTTCGGCCTGGACATCCAGAGGTTTTCATACATCCTCTGAAATCTAGGTGGAGACTCCCAAACCTCAATTCTTGACTTCTGTGCACCTGAAGGCTCAACACCATGTGGAGGCTACCAAGGCTTGGGGCTTTCACACTCTGAAGCCAAGGCCAGAACTGTACTTTGGCCTCTTTTAGCCATGGCTAGAATGGCTGGAATGCAGGGCATCAAGTCCCTAGGCTGCACATAGCAGGTGGGCCCTGGGTCTGGCCCATGAAACCATTTTTATTTTCCTAGGCCTCTGGGCCTGTGATGGGAAGGACTGCCTCAAAGGTCTCTGACATGCCCTGGAAACATTTTCCCCATTGTTTTGGTGATTAACACCTGACTCCCTGTTATTTATGCAAATTTCTGCAACCAGCTTGAATTTCTCCTCAGAAAATGGATTTTTCTTTTCTATCACATTGTCAGGCTTCTATTTTTTATTTTATTTTATTTTTTTAATTGTATGCTCTGGTTTTTCTTTTAAAACTGAATGCATTTAACAGCACCTAACTCACCTCTTGAATGCTTTGCTGCTTAGAAATTTCTTCTGCCAGATACTCTAAATCATCTCTCTCAAGTTCAAATTTCCACAAATCTCTAGGGCAGGGGCAAAATACTGCCAGTCTCTTTGCTAAAACATAGCAACAGTCACCTTTACTCCAGTTCCCAACAAGTTTCTCATCTCCATCTGAGACCACCTCAGCCTGGATTTTATTTTCTATATCATCAGCATTTTGGTCAAAGCTATTCAACAAGTCTCTAGGAAGTTCCAAACTTTCCCACATTTTCCTGTCTTCTTCTGAGCCCTTCAAACTGTTCCAACATCTGCCTGTTACCCACTTCCTAAGTCACTTCCACATTTTCAGGTATCTTTACAGTAACACCCCACTCCTGGTACCAATTTACTGTATTTGTCTGTTCTCACACTGCTAAGAAAAACATACCTGAGACTGGGTAATTTAGTTAAAAAATGAAGTTTAATGGACTCACGGTTCCACGTGGCTGGGGAGGCCTCACAATCATGGCAGAAGGCGAAAGTCATGTCTTACATGGTGGCAGGCAAGAGAGAATGAGAACCAGACAAAAGGTGTTTCCCTTTATAAAACCATCAGATCTCATAAGACTTATTCACTACCATAAGAACAGCAGGGAGGAAACTCCCGCATGATTCAATTATCTCCCACCAGTTCTCTCCCACGTCATGTGGGAATTATGGGAGCTACAATTCAAGATGAGATTTGGGTGAGGACACAGCCAAACCATATCACTAAATGAATTCTTGCAGTTCATTTGGGACTTAATTTCTCTCCTCCCTTAAGAAAACTGGCACACCCTCAGCTGGCTTGTGCTGTGACTTAACCCTAGTTATCAGCCTAAGATCTAGGAGACAAAATGGGGGCATTTCCTGAAATGGGTGCCTGATGCCTTATGAGGAAGAACCCTTTGAGGAATCTTCCTGCATGAGGTCAAAGTTGGCCTTTAATAGGTAGGGCTGAGCCACTTTTATAGGTTCTGGTTCAGGGCGTCCACAGAGCCACAGTTCACAAGGACACCCATCCAGACACTTTTTACCATGTTCCCCCAAACAAAGCCTTGTCTTTAGTATAGCGAACGTTAGCTGAGCATTATCTTGAAAGCAAGATAGTGATAATTCTTGCTTTCAATTGTCTTTGAACCTTCTCAGTTTTAACTATGAAATTTGGAGTTTGTTCATCAGTTGGGTCTGCTCTCCTGTTCTGAAAAACATAAGGGCTTCTTTGTAAGTGACTAAACAGGCCCTCTAGTTCTCATACTTAGTTTTCAACTTTTTTACTGCCTTTAGTGTCTCATAAGCCCTCTGTAGTTAGTTAATGCAACTTATTAATAACCAGCTAATTCTACTTTCCTTGTATATCTTGTTACTCTTATTATATTTTAAATGCCTGAGTTGTCCCACTAGCAAAGGTATACCTCCATCAGGATATTTATCTTGTCCTAACCACCAGTGAAATTTTTATCAACTGGGCCTCTACCTGTGGCAGGGAGTAGCCTTTCCCCATATATCACTTAATATGAGGTACTTCTTACTACCCAGTTGGTGAGTGACAAGTCCCCAAACTGTATCTTACTAACTGTTTTCTTAGACCATCCAGGTATACCAATTGTGTGAGATTTGTCTTCCAGGAAGCAGTCACAAAGACAGAGATAGGAATGGTTGAGTTTTATTGTTGGCAATGCCTATGAAACATAAGGGGAAAGTAAACAGGAATAAGGAAAGCCTTCAGACTGAGATGCAGGTCTGACACCTATGAAAGAAGGCAGGGAAGGAAAGGGGATTGGATAGAAGCAGCATGAGACCGAAGTACAGCTTTGAGAGTCTTGGCCAACTTGATAGAGAGTTCCAGAGCAGACTGCCTATCACAGGAGATTTGCATTGGCCATAAATAGCTGCACTTTGGGATCCCTGATGTTCTAAGTCATTGGCTGGGAGCTGTCTAGGAAAAGTTGTCCTTGGCTCAAACACAGCAATAGATCCCAAAGGTGCTGTAGCTAGAGGCTATCAATAGACTACACTCCTCATTACAGGTTCTCTCTTAAAAGGAGATATGAGCAATGAACTTTTGAACTATTATGCTGCCAAATTAGGTATTAGCTACAGGCTAGGCATTACTTTTTTTACATTTCATCCCCTTCATGTAGAATTATTTCCCATCTGTTTGAATAACATTCATCTGAATTTACTAGAGAAGTTCTGGGTTGTAAAAGGTAAAGTTTTTAACATCTTGTTTTCTTGAGAATGTCTCTAGGTATAGAGTCCAAGTTTTCTCTTTTCCCCACTTTAAATAAATCAACTGTCTTCTGCCTTCCATGCTACTCTGATGGTTCAGTCACGATTCTAATTACCTTTATTTTGTAGATTATCTTTCATTTCTTTCTGACTACTTTCACAATCTATCTTTCTGCAACATTTATGATGTGTTAATGTGATTTTATTTTTATTTTTACTGCCTTGGACTTCTAAATCTTGGCTTATTAGTAATTGTAAAAAGTTACCAGCACTATCTATCTCTCCCTTAGGCTTTCACATCCTTTTGGAGCTCCAGTTAGAACTGTGTTACTTTTCATTCTATTCTCCATATTTCTTGCTTTCTCTTTTATATTTATATATCAATCCTTCTGGGTGTGTTTTGGAAGTCTCTTCAGGTTAGACTTCCAGTTTAGACACAGCAAAAATAAAATGTATAGCTTAATTCATGCTCTAAATTTCACATTTTATGTGCTGTAGTCTTCTTTTTCTACATATTCTATTTGATTGTATTTAAAATCTCTTAGTCCTTGTTCTTTAAAACTCTCTTGTTCCAAGTTCATTTTTAAGGATCTCATTTCTTTACACATATATGCTTTTTATTCTGATTGATAATTCTGATATCTGAAACCTTTGTGGTTTACTTCTGCTGGTTCTTACTCAGAGTATGTTTTCATTATTATTTTGTGATCTGTATTTTGATATGTGTGTGTAGATAAGCTTAATTTTCTGGAGATTTAACTGTGGAATTCCACAGGACCTGTTAAATTACTCAGCGAGGATTGATATTTTCTTTTCTCAGTAGCTTGCTGGTATGACAAATCCAGGAATTCAAATTAAATTCTATGCTTGAGATTTCCTTGAACCATACAGGTTATTTGAATTTAGACAGCAAACCTGAGAACTAATATATGATTATGTGTTCTCAGGGAAGAATTTATTTTCTTTTCCCTTTACCTACAACAAAGTTTGAGAAGGAAAGTTTCCTTGATTTTATCTTTTTGGCAACTTTTTTTCCTTATATCCTGAAAAAGTCAAAATTTCATGCAGGATCTCCCCCTATGTTCCCCAACTAGATACACCACAGGATTTAGTTCTTCATATTAGCTCACAAAGAAGCAGCTCAAAAATCTCCAGAGTTCAGCAGAAACTGACAGGTCAACAGGCTGATTTGGTGGTAGCTGAGTATCACCCAGCACTCCTAGTTTTAAATAATTTGAGGAATTTTTCATATTCTTTAATTTTTTATCAGCCTGTTGACACTTTCTAAAAGATTTTTTTATATTTCTATTCATTCTCTTAGATTCATTGGGTGCGGTTTTTCTTAGGATATCTAATCTACTATACTCGTGGAAATATAAATACTGATAATTCTTTATCTGTTGTATTTTTGATGGAGTCCCAATTTTTCCCCAAATGTTTCTTACTGGGAAATAAGACTGCATATTCTGGCAACTGAGTACTTTAAATAAAACCAACTTTCAATAAAAATCTAACTTATCCAAAAATATTTCTGTGAGAAAAGTCCCCTGTTAAGAAGAAAAGAAAAAGAAGTTCATATAGTCCAAGACAGATGAAGAACCTGTTTGTCACCAAAGGATTTTTTTTCCCAAAGTAAACTTGATGTTTTCTATATTATCTAATACTATCTTGATATCAACAAAATTTCCATCTCTTTCTGGTTTACTTGTACTCAATTTCTAGAACCTCCATGTTTCTTTCTTTTGATGGCTTATCTGTTCCTTTCCGTCCCCACTGGAGTCCAAATTTTCAGGCTCTGTTTTGAATGTTCTCAAGTTAAAGCAGCATTAAATCCATTGGAAAGTAGACACATACATTTTCAGTGACCCTTGAAAGACCCTATTCCCAACTGTTCCCCTCTTCTTCTCACTAAACCCGGTTGCCACACCATTGTCTGCTAAACTGTGGCCTCAATCTTGAATGTCTTATTCCCTGCAGAACACTCAACTTGAACACTCAATATGTTGCAACACTTTAGATAAATGTTTGAGTGAACTCCTTTTGATTGTGTGTTTTTTAAAAAAAATCTTTTCACATTAATTTCATTCAACTAATGCTTACTAGTTTCTAGGCAATGAGCTAGGTGCTGGGGTGACAAGGAGAATAAATATGACCCCTGTCTTCAAGGAGACCTTTTAAATATGTTACATAAAAAAGTAAATAGTTTCCATGTGACTTGAGACATTCTTCACATCCCTTGGTAACCAGAGAAATGTAATCCAAAATCTGGACAAACTTGGCTTCTACAGAGAACTAGGAGAAAAGAACAGATGAATGTGTATTTGACTACCTGAAGATTACAATCCTATATTTTTGAGCATGAGAGTTCCTTCTACAACATGCACAAACAAAATATATTTCCACAGAGGAAGACACCTGATAGTCACATAAGACAGACTGGTCTTAAGGAATCTTATCTTTCAATTCCCTTCCAAAGTAGGGAAGGAGATTCTGGAAAATTTGCTTCTTCCAGAAAAATAAAGAAAAATGGGTATGTGAAAATTAGATGGAATACTTTATTGTGTTTATGGTAAATAAAAAATTTTAAATAGACTATTGGTATGGCAATCTGATTACTATATCTGAGGTTCCTCAAAACACCTGAGAGAATCTTCACCTTAAAATTACCTTGACTTGACAGAATGCAGAAGCTGAACCTATTAACCTTGAGATTATGATTTTCATACCTTGCAATTTTCTCTAGCACTAAACCTAAACTAGTTAAGAATCATTAGTAACTAATAACTATTCAATAACTTAAAGAACATATCATTGTATACTCCATTGTTATAGAGGTATAAAATTAATTAACGTTTAGTATTCTTCACCCAATAAATGATACATTTTTTAAATGTTAAGTTTAGACTTGCTATGCAGAGCTCTCATTCAATAATTTGACATAGGAGAAACAAGGCTCTATCTATACATTACACTAGCAATGTACCTATAGTGCTGTTTTATAGTAAAGGAAAGCCTGATCTGTGATTACTAGAATGAAGTCCTGAGTTTTCCCTTGTGGTGGCTGTAACTCCTTTACAAGGTAGTCCTTGACAACTGGCAACTGTCTCTACCTCTGTCCTACTGGCTTCACTATAATCCTGCTGTGAAACACTGGGAAACTGGGAATAAGGATAGGGCAAGACACGTGAAATAGCAGGATGTTATTGTAGCTATGTGCTTTTTTTTGGTAAAAGGTGAAGATATTATTCAGAAGAGAGTGTTTATATGTGTAGCCACTTTGTTCCTATGAAATAGATGTCAGATGTCATTCCCATTTTGTTACTGAGGAAATAGCCCTGTTGCTGAGGATTGGCCTAAAGACTCATTGTAAAATCATCATAGTATAGGAGGAACTTGCAAATGATTAGGCATTTGAGTGTCTACTATGTACTAGGGCTTTGCTAGGGAAATCACATTTTCCTATACATAGCAAGATCACCAATCCCAAGTGGGAAAGTCAGGGGTAGTTCCAATAGCATTGAGAAGTTATGAGGGTCTGGCAGATATTAAGTCTCCTTGGAACTAGAAAATTCAGAAGTCTTTTGTGATACATATTTGAAAGATCAGAAGAACGGTAGCATAGTTTCATTTCAAAGAGGAGCAATTCAATATTTCAGTATAAGTCAAATACTTTATATAGATTCTTGTTTAATCTTCTGACCACCCTGTGAGGTAGATGTTTTCCCCTCTCGCAGACTAAAAAACTGTGATATAAAGAGATCAGGTAACTCACCACAATCAGTAAAGTAACAATGAAAGACTTCCAGGAAGATTGAGTTGAAGTACTTGTCCATTCTCCTTCCACTTAGTACAATAAAAAACCTGGACATTATATTAAAACATAGAGAAAAGGCCCACAAGCTAGGAACCCTAAGATCCAAGATCAACAGATTGGGGTATTCCTAAGGCTTTCTTTTAGCCTCATATATCTCAGAGTTGGAACTGAAATGGCTAGCAAACTGGAAATGCCAGTGGGCATAGACCAAAAATATCTGAACAAAATCTTTCTTTCTGTACTAAAACAATCAGGAAAGGGGGAAACCTAGCAAGGCAGAAAACTTTTAGGTAACAACTTCTTTACTTCAGCCAAATATCACAGAAAAACTGGTGGAGAACTTAGGGTTTCACTTTCTGGAGGCTATAAGGTGGTATAAGGAGTGTGAGTTAGGAATGTGGACTTTCATCCTCTTAGGCAGTATCAAGGCCCCTGCCCTCCCCAGGGTGTCAGTGAAGACTGTGTGGATACCTGGACTTCCACCTCCACTCTGTAGTAATGAAATGGCACTCCCCTTTTCCCCTGCTGAAGCTGTGTCAGAAAAAAAAAACCAGCTAAAACACCATGTAAAAATAAGATATAAAGTCTCATAAATGAAAACTTTCACACTGCAAAAGTGTCTGTTAAGAGGATGAAAAAATAAGCTACAAACTGAGATAAATTATTTGCAAACCATCTATTTGACGAAGGACTGGTATCTGGAATATATCGAATACTCTCAAAATTCAATAGTCAAAAGAGAATCCAATTTGAAAATGGGTGAAGGATATGAAGAGACATTTCACCCAAGAGTATATACAATTGGTAAATGACAGTTGTTAGGAAGAGTGTATACAATGTTGAAAAGATGTTCAACATTAGTAGACATCAAAGTGCAATTTAAAATTACAATGAGATATTACTTTACACCTATCAGAATGGCTAGAATAAAAAATAGTGAGAACACCAAATGCTGATAAGGATTGAGAAAAATTGGACCACTTATATTGCTAGTGGAAATATAAATAACATAGACCTTCTGGGAAACAGTTCGGCAGTTTCTTAAAAAAACTAAACATTCCAGCAATTGCACTCCTGGGTATTTCTCCCATAGAAATGAAAACTCGTGTTTACTCAAAATTCTGCACATGGATATTTATGGCAGCTTTGTTTGTAATAGCCAAAAACTGAAGACAATTCTGATATTCTTCAACGGATGAATGGTTAAACTGTGGTACAACCATACCATGGAATACTCCTCAGCAATAAAAAGGAATGAACTGCACAACCATCTGGATGAACCTCCAGAGAATTATGCTGAGTTCAAAAAGCCAGTCTCAAAAATTATATACTGTATAATACCATTTATGAGACATTTTTGAAATGATAAAATTATAAAAATGGAGAGTAATTTAGTGATTGCTAGGGTTTAAGTGGGCTGTGGCAATGAAAGGTCAATATGAGAGATCTTTGCGGTGGTAGAAATAATCTGTCTCCTGACTGCATCAGTATCAACATCCTGGTTTTTATGGGCCAAATTGTGTCCCCTCAAAATCTGTCCATTGAAGCCCTAACTCTCAGCACCTCAGAAAGTGACTATATTTGGAGATAGGGTCTTTAAAGAGGCAATTAAGTTATCTTGAAGTCATTAGGATGGGCCCTAATCCAGTATTTCTGGTTTCCTTGTCAGAAGGGGTGATGAGGACACAGACACACAGAAAAGGAAAACCTTGCGAAGACACACGGAGAAGACAGCCATTTACAAGCCAAGGAGAGATGCCGCAGAGGAAACAACCCTGCTGACATGTTGGTCTTGTACTTACATCCTCCAGAATTGTGAGGAAATCAGTTTCCATTGTGTAAGCCACCCGACTTGTGGTACTTCGTCATGGCAGCGCTAGCAAACTAATACACTAGTTATAATACCGTACTATCGTTTTGCAAGACGTTATCTTCCAGGGAAACTGAGTAAAGCACACACAGTATCTCTTTATATTAGTTCTTAAAACTGAACGTAAATCTACAATTATTTCAAAATAAGAAGTATTTTTGTGAAGTTATTCTGAGGTTCAAATGCAGGCCTGTCTGTTGCTAAAGTTTATGATCAAACTGGCCCAAACTTTTGACTCGGTCCTGTGTCAGAGCATCTAATTGTGAGGCTATCAGTAATCCAAACTATGAATTCAAACTCAGGAGTTTGACATAGAGTCTTAGTAGTGATGGGTCAAAATGTAACATTCTATGGGGTTTTCTGATTTTCTTTCTTGTGGTTAATTACTTCTGGACTGCCCTCTTCCACAGAGAAATGACCCTGTCTCACAGACCCAGAGCTTTGTGTAAGAAGTGACCTCAGTGCTGTTGCTTTCATCTGTAAGTGAAAAGGCCTCAGCAATCTTAAAGGTAATTGATGCCACATGGTGTTCTATGACTTTCCAAAAGTCATACTACATAATTTGGAGCGCAACAATTTTGTAGTCATTAGGAACACATTGCCTTTTTAAAGATGTCATTGGCACCAAATTTCCCTTAAATGTAAGCCACCTACATTGGGTCTGCAATTGAAAAAGTAGTAATCAGAACTAAAGAAATAATAATTGTTTCTATGCTTTAAAAATAAAATAAAAATCTCCTGTCAGACTCAAGAAGCTTCTCTCTGTTCCTTATGTGGTAAGGGATTTTCATAAGGCATTTTCAGGGATAATTTTGACTTTGTGAATGTTTTGTTTCATATGCTGACTTTAGAAATTAACCTCCTCATAAAATTCAATCCCACTTTGCTATTTTGACATTTCCTTTGTTTGAAAGTATTCATTAACATTTCACATAATTGCCCTGTTTCTAGAGCAAGTATGTAATTTCCTACAAAATGAAGACCTCATAATGCATGTCCAATAAAGTCCACCCTGTCTGCCACTAGTTGATACCTTAGCCTTATCATGGGATTGAAAGAATGTTTCTGCTGTTGGTCCTGTTGGATCTTGTTGAATCCTGTTGGTTGTCTCCACCACTAAAATGTGACCACCAGCCACGGCCATTTATAGCACCTACTATTTTCAGTCATTGTTGTTCTCTTTGTTATGAACTCCTGGCTCTTTTCTTTTTCTTTTTCTTTTCTATTTATTTATTTATTTATTTATTTATTTATTTATTTATTTTGAGATGGAGTCTCGCTCTGTCACCCAAGCTGGAGTGCAGTGGCACGATCTTGGCTCACTGCAACCTTCGCCTCCTAGGTTCAAGTGATTATCCTGCCTCAGCCTCCCAAGTAGCTGGGACTACAGGTGCACGCCACCATGCCCAGCTACTTTTTGTATTTTTAGTAGAAATGGCGTTTCACCATGCTGGCCAGGCTGATCTCAAACTCCTGACCTCATGATCCACCCTCTTTGGCCTTCCAAAGTGCTGGGATTACAGGCGTGAGCCACCATGCCCAGCACTCTTGGCTCTTTTCTGAATATGTATACTGCTAGTGATTATTGCCAAGTCAGCATATAGAATGTCAAGCAAATTGATTAGAGCGCTTTCATAACATTAACTTTACTGAGATGGCCATTTTAACAGCAATCAAATTTTCATACAGTTGGATACTAGGAAAAGCCATGATAATATACCTATGAGAACTTACATTCTAGTAAAATGTGAAGTCAGGGGATGGGCTTATAGAAACCAAGGTGTTTCACTTTCTAACCAGAGTAAAGTGCACAGAGCTTCAAGAGGAATTTTTAAAAATGAAATGTGTGTGTGCGTGTGTGTGTATGATTAAATATATTTAGTCAAGGGATGGGCTTGTAGAAACAAACATAAATATATTTAAATATATTTTTTTAAATATTTTAAAAATGTATTTATACATAATTATATATATATATTTATATATGCTTATTTAAATAAAAACATATTTTCCTAAAGGATTAAAAGCAATTATGTAAACAGCTTTCACTTTATAATTTTTTCAACTGAAGTAATCTGTTCCAACAAACTATAATTAAAATGTTATTTAATAATTTTATCAAGTTATTAATCATGTGGATAATTCTGGTGTTCAGATTATAGAATAGTAACTGACATAGATATCTCTACGCTTTCAGGGAAATGGATTACTTGACTAATTTATGTTAATGTGTTCTTCAGGCAAGTCATGGAATAAACTCAATCAGTTGCTCCAGTGTTAAATATTTTAGTTACTAAATCTAAGATCCAGAAACTGGGTCTTAGTTTCCTTTCTTCATATTTGTAACTTAACACATTGCCTTTCAATCTTTAGTGACAAGCAAGCACAGCAATGTTTACCCAGGCTGCTGATTCCTGGTATCTGTCAAATATTATAAAGTGATACTTGTTGGCTCTTGTATTAGAAGCAGTGTTGCCAACTGATCTGATAGTCTGCATACACTGAATAGAATTGCTCCCTTTGGACTACTATTTAGGTCTAGATCTGTCCTTTCCAAATCAAGAATTGTTTGATATTCAGCAGTTGATTTTTCTTGATCTCGTGCTTGTATGCTGGTAGCTCCTAGTACTTCATCTAAGAGTCTTCATTTATTTTTTACTCAATATCCTTATTGTACCAGAAATAAATATAAATGGCCATGTTTCATTCTTATAAAATTATTGAAGGACAAACCTCCTTTAATACATATATGCATATATAATTACACCTGACAAACACTGATTTTATTGCTATTTTAGAACTCAAAGCTATAAAGACATCATTCTGTTTTTTCTTCCTCAGTGAGGCTGTTCGAAATAAGCCATCAATATATCTAAAATAAGCCATGAGAATAAAATCTTACATCTTATTAGAAAACATAGTATGAAAAGAAGCCAGGCAGAAAGCTTTATAGACCGACCCTAGAAATGTCATTGAGTTAAGATAGTTATTTCCAGCTCTCTCAAACCATCTGTTGAATAGCAACTTACGTGTTTTTCTTTATATGTACACATGCATCCTTCTGCTTAAACAATTGCTACCTTAAAGATCATCACAATTCTTGTTATTAAACACCTAATGTGTGCAAGTGAAATAGAGCATAAAGAGATGATTATACTTGGTTTTCAAATATTAAATCTTATAGCCTTTGTCTGTGATTGGAAATGAAAAAAAAATGAGTATTGAATTTTAGGTCTGGTGATTAACAGAGTAATGAGAAGAAGGAACCAGAAAAATCGAAAGAATGTGTATGCAGCCTGTTTTAACTGAGTTTTCCCAAGCAGAGCCTGAAATAAGTCTTTCATGCAAGTACTTTTTTTTAATTCAGAGAAAATGTCCTTTAATATAACCCTTTCAAATTGTTTCCTTCATTTTTAACTTTTATTTTAGATTCAGGAGTACATGTGCAGGATTGTTTTATTGGTAAACTCATGTCATGGGGGTTTGTTGTACAGATTATCTCATCACCCAGGTATTAAGCCTAGTACCCCATAGTTGTTTTTTCTATTCCTCTCCCTCCTCCACCCTCCACTCTCAAGTAGACCCCAGTGTCTGTTGTTCCCTTCTTTGTGTTCATGAGTTCTCATCATTTAGCTCTCACTTGTAAGTGAGAACATGTGGTATTTGGTTTTCTGTTCCTAAGTTAATTTGCTAAGGATAATAGCCTCCAACTCCATCCATGTTCCTGTAAAAGACATTATCTCATTCCTTTTGAATAGCTGCATAGTATTCCATGATGCATATGTAGCACGTTTTCTTTATCTAAGCTGTCATTGATAGGCATTTGGGTTGATTCCAAGTCTTTGCTATTATGAATAGTACTGCAATGTATATTTGTGTGCCTGTGTCTTTATGGTAGAATGAGTTATATTCCTCTGTATGTATCCAGTAATGGGATTGCTGGGTCAAATGGTAGTTCTGTTTGTGGCTCTTTGAGGACTCCTCCCCAACTCATTCTATGAGGCCAGCATTATCCTAATACTAAAACCAGGCAGAGACACAACAACAACAAAAGGGAAACTTCAGGCGAATATCCTTGATGAACATTGATGCAAAAATCCTCCACAAAATACTTACAAACCAAATCCAGCAGCACATCAAAAAGTTAATCCACCATGATCAAGGAGGTTTCATCCCCAGGATGCAAGGTTGGCTCAACATACAAAAATCAATTAATGTGATTTATCACATAAACAGAACTAAAGAAAAAAAACACATGATTATCTCAACAGATGTGTAGAAGGCTTTCCGTAAAATTAAACATCCCACATCCCTTCATGTTAAAAACTCACAATAAACTAGGTGTTGAAGGAAAATATCTCAAAATAATAAGAGCCATTTATGACAAACCCACAGCCACATTATACTACATGGGCAAAGGCTGGAAGCATTCCTCTTAAAAACTGGCACCAGACAAGTATGCCCTCTCTCACCGCTCCTATTCAACATAGTATTGGAAGTCCTAGCCAGAGCAATTAGGCAAGAGAGAGAAACAAAGGGCATCCAAATAGGAGAAGAGGAAGTCAAACTATCTGTTTGCAGATGACATTATTCTATATCTAGAAAGCCCCATTGTCTCAGTCCAAAACCTCCTTCAGCTGATAAACAACTTCAGCAAAGTTTCAAGATACAAAATCAATGTACAAAAGTCACTAGCATTCCTATACACCAACAACAGTCAAGCTGAGAGCCAAATCAGGAAGGCAATCCCATTCGCAATTGCCACAAAAAGAATAAAATATCCAAGAATGCAGCCAATCAGGGAAGTGAAAGATCTCTACAATGAGACTTACAAAACACTGCTCAAAGACATCAAAGACACAAACGGAAAAACATCTCATGCTCATGGATAGAAAGAATCAGTATCATTAAAATGGTCATATTCCCAAAACAATTTACAGATTCAGTGCTACTTCTATCAAACTACCAGCGACATTCTTCAGAGAACTAGAAAAAACTATTTTAAAATTCATATGGAACCACAAAAGAGCCTGTATACCCAAGGCAATCCTATGCGTAAAGAACAAAGCTGGAGGCATCACATTACCTGACTTCAAACTATACTACAAGGCTACAGTAACCAAAACAACATGGTACTGGTACAAAAACATAGACAGGTGGAGCAGAATAGAAAGCCCAGAAATAAGGCCACACATCTATGATCTTCAAAAAGCTGACAAAAAGAAGCAATGGGGAAAACACTCCCCATTCAATAAATTGTGCTAGGATAACTGGCTAGTCATATGCAGAAGCTTGAAACTGGGCCCCTTCCTTACACTATATACAAAAATCAACTCAAGATGGATTAAAGACTTAAATGTAAAACCCAAAACTATAAAAACCTTGGAAGACAACCTAGGCAATGCCATCCTGCCATAGGAGTGGGCAAGGTTTCATGACAAACACACCAGAAACAATTGCAACAAAAGCAAAAATTGACAAGCAGGATCTAATTAAACTTAAGAGCTTCTATACAGCAAAAGAGATTATCAACAGAGTAAACAACCTGCAGAATAGGAGAAAACATTTTCTAACTATGAATCTCACAAAGGTGTAATATCCACCATCTATAATGAACTTAAATTTGCAAGAGAAAAGCAGGTACTTTTTTTGGGAAGTGAATCCAGGGAACAGGGGAGGGGCACTTGAGAAGAGTAAAACAGGAAGGAGGGAGAGCTAATACAAGAGTGTGCTGTTCAGTTAGCTATGCCTATGGGTAACTGGAGCTTAGTCTTGGTGGGGATGCTTTAAGGAACCACATAGAAGACCCTTCAGGATTGTCAGCCAGAGAAAAACAGGGGAGCAGCCTGACCTCCACAGGCTAAAATTAACACTGGAGGGTTTGTATTTTCTCTGTTTTAGGAGTCTCACTAGAAAGCAGAGAATCCCTGGGATAACAAGCAAGACAGATGCATAGTACAGCTGGGATGAAGTGCTGGTAAAGGCACCTGTGTAGAGCCTGTTGCCTCAACAATGTCCAGGACAACAAGGTGAGCTGAGGGATGTGAGAGGGGTATGGCAGGTGTTTAATGTAATGCCCAACTTTGACACTTATTCATTAGGTGTATCATTTGTTCACTCTTAGTACCTGTTTCCTCATCCTAAATGAGGCAGGAGGATCACTTACCCTGGCTGTTTCCCAGAATGATCATTAAGAGAGTTGTAAAAGCACTTTGAAGCAATTTAAAAGCTAACTCACTGCAAAACTGAGAGTGGTTGATGCTATTGTAGACCTGGGACATGAAGCAATACCAGGAAAACAGAGAACTAAGAATAGGTCACAGAGAGCATCTAGAAGGCCTCAGGAAGCCCCTGCACTGATACGGCAATTCTGTAGTTATATTAACTAGGAAAAAAAATCAACACAGATGCCAAAGAAAGTAGAGTTTATTTGAGAAAAAAAGAATTGCAATTCAGGTACACTGAACTAGGACAACACTAAATAGTGTCCTTTAAGGTAAGCTCAGGTTTTTAATAGGAGATTTCTTCAAAAAGTTGTTTTGGGGGGCTATTTATTGGCTGGACAGAAATCCTACATTGCAGAGCTGTTCTGAATTGGTAGTTAATTAGGGTACTCCCAGCTGAGGGATGTTGAAGGCTAGTGGATTCTGACTTAAGGTCAGTTGGTACCTTCTGTGGCTTAACATTTAGCAGGTATGAGTGCAGTCCTCTCTTGATCTTCCAATTCCACTTTAATGCCTAGGCCTAAATTACTTTATTTCCTTTCACAACAACAATGAACCAGGAAGGCATGACATGCACAAATGATGACAGGCACCACACTTAGCATCTTGGAAAATGAATATGTGAGTTTAACGCCTGAAGTTTTTTAACAGCTGAAATATTAGACTTTTTTGCTGGAAATAAATATTGATTGAACTGATTCAGTAAATGCCTAATATATGAGGACCGTAATTCCTAATCTCCCTGTCAGACTAACTTAAGATCTACATTTCAGCCATGTCTGTCCACCTCTCAGCTTTAAAGTTTAAATTCACTTTCTTCCGCAGTATTTAGACAGTTGAAAGACTCCAGTTGGATTACTAATTTCAGCCCTATTTGATCTGAGGATGCAACCGGTAGCTACTCTCACATCCTCAAGTTACAAGACAGTTATACTTTTTATTTCCTCAGAACATTTGCCAATTTAATAAATGTTCAATCCCAATATTAAATTCTCCCCTGAGCCTTAGTGCAGGTACATGTGCATAGATATAATCAGCGTTAACAATATTCCATATGCCATTTCTTCTCCCAGTCACTTGAAGACATCGTGGAAGCACTTTGCAGAGGAGAACCAAAAGTGGTCTTGAAATAGTAACACATCTCAAAGCCTAACAGCTGAGCTGAGAGCCCTGGGGCTTTCAACCCAGTTTCCAGTGGGCAGCAGAAGGCTCACTATGGATGACTCTGAGTAGAGAAGAAGGAAGTCAAGGAAGAGATGGGGAAGAGGAGGGGAAGAGTTCCCCAAATGTACCTTGCCCTCTCCCCTGAGTGTCCATGTGTGGCAGGAGGTTAACGTTGATGTGGTGAGTAATGCAAGCAGTGGCCCTACAGGTTCCCCTAATATAGGGTCCTAATGGTGAATCCTACTTCCTTTCAGGTACTCCTTCCTGAAATGACGAATATGTTGCAAGGGAAAGGCTTTGTAACCTAAAACTGTTGATCTAGTCTTCAACGATGGCATACACGTTATAGTCACTTTCTCTGTGACATAAATTGCAGAGAAGTTGTTCTTTCCTTTCTCAGCCATTGATATTATTTAAAACCATGATTCTATTTTTGCCTTCAATTTGAACAATCTCTGCATAACAAGCATCTTTGCAGGCACACGGCATTTCTTCCTAAAACTTCAAAAATCTTCAAAAAATATGTAATTCTTCTATTTTCAAATTCCAGGAGAGTCTGCTCTCCCTATGTGTACGCTTTAGGAGCTCTGCTATTTCCCTAAACTAATATTACAGTGGTGTGATGTACCATTAACTACATGACCGTGGAGATTCAGAGGTGAAAGCAGGGATTGCCTGCATCTTTTAAGTCCCAGTTTGATTTTGATTTCATTTCATAAGAGATCTTATTAATGATAAAAGTTGGCATGGGTGACTTTGGGAATTCTAGGAAGAGCCCTGGGGCTTTCAACCCAGTTTCCAGTGGGCAGCTGAAGGCTCACTATGGATGACTCTGAGTGGAGAAGGAGGAAGTCAAGGAAGAGATGGGGAAGATGAAGGAAACAGGAGGGAAAGAGTTCCCCAAATGTACCTTGCCCTCTCCCCTGAGTGTCCATGTGTGGCAGGAGGTTAACGTTGATGTGGTGAGTAATGCCCAAAGGCTCTAAAGCTAGACAGGGCTCTATGATTATATGATCAGGGGATTTGTGTGCTATGCCAAGGCTTGGATGGCATCCTTTGTTCCAGACAGAAGGGTCCTGTTCATTGTGCTCCTAAGGTACTTTTTTGTTCACTTTGTAACTTTTGCTGCCATGAACTCAACAGATACTGACCAGCTACTATGTGCTAGTAAGTAAGTGGTAGTTGTTTGGGATACAACAGTGAGTAAAACATGACTCCTAGCATCTGTTGTATGTGCATGCATGCCATGTGACATGCATGTGACACTGAGGGAGAGCAAGATTAAGTGATATGACAGCATAGAGGCTGGGCACCGCCTAAGCTTCCATGTGGAATTCAGAGAGGTCTTTATTTCTCTGAAGCTGAGTTTAAGCTTGGGTGTTCCAGCGACCAGAACTGTAATGGGAATTGTAGGTGCAGATGAACTTTGTGTAGGGTTGTGGTTCTTTCTCACAGAACTATCGGCACCCACTGCAACCAGTTACACAACTTTCTTTACAACTCTGCAGCAAGCTAGACAGGTCACAGGCAGTCCCAACTCAGGAGGTTGCCTGCATCATGTTGATGGTGAAGCTGACACCATAGCATGGAAACCGGAGTCCACTGCTCCTACAGCTCAATGCTTAGCTGTTTCAATATAGTATCTGAAACTGCATCTTTTAATTCCTGGACTTTTCACATCTGTACTGACTCAGATCTGGGTGGGGCTTAGTTTGAAGGAGGGAGTCCTTGGTGATGACGTGATTTCCTTGGTCTGTCATAGGTAACTAATCAAACATACCTTAGACTTTACTCTCTGAGAAATTCATAGCTGAATTCAATGTTTGTTCTTATGGACTACTTAGCATTTGACTAGACGGTGTGAATTTCTAAGTAAGGTAAGGATTTCTTTCTAAGTTGTTTTTACCTAGAACTTAAAAGTGGGCATGAATAAATCAAATATGGGTGGTTTTTATTTTCCTGTTAGGAAAAAATTAGTGACTGATCTTTTAAATTGACTTAGTGCATATACTATGTATTGTGCATATGAACAAACAAATACTTAGTAAAAGGTTGTCTTGAAGGGACATATTGATATATTTCAAATAAAAGAACTTAACAAAAATGAGGAAAATGCCTAACATTCTGGTAAGACAGTGAAGGAGGCATGAGCAATGTTTGTTTAGAAAATTATCTGAGAACTTTAAACAAATCTCTGAGGGTATATTCTTACTTGTAATTGTTCATCTAATTACACTACAGAGGCTTATTAGCTGCTCCAAGATGCACTGCTTTCCATTCTGTGGTGGAAACAAAAGGACCGTAGTAGTGGTTATCTAGCAGAAGAATTGTGATCTTTGAATTCTAATACAAGAAACTTAGAAGTCTCTTAGTTATTTCCACTGTCTCAAGGGAGAATCATTAAGTTTATGTCATTTTCAATGCCTAAAACAAGAGTCAAAAAGTTAAGATTCAATTCTCACTGGGTTGCTATTGTTTGGGACTTTGGACAATAGAAAAAAGTATGAACAGGTAATTTAGGGTTTTTTGCGTTACTGGTACCTGACAAAACAAACTTGAACTTCCCTATTTCCTAGAAACTTGGAGGAAATAATTTCTGTCCAGAATGGTAAAGTGGTGTCGTATCCCATTTATAAGCATATTTTAATCAAAAGATGTAATAACGTGTAGTGGTCAAGATCATAGTCTCTAGAGTCAAGTAATCCTTGGTGCGTTTACCTGCTTCATCATTTTAACCAGTTGTATATTTTTCTCAGAGCCAGTTTCCTAATCTGTAAAATGGGGGTAGACTAGGATTGCTGTGAAGATTAAATGCAATTTATCAAAGTCTTTAGCAAAGTGCCTGGTATGTAGAAAGTGTTTAATAAATATTATTTCAGAATATAGATGTAAAAGTCAAATAATTTCCTATATAATCATATTGAGTAGCCTGAAAGTTTGGTGGCTCTTAAATAAATCTGTGAATGAAGGCTTTGCCTACTTTTGGTGTGTGGCCCACCAGCATGTTCTATCAGTTGGCCTGAGCTGAGAAAGAAATCAATTCCTGTGTTGAGTTTTCCTCCAGGTGCTTAAGATAGACCATACCTGAATATTTTGATCATTAACCAGTGATCCTGGGTGGCTCCTTCTTGCTCTGGTCAGTAACCGGTGTAGGTCACGTAGTAAGGCACTAAACAAGGTGTTTTTCCTCCTGAGGTTGTCATGTCAACTCTAAATTCCCAGAGGCTTGCCTAGGAGTAGAGAGTTTGTTCTGAGTTACATAACCAGCATCCTCTTTGAGGCTTTGAATGTCTAACTGACTTCTGACTGCAGGCACGCAAACTTTCCCCCTGCCTAGTAGGAATGAATACCCCTTTTCCAAGCGTCTACATAGCAGCCACCCAGGAACTCACTGAGAGCCAGTTGCTTCCTGACTTAATTTCTGGGAAGAGCAATTGCCTACTCAAGACAAATTCCTTCCTCCTTATTCTTCTGTCAGATGAGACTAGCTACTAGGTATTCCCTCCCTAGGACTCTGACCTGACTCTCATAGAAAAGAAAATGAGGATCCAAGTTCATTCCATTTAATTGGGGCTATAAACATATGCCACCAGAAAAATCCTGCTATTCTGGCTTACTATAACTTTAGGTTCTCCTTTCTAACACAATACTATCTTTATAAAATGTACACACCTTTCCTTGATATTCAGTTGTGGTGTTTATGTGTTCAAGATCCTTCTAATTTATCCCCAACTAAAGTTCCCAGTATGTATTTGCAGGCCTCTTTTACTGCATCATCTTCAGTAAAATGCATATTTCTCTTTCTTCAGCATAGGCTTCACCCTTAGAAGCTCGCTTTTCTCTGGATATTCATTTCCAGCAGGTCTCGGAGATAATGTACTGTATTGCATCTTTTTCTGTTGGAGACTAAAATGCAGTTAGCAGGTGCAGCTTCTTATAACTGCAGATTCAGAATTTTTTTCTCTCTGTAAAAACTGTTAAATGTCCCCTTAGAGGCTCATTTTAAAATTGAGTAAGGAATGGGGGCTTGTTTTTCCTTAGTCCTTGATCTTGGAATATTACACTCTGACATTGTACATTGCTCCTTACCATTTAGAGTTCAAACCACTAATTCCCAAGTGATAAGAGATTAAGATACAAATCAGAGACAGGCAAATGTACATTTGTAGCTTCCTTGCTTTAATACTTCTGTTTCAGGTGGGATGTCTTCTCCAGGGCTATCCAGGTCTGTCCTAGACACCACCTTTGAAAAATGAGATCCTTTCTATCTAATTTAACCTAGATTAGAGGCATCACCGAGAACACCTTCTGAAGGTAAAAAGCTTTTGCCTTTTCTTTCTGTCCCATACTCTATATTCCTTAACTGCAATCACTAGAATGTACTGTCAGTTACACAAAATTAATGTTACTATGACTGACTTTGATAATATATCTATTTACAAATTGATAAATTATATTCCTAATCTAATTACATTCATGCAAAGCTAGTAGCTCTGTAGCTATATCAACTTGGCAACAAGGAAAATAAACTTAATTTTTAAAAAAAGGCTCAAAAAGTTAAGTCACTTTTGTAAAAGACCCAGAAAAAAATATATATATATATAAAATCATATAACTATTATAATGCATAAATATATAAATATGTTATATAAATATACTACATATTTACTATAGATAATAAGTGAAAAGGGTGAAATTGGTGGAGTCAGAGCTTAGAAATCTTGTTAGTGTGGTGGGAGGAGAGAAAGGAGAGGAGTAGTCAGATTATGAAGAATTCCATCGGGATAGTATGTTCTGAGTTTGCAAGTTCAGCGGTGGAACAGAAAGTTCTGGGTAATAAGTGCAGGAATCCATGGAAATGCTAGACTGAGTGGAGTAGAAGTAACTAGTTTTGGAGTTCTTGACTTTTTCTTCCTAGAGTTTTAGATTTGCTGGTAAGAATTTAGTAGATAAGAGAGGAGGAAGGGGCATAGAAAAGCTCAGATGACCCAAGTGATAAGCATTTCTTAAATATTTCAGACCCATAAAGGTACAAATAATACTCTAACCCAACCATATATGCCCCATCCAGCTTAAATACCATTGACACTCCCTAGGTACCCTTTCGTGTAGGAGGAAGGGTCACTTTAGAATAAACTTCGATTCTCACAGTGAAATACAGAATCCCTAAAGATACAGAAGCAATGGCTTGGAAAGAGCACAGTTGGATGAAGAGATTGCCAGCTTTATTTTCAGATTCCAGTGTGGCGAGAAGATGGTAAAATGAGCAACTCTTCTTAAGAAAAAGGAGATGGGGAAATGGTTCTTTGGGGGAATTGAATTCCCACTGCAGCGGGAAAGCAGCAGGAATCTGAGCAGGCTGTGGGTAACGGGCAGTTTATTGGGTAATGACGTTTTCAGAGTCCACAGGGAAGAGGTTTGAAAGGACCAATAGAAGGGGAAGGCTGGGTGGGTCGAGGGGAAGCATCACAGAACCTGGGAGAGACAGTGTGTGAGAAGATGAGTAAGCAAGCGTGAGAAGATGTGTAAGCAAGCGTCCTGTTCACAGCATGAAGTACCAGCTTTTGCAGAGACAGGAGGCAGGGTGGGAAGAAACAGCCCAGGGAATTCAAGGACAACCTGCCACGGTGTATCACTGCATGCCTTTGTTTCATAGAAAGGATTTCACCACAAGGAGTTGATGAGTCAAAGACTCAGGTGTGAGTGATTTATTAAAATAGTGCTCTTAGAAGAAACCAATTAGTGGTAGGGAAAGCCAGAGTGATAGGTAGGTTAGGAATATAAACCAGGTGAGTCAATAATAGGAAAAACATGGTTTGCTGGGGCTTCCAGGAAATAAGCTTCTCTCCTTAACAAGAAGTGCTGGTGAAGCTCCAGTTCTTTTCATCTGAGTTTAGTGGTGTGTGATGTCAGGCCTGAAACATCTACAGCCACTTCGTTACCACGAGGGAAGCGAGGTTGTGTATAAGGTAAACCCGCAGGAGGCAAAGCAGAGACGTGAGGCTTGGTGATGTATGTCCTGGGTAGACCTGGCCAGAGGCTCCCAGAAGCCTCAGTTATGTTTCTCAGAAGATTTTCTTTGTTCCAGGATATTGCTCTTATTGCTTGTAACAGAAATCTAAATTCCCAAACACTTTAATAATGCTGTCATATTTATCTAAATGTGCTTTAATCTTGGAATTGAGAGTAATCAAAAATGACTAATGACATCAAATATTTACGTTTAGCTTCTAACACAGCTGAAATATTTCATAGCAGTACAATGAAATGAGAGAATTTCCTTTCACACTGGAAAGGAAGGAATTATACATGCACAAATATCTCTTCTAATTTATGTCTTCTGATCTTGGAGTTAGTCTCCTTAAAATTTGAGTGTGAGGAGACCGAGGCCCTCCAAACCAATTTTCCCCATTGAATTTAGCTTTTTATTTTATATGCAAAACAACATTATATCCTAAGTGTGCTTTGTAGATTACATTTCTAATTCTTGTTCATTCTTGTGCTTTTAGTGTTGCATGCTCTGACATAGTTCTGCAAGCTGTCTTTGAAAACCTTTTTACCTCTTCTTTTTACTGTTCTTTTGTCTTCCCTGTGAATTTCAGAGACATGACTGCAGAAACAGATGACTGAATACTAAGTATGTATAGGTTCTATTTTCCCGCTTTTATTTACTTTTCTGAGGATTCCAAACACATTTGTTGTTTTTGAGGCATTTGCTTTCTTCTAGAATTATCCTCTTGCAGTCTTTTTTGTTAAGGTAACTCCTATTCAATTCTTACCCCTTATTTTTTTCACCGCCACAATTTTCCTCCCCTGCCCCCAATTATTTCAATTGTCCTTGTCTCTTATATTCCTGTTTTCTTCCCTAGGCTAATTTGAGAGACTACCTTGTTTCTCTTTCCCTTTTGGAATTTGAGGGTGGCCCACAGTAGTTTCAATCTGTTTGGCATATTCTTGTAATCTTTTCTCATAAGGATTCTACTCCTTTCTCCCTCAACTCAAGCAGCCTCAAGGTTATCTTGCCTCCTCCTTTCTTCTCGGAACCAAGCAGCACATTTTAGTTTTCACTTCTTTCTGCTCGCTACCTTGACTCTTCTATTGTTTCTCTCCTGCTTCGAAGTTGGTTTCATCTGAGTGACTCGCATTTACCAACTATTGCCTATGAGCTCAGTGGTTTGTGTGCTGCCTGTGCAATATAAAAGGTAATCCACATAACTGAGCTGAGGTATTGGGTTGGTATTCTCATTTTATAAGAAAGTTGAGATGTGCTATAGTTTAGGAAATAAGACAAGTAACAATCTAGATTTGATTTCTGTGTTGCTATTTATATTCACCATCTAATTCATACAAGAAGTTACACTTGTGAGTTACATAGATCTGATTTTTGTAGTAGGGAAATAAATATTAACATGAAGATTAAACAGTCTGACTTTAACATGGTATATAAATGAGTTTGAAAGAGAAAATATCTGATTTCGTTTTCTGTTTTGTTGTAGTAGGAGGGTTAGTCATTCGATAACAGGTCTGAAATAGCATAATACCTGGAAACCATAATTACTGGAACCTGTGAATATTTTACCATCCAGGGTTCAACCTCCTACCCCTTATTCTCCTGACAGTATGCTGAGACAGATATTTTATTGACTAACATCTCTCTCAACATTTTCCCCTGCTAATTGCACTTTGATTGGTTCAAATTCCATGTGGGGATTCCTTGATTCTGACAATCCAAGACATTCAGCTGTCTTCAAGTCAAGTAATTGACTTTTTTGAATTAGTTTTCAGTTTCATTTTGTTTTCCCCAATTCAAGTTGGAAACACTTCCTTAGTATTTCCTTGCTACATGGGCTTTAGCAAATGCTACTTTACTCTCCTTCCAGCTACTCAGGAGGCTGAGGCAGGGGAATTGCTTGAACCCGGGAGGTGGAGGTTGCAGTGAGCCTTTTCCTAGTTTTATTGTTGGAGGCCTAACTCACGGAAGAGATTATGCAGTACAGTTCTGAAGTCAAGGGGGAAGAGGTAGGAAGGGAGAGGAGAAAAGAAGTCCCTTGAAGGCATTTACTAGAAATGCCTCGTGGTGCTGCCTTTTCTGTTCTGGGCTGGCTCTCTCCTTGAAAACAGCACACACTAACAGCAAATAAAAAAAATCCTGGAATCAGTATGCTCTGTTGTCTTTTGTGGGGAAGTCAAAGCATCTTCTTTTTCTTCTCTACCCATGTCCCACCTCTTTGTTGCTTGTTTAGGCAAAAAAGTAAAATATTTCTTCCCCTTATTTGGCATTCAACTGCTTAATTCAGTTATGTCTTGGTTCTGAGTTTTCTGTATCAACTTTTCCTAGACTATGGAAACTTTAGATCAACAGATTCAATCCTGTCTTCATTTTAGAAAAGTTTTCTTATATTTTATTTGTGTATCAACTCCTTGATTTGATAAGTTCTTGACTTCAGGGACCAATATCAATTATCCTAATACTGTGTCATTGATGTGCTATAATGTAACCTCATCTAATTGCATTCAATTTATGTTCTATAGCTCAACTTCATCTAGTGCATTCATCTCTTTAAGCTGAATTCATCAAGATATCACAAATCTACCTCTACTTTGGCTTTCAGTGATATCACTTCTGTACTTTGCTAGCTCTACGTTCTTATTAGTTATCTCTAGAAATTTTAGTACGTATTTTGTTTCCTCATGTCTACAATCCTCTTCTCATCCTATTATTTTGTTTAGCTTGTTTTTGAGTACTTGTTTTGTTGTATACATATCCTGGGCATTAATTTCTAATATAAAACATATAATTATTGTGTATATGTTTTCTAGAGGGTATAGACCTAATATAAGTGAAGGTTTTCTTTCTGCTCTTTGAACTGTTTTATTCCAGGTTGGGCTTTATTTTATTTTTTGGTCATTTGCATGCCATTCCTGTACCCCACCTCTTTTGGACTATAGTGTATATTATGTAGCACGTCGTTCTTTTATTTTGCTCAGTCAGTAGCTAGGCAATCAAACCAGTTCTGACACAGTAGGTGTGCGATGGGCTCTTGATTTTTTTTTCTCATTTTGTCTGAGACCTATAATCCATTATTGCAACCACCATTGCCACCACCTCACAGCAGGTGACTCTGATGGCTGGGTATGTTTTGTTCTCTCATTTGCTTAGGCTGAGTTATTGGCAGAGGTGGAAATAAACTTTTTGTTAGATAATCGAACTGACTTTCATTTTTGGACCTACTGAATATCACATTCCAGTGTTTACAGCATTTAGTTGGGGGTGTGTATACATGTGCGTAGTGTTCTAAAGGGGAATGCACTGGGGTTTTGAGTGACTTCTCCCTGTTCAATGTATCATTGTATAAGCTATGCTACCATTGTCATGATCAATGCCATTGTTGATGTTCCCATTTGTTTCCTACTACTCCCCAATCAAGAAAGAAAGAAGAAAGATTTCTCTCCAAATTTAGGCATTGTATTAGTTTCCTCAGGCTCCTTTAACAAACTACCACAAATATGGTGGCTTAAATTAAGAAAAACATATCCTCCCATAGTTCTGAAGGCTAGAAGTCCAAAATCAAGGTGTTGGCAGACCCACACTTCTGAAGATTCTAGGGGAGAATCCTTCCTTGCCTCTGCTGGCTTCTGGCGACTCCTGGTGTTCCTTGCCTTGTGTCAATATAATTTCAGTCTCTGCCGCCATCTATGTGTCTTTTCCTACCTCTCATAAGACTTAGAACACAGCCTAACCCAGTATGATTTCATCTCAGTCTTTACCTTAATTACATCTACAAAGAGCCTATTTTCAAATAATCTCCCATTCTGAGGTTCTAGGTGGATATGAAATTTTGAAGAACAACTAGTCAATCTGTTACAAATACATTAGAGCTTTCAGGGCTTCAGCAACACACCACAGATTTACTGTGTCTGAGAGTGGGCCTCACCTCCCTACTAACGGCCTGTTCTGCAGATCCCTAATCTCTCTAGATTTGGTAAATTGTTCCTTCAGCCCAGGATGATAGGGTACTTGTCCATGTTGCTAGTCTTGAGGGTACAGCATCATTCTTGTTAGTTTCACTTAACCCTGCCTACAGCTGTATAAATAGTCACATTAGTAAACTATTCATGATTGCTACAATATGTTGTCATATTTGCTGCCTGAGTAGGATTACTGGTTGATTTTGCATCCTTGCCTTATAATTGATTTTAAAGGGACTATTTCTAATGTTTCCCCAGTGAAGATTCTGTTTTTATAGCGTTTTCAGACATATTCTTTGTCACATTAAAGCCTTTTACTCATCAATGATGATGAGTAAATTTACAAAATGAGGAATTTGCAATAACTTTGTATATTATCTATTTTTTTCTGCATGTATTCAGATGATTGGTTTTTCAACTCTAATCTGCTTTATATGCTTTTAGCGTGGGTTTTCTAGAAAACAGAGCCTGAAGCAAGGATTAAAATGCTTATGCTTTATTTGAGAGGTAAAAACTCAGGACTGTGAGAGAAAAGGAAAACGGAAGCAAGGCAAGGGAAGATGCGCAGCTTTGTAAAGGGACAGATTACCATGCTGGCTACTGCTTCACGAGTAGTCAGACGGACACCCAGCAATTCTCTTGGTCATAGCTAGCATTCGTCAGTGTGAAGGACTTTTCTGAATGAGAGTATAGAAAACTGTGCCTCAAAGTCCTCCACGGGAGGAAAGAAGATGGGGGATTCATCTGCCCAGATCTAGTCCCTCCTGCTGGTTAAAACTTACCTCACAGGAAATAAACAGCTCCATATATCCCAATGTCATCATCTAGTCCCTTTAATAGCAGCTCAGGGTGCCAAGTCCCATGCCCTGCTGTATAGAGTTCCATTCCATTCCAGAAGTATCAGGAGGGACCAGACACTCCAGGTACGTGCGTGGTTGGCTCAGCTCTGGGTGGTGGCCAAGGAGGAAGGCTTGGTACTCTCAGGGCAAATGACCCAACAGAGCCTCACAGTGACAGTTAAGGTCAGTGACACATTTGAGCCGAGGGAATCTGAGACACACAAGACTTCGGTCTGATACATGTTTGATAAATCACATTTATAAATCTTCTAATGCTAAATATTCTTTGGATTCCTGGAGAAAACCCAACTTGGTCACTGTGGCAGCCATGAAAATGTGGGCTCACATCTCCTGCTTCGGGCAGTGTGGGTCATTGCAGCTCTAGGTACTGCTCTCTGGTCATCGCCACCTTTGTGTCATGGCCATGACTGTCTCAGCCGATGCTCCACCGATTATTCCGTCAGCGATTGAGCACAGTGGCAAGGCTAACAAGGGACTTCTCTAACGGATGGCTTTGGTGCCAGGGCTCGCCAGTCATCTGACAAAATTTTCTTAGAACTGCGGCAAGCCTGATGTTCCTTTCACTCCATTTCCGCCCTTCCTCTCTCCTTTAACATCTCAGTTGGAAAGTTCTGCTTTCCCCCTTTATCCTTCACAGGAATTTTCCTCACTACTATCCCTTGAACATCGTGTCCCATCTTGGTGTCTGCTTCTTGGAGGACATGATTAGCAGTCATAATACATTATCTGTTTTAATATGGTTAGATGTGGTTTACGACATTTTGTCCAGATTTTCATATCTCTTTTCCTGAGTGAAATAGATTATCTTCTGTCCTCATAGAGTCTTTGTCTGGGTTTAAATAATACTGTCCTTGAAGTTTGGTAGAATGTGTCTGGAAAACCATCTGGACCTGCTCGAGCTCTCTCTCTCTCCCACTCTGTGTGTGTGTGTGAGGGTTTTAAACCGCTGTCCAATTTCTTTAATAATTATAGGACTCTTTAAGATTTCTATTTTGTGTTTATCTCAGTTAAGGAAAGATTCTTAGAAAACTGTTTTTAAATCCACTGGCAGAATGTTGCTGATAATATTATCTTTTCACATTTCTGCTTTATCTGTAGTTATGCCAACTTTTTTATCATACTACATTTTCTCACTTAATTTTACCAGAAGTTTGTCTATTGTCAATTTGTAGTCTTGTTAATCAATTTTTGACTTTAACGTTTTCCATTGTATATACATATATTTTTTCTATTTTATTTCCACTATTATATTTTCCTGCTACTTTTCTTAATTTTTCTTTTTTCTTTTTTTTTTTTGACAGAGTCTTGCTCTGTCACCCCGGCGAGAGTGCAATGGCATGATCTCGGCTCACTATAACCTCCACCTCCCAGGTTCAAGCAATTCTCCTGCCTCAGCCTCCCAAGTATCTGGGATTATAGGCACCTACCACCACGCCCTGCTAACTTTTGTGTTTTTAGTAAAGACAGGGTTTCACCACATTGGCCAGGCTGGTCTTGAACTCCTGACCTCGGGTGATCTGCCCGACCCTTTTTAAAAAAATTTTTCTAACTTAGATTTTATACTTATTTAATATATGCTTACCTTTATTCCTTTTTAATACAAATGCTTGACTAAATTCTCCTTAAGACTGCTTTTATTGTATTCTACCTCTTTGCATACATTGTGCTTTTTCATTTGGTTCTGAGTAATAAACCATTTTTATTTTAGAATAATTTTAGAGTTACAGAAAAGTTGTGAAGGTATTATAAGAGTTCTTGTTGGCTGTGCATGGTGGCTCCCACCTGTAATCCTAGTACTTTGGGAGGCCGAGGCAGGTGGATCATGAGGTCAGGAGTTCAAGACCAGCCTGACCAACATGGTGAAACCCCATCTCTACTAAAAATACAAAAATTAGCCAGGCATGGTGGCAGGCACCTGTAATCCCAGCTACTCAGGAGGCTAAGGCAGGAGAGTGACTTGAAACCAGAAGGCGGAGGTTGCAGTCAGCCAAGATCGTGGCACTGCACTTCAGCCTGGGCAATATGAGCAAAACTGTCTCAAAAACAAAAAAAGAGTTCTTGTTAACTTTTGCCCAGCTTCCCCTATGTTAACATCTTATATATATGGTTCATTTGTCAAAACTTAAGAAATTAGCATGGTACAATACTACTAGCTAAACTACAGATTCTATTTGAAGGTCACCAGTTTTTCCAGTAACTTCCTTTTTCTATTTCAGGATCCAATCCAGAATACCACAATGCATTTAGTAGTTAGGTCTTCTATTTTTTTATTTTCAATTTTAATTTTTGTGGGTGCATAACAGGTATATATATATGTATGAGATACATGAAATGTTTTAATACATGTATGCAGTGTAAAATAAGCACATCACGGAGAATGGGGTATCCATCCTATTAAGCATTTGTCCTTTGAATTACAAATAATTCAATTACACTCTCTAAATAATTTTAAAATTTACAATTATGTTATTGACTATAGTCACTCTGTTGTGCTATCACATAATAGGTCTTATTCATTCTTTCTAACTATTTTTTGTACTCATTAACCATCCCCACCTTCCCCACAACCACCACTACCCTTCCCAGCCTCTGATAACAACTCTTCTACTCTCTAGACCCATGAGTTTAATGGTTTTGATTTTTAGATCCCACAAATGAGTGAGAACATATGATGTTTGTCTTTCTGTGCCTGCCTTATTTCACTTAACATAAGAATCTCCAGCTCCAACCGTGTCGTTGCAACTAATTGGATCTCATTCCTTTTTATGGCTGAATAGTACTCCACTGTGTATATGTACCACATTTTCTTTCATCCATTTATCTGTTGATGGACACTTACGTTGCTTCCAAATCTTAGTTATTATAAACAGTACTGTAACAAACATAGGAGTGCAAATATCTCTTTGATATACTGATTTCCTTTCTCTTGGGTATATACCCAGCAGTGGGATTGCTGGGTCATACAGTAGTTCAATTTTTATTTTTTTTAGGAACCTCCAAACTTTTCTTCATAGTGGTGTACTAATTTAGATGCCCACCAACAAGGTATGAGAGTTCCCTTTTCACAACCTTGCCAGCATTTGTTATTGCCTGTCTTTTGGATAGAAGCCATTTTAATGGGGGTGAGATGATATCTCATTATAGTTTTGATTTGCATTTCTGTGATCAGTGATGTTGAGCGCCTTTTCATATGCCTGTTTGCCATTTCTACATCTTCTGAGATAGGTCTATTCAAATCTTTTGCCCATTTTTAAAAATTGGATTATTAGATTTTTTTCCTATAGAGTTGTTTGAGCTCCTTATATAGTCTGGTGATGAATCCCTTGTCAGAGTGGTAGTTTGTAAATATTTTCTCCCATTCTGTGGGTTGTCTCTTCACTTTGTTGATTGTTTCCTTTGCTATGCAGAAGCTTTTTAACTTGATGTGATCCCATTTGTCCATTTTTGCTTTGGTTGCCTGTGCTTGTGGGGTATTACTCAAGAAATGTTTCCCCAGACCAATGTCCTGGAGATTTTCCCCAGTGTTTCTTGTAGTCATTTCATGGTTTGAGGTCTTAGATTTAAGTCTTTAATCCACTTTTATTTGATTTTTGTATATGGCAAGAGATAGGGTTCTACTTTCAGTTTTCTGCATATGGATATCCAGTTTTGCAAGCCCCATATATTGAAGAGACTATCTTTTCCCCAGTGACTGTTCTCGGTACCTTTGTTGAAAATGAATTTATTGTACATGTATAGATTTGTTTCTGGGTTATCTATTGTGTTACACTGGTCTATGTGTCTGTTTTTATGCAAGTACCACACTGTTTTGACTATTATAGCTCTGTAACATAATTTCAAATCAGGTAATGTGATTCCTCCAGTTTTGTTCTTTTTCCTTAGGATAGCTTTGGTACCAGTTAGGTCTTCTTAGTCTTCTCCAAACTGCAAGTTTCTCCTTTTTTGTTTTTTTTTGTGACCTTAACAGTTTTGAGGTATAATGGTCAGGAAATTTGCAGACTGTCTTCAATTTGGCTTTGTCTTATCTTTTTCTCATTATTAGACTGCGGTTGTGGGTTTTGTGGCAGAGTACTACACAGGTGTAGTGCCATTATCATGTGTAGGGATACATAATAACAACATGACTTACTGATAATGTTAATCTCGATCACATGGTTAAAGTAATGTCTGTCAGGGTTTTCCATTATAAAATTACTATTTTTTCCCCCATTCTCTGGTTGTTAGAACTAAATGACTAAATCCAGCCCACACTCAAGGGGAGGGGAATTAAGCTGCCCCACCTCTTGGAGGCAGGTAGTATGTGTATATATATTATTTGAAATTATTTGGTATAGAAAAAAAGGTATGCATTCAACCATTTATGCACATTAGTGGATTATTTATATTACATAGATTTTTTTATTCTTTGGGTTATAATCCAATATTATAATTTATTTTGCTGCTTAAAATTTCTAGCTTTGGTCATTACGGGCTCTTTGAAGTTGATGCCTGTGTCCTTTTGACATACTCCTACTTTTTAAAAATTAGCACTTTCTTTCTTTCTCCTCCTCATGACTCCTTAAATTTGTATTCTTATACTGCTTATATTTATCTAGATCAGAGAAAAAATATTTTTCCAGAGAGAAATTTTAGGCTAAATTAATAAAAGATGTTATGTTAGTCCCAGTTTTGATATTTATAGGAAAAATAAGTCTTATATGGATAAGAAGCAATTATACATTTTACATATTACCTTCAGGGGAAAAATACCCAAAGAATTCAAAATTCATCAAAAATATCTGTTAATATGTTTGTGTTATTTTCATCCATCATATTCTGTAGAGGTTAATGACATATTGTTCCCCTCTTATTGGAAAAAGTCAGCTGGTTTAATTGTTAATTTTTTTGAAATTTCTTGGCAAGTCAGAGTAATTCATTTGGATTATCAAGAGAAATGTTCATAGTATAATGATCTGAATTCTGATTCTCACAAGTCATTAATCACTGAAACTGAACTGCATGCCACATCCACGTTGGCAGTGAGAATAAATTTGCTTGTTTGTTGTGATTATGGATTTGATTTCTCATCTCAGCACTTATAGAACTGGATGCCCTTCTGGTGCATCTCAAGGCTGATTTGAAAGCTTGAGAGACCATTGAGAATTGGATTTGGGGAAGATGTGAATACTTGCTATACTATATTTTACTCTATGTGTATAAATTCCTTGAACAGAAAATTTTTAATACAACATTTAAAAGACATATTCAGTCATCATCTTTAGCACAAATGAAGTTTTGGCAAATGTATGCAGATACTAAAATACTATTTTTTGCATAAGCTTTTACCCTTCACCAAAATGCACTATAAATCTAGTAGAGGGTTATAACTTATAGACCCTCCATGTTATTTTAAAGAAATACAGAATTAAGAACATTTACAGAAATCTGTTGTTTCTCACTTTACCAAGTATAAATAGGGGTATGTGTCTGTATGTAGCATAGGTACTTAGGTATTAGAAATTGTTCTACTCATAACAAACTTATGGTCTTTTTTCAGCAGTGTGATTTGCAAGTTGTAGAGAACAACGCCTGGGAAGCTTGTCTTTCTGTGTTTTCTAATAAGCCTGTAATCATTTTGTTAAGCCCCTTGGGATGGCCTTTGTCTAAGCTGCCTCTTGAGTAATCCCAAGTACTGGCACAACTTGACAAATAATAATTAAAGACACATGTAAATATGCCAACTAAATTTGGACCTATGTTTAATGCTTACTTATTTAGTGCACAGTGAAATATTTAAAGTGATGGCTAACATTTTGAAAACATCGTGTAATATCAAGCATTAGGTATTATATACCCAGATATAAGAAGGAGAACATAGAGATTCAAGTGAGAAGAGCATCCTGGTAAATCAGCCTGTGCCAAAATTACAGATGAAATGAGCTGGATTCTTGATACTACCTTCAAAAATCCTCCAACTTTTCTAGAGCGAAGCTCTAGAAAAAGCTTATCCCTTTTCCTAGATTTAAGGTTGGGTATTGGGCACGAGAAAGAGTGTAGCCTTCAAGATTGGTCTTTTCCATAGTTGAGAACTAGAAACTGAGCTGGAGAAACCACACTTGGTATATACACATTTGATTGCAGTAACTAGGGCCTGACATAGATTTGATTACTTCTATTTTAATCTAAAGAGATGTCTATGTCCCCAAACTAGTCTACTCTACATAATAGCAGAGAAAATGGACAAAACGCAGCTGTTTTGGTAAGCATATCACTCACTTGGTATGAACGGAAATGTGCAGATGTACTGTAGCGGTGTGTTAGTGCCCGCTTAACAGTTCTTGTTCTCTTTTCTGCCACATTGCAAGAAACCACATTTCCCAGACTGCCTTTCTCTCTGGCTTCTGTGTATGTTCAGCCAATGGCAGGCACAGGCAGAAAACGGGAGGGCTGGAGGAGAGGGGAGGGAAGAAGCCACATTCCCCCTACTCACCATTCTCACTTCCTGAGGTGTCCTGGCAGAGGCTGCCTCTCTTCTGCATCCTCTTAGTAGCTCTAAATCCCCCCAGACAATCCTGACTGCCAACAGTACCTTCTTCTGTTGTCCCTCCAGCCTTGTGGGTTGTAGCAGCTTCTTTGTTACTGCTAATTTCTGGATTGCTTCACTCACCGCTATTGCTTCCCAGCCATCACCCACATGGCCAAGTTTCTGTAAGATAATAAATTTCTTCTTTATCAAAAACCTGTGGTGTTTCTGCTCCCTGGCTGGACCTTATAGACTACTAGCTATGTCAAGGGATGGGGATCAGTATGAACAGTAGGGCCTGTTGATGTCCTGCCCAGATCCCCTTTTCTAGGCAGGTGCACCCAAACTCCAGCTGCTGTGAGTGCTGGCTGCTAATGACTTTTGTATGCACTCTTTTGCAGAGACTTACCTTTGCCCAGAGATGCCTGGGAAGCTATGATGTTTCCCCGGGGGCAGCCCATGCCCAACGACAGACTGATTTGAGGACAAGCTGGCCCCTTGCGGCAAGGGTGAGCAAGTCTGTGAGCAAGCAAGTGGTGTCACTCAGGTTCCAGTGCTCCTCATGCTATGAGATAGAGACCAGATCTCAGCCAAGCTCATTTTTTGCTTGGCATCTTCCCTTTCTCTGTCCTACTTCCTTGATTCCTTACAGTTTTCTCCTGAAAGCTCACCCTCAGTAATTCCACTGCATGATATTCACCATTTCTGGCTCTGCCTCAAGGGAACCTGAACTAAGCGTATATTTTACAGAGGGAATGGAGAAAATCTGTTTAATCTGGTAAGATGGGGAAATGGAGGTTGTGAACACAGCTGCAATATAGTGATGACGAAACTAAAAAAACGTAACAGCTGAACATTCTTGAGGAACGAACAGTTGTGGGAGGACTCAACGTTTTGAAATTAAGGCGAAAAGTGGTGCCTTACCCAAATTAAGGTCTGGAGAGGCTAGTTTTCATGGCAAAAGGACAATGCTGTACTTCTGACCAGTGTAATGTGGCATTCCGAGAGTTTTCAAGAGTATCGATACCTGTGGGGTAGTTAGAAATGCAAGTCTGTTCTAAGACTAGAAATATACATTCTGTGAGATAATTATATAAAGACAGTTTTTCTCAGGCTTGAGTCATGCACAATTCTTTATTTTGGAAAAAGGCTGGTGTGGGCAGTCTTGTGATACCCATGGGCAGGACTACTGTGATTCAGGGGGAGTGAAACCAGCAATGAGGGAAGGTCAACACAGATGTGTTATTGATTGGATCCTGACCATTGGGAACTATGCTCAATCCTGGGGGGTTTTCTGGAGAACATTAGGAAATATGTTTCAGAACCATTCAACAAGGGCAAGGAGTGGAAGCATTTATTCACCCTCTCCAGGGCCCCCACGGATGTTACCTCCTCTGTTTCTGGGTTGTGTGTGCATGTGTTGTGGGGGTGCTGAGAGGATTCCTGTGGTGCTCTCAATCTCCACTTCAGAGCTCTTTGGGCAGTAGTGCAGCATCAAGGCAAAGTTCCACTGACTGCCCCTGTAGCTGCCTGGTTAAAACCTTCACAGAACTGACTGCTACCGTGTGGCTGGAGTAAGAGGTGGACCAAGTAGGTTGAAGTCCTACTTCACAACGGGTGTCCCGTATGGACCCTACCTGTAGTTATACCCATGGGGTAGTGAAAAGTCTGGATCTGGAGTAAGGTCTGACTCTTTGCCACATAGACATTAACCTCTGTGACCTTGGGCAAGTCAGTCCTAACTTCCTAGTGTGGAAATCGAAGCCAAGAGTGTTCAGGAATTGAACTCTGAGCCATATGTCTTTCAGGGTTATGATGACTTCATCAGAGCCCCTCCTTTTTATCTCCAGACCCAACTAAATCCTTCTTAATTTAAAATGCACAATTTAATTATCTTTGGGGACTACAGTCAATTCAGAGAGGAGGTATGACTTTCTCTTCTGAGTTCCATCATTCCTAGCATTAACTCTAGTACACACCGTGATGCTGCATAATTGTATATACCTTTACTTCTGCTATGTGGAGTTCAGATTGATTTTTTTTTTATCTTTGTGCACACGAACACTAGCAAACTGGTAATTTGCTGTACTAAGAGTTGTGCCTATGAATACTTGATACAGAGAAAGAGGTCAAAGGAGAAAGAGATGGAGGAGATTGGGGGAACAACTGTAGCACTGCATTCCATATTCTTGTGAGCACCTACTCTTGTCAGGAGGAGCAAGGCAAATCCATGATCCTATACTGTCTCTTAAAAAAAAAAAAAAAAAAAAAAAACTTTTCCTACTCCTACATCCGTAGGCTGACCTTTTTTTTCCATTTTGTGGATTCCTTCCCCTTTTGAATCTGTTCTTGAAGTTATCGAAATTAATTGCTTCCCAATTTTTAAATAGGATAAGAATATTGTTGGGCAGTGAGGAAGGTTGGCAGGGATGGGGAGGGGTTTTCCTGACCCCAGATGCCTCAGGGATGGGCCTGGCCACACCACGGCTCTTCTCTCCATGTCACCTGCAACCTCCCCAGTCAAAAGGACAGCTGAAAAGACAGGGGAGGGTGGTAAGATGTGAACAAATATTTGTGTACCTATTATAGAGCCAGACATTTTACTTCATCGGTTGATGTGAGGATGAAATACATTATTTTTATCCACTGCCACCTTGAACCTCCATTTCACCAGGGAGGAAACAGTTGAAAGATGATCATATTATGAGTCATCTCATTTGTAAATTTTGGAGCCGTAAGTCAAAGCCAAGCCTGGCTCCAGAGCCCACGCTCTCGCTGCTTCCTGCTAAAACACCCACTGAGTTGACCCCGAGGCTCAGGTGTCACCACTGTGGAAGAAGCCTGCCACTCTGAATTGGGATTTTTTCCGCTACTTATCTGACTGGAAAGTTTGCTGTGCCTACTAAGCAAGATATCAAGCTCTGGGCCAAAACTTCTTTTCAGCTCTTTGGAAGAACAAACACCCTTATTTTCCCAGATGGGTGGCAAATGGTGCTTTTGTACCCACGTTAAACATTTTATCAGAGGTTCTCACCCTGTGAAATTAAATTCAAGGGGGCTCAGCAAGTGTGTGCCGGGGGTGCATCCTCTTGCCTCTCTGCCCTTAGAAGAGCCTTGAGTTCAGAGCTGAGCCCTGGGTGCTCCATAAAAGTGCTGTACCTGCTGATTGAGCCCTGCAGCTTTGCAGACAAGAACTTCAGCTATTGGAGAATCCTCAGATATGACCAAGATGGTTCCCATTCCATAGAATGGGGAATACAGTCTCTTATAGCCTAATGTGTGTCCAGGGTCCATGTCAGTGTACTTTCTCAGAGCAATTACCCTATCATTGCAGGTGATATATGTCTTAAAGGAGTCATTAAGCCAATTAGGATATATTGCCTTCTGTATATTTTGTGCTAAGTCCTCTTTATTAGAAAATAATCAGAATTTGAAGCTTGATTCATGCTTGGCCCAGTTTTAAGTATTATTTACCAAACTAGAGATAGCTACTCTAATCCATTTAGGATGTTAAGAGCAGACCTATAGAAGCCTCATGGGAGAATAGAGTCATGATGCTTGTTCAAAATCTTTGGAAAGCACCCCAGCTGTCAGCTGGCTTTTCTTGGTATTTTAAAAGGGCATATAATAAGCATAAATAGAAGTATATGTGGTGGTTTTCTTATGGTTGTTTGTTTTTAAGCTAGAATGCTATACCTTGCGTTTTCTTTTATCTTGATTTTTCAAACGTCTACCTCCTTCACAAGCCTGATCTATTTGTGTGGTTTATATGTGTTGGATGTTTATTTGGGTAATCTAAGGTAGCAGAAGAGGAATATATTTAGTCATCTAACCTTTACAATAAGGAACATTTGAAATGTCAGCATTTTATTTCAGGAACAGGTGAGCTATTGCATTATAAGGCTTTTATTTATTTATTTACACCCTCCATCTTTCTGAAATTTGAAACAGCTTATGACAAACAGTAAAAAAAAAAAAAATGAAAAAAAAAGATGAAAGAGGAAAGAGTAAATATTCCAGCCAGAAAAGTCAACATAGTTGCTGTGATGAAGTATAATCCTGTGTCTAAGATTCTTGGAAACAGGGCAAGATGAGAAACAAATTATAAAATAATATTCAGAAAGAGGGGAAAAAGTTCCTCTGGTTAAAAACAAGTACTAAGGTGGCCAGATACTGGGTCAGGTGCCAGAGGCAAAACTACATAGGCATGAATGCTGTTCCCATGAAGCTCACAGTCTAGTAGGCAAGATAAATATTAAATCTATTGATATATAACTAATCATGTTTTCCTTTTGTATCATTTATGGAAAAGTAACAGTTCCTAAATTTGCTTAAATGTCTCTGACTTAGAATCATTCCTTGACTCCCCAGTCAGAGACCTGAAAGATTAAAAGGCATCACCCAGGTTCAGAGACTAAGAGAAGTGAAGGCGTAGGCTGGAGAACCTGCAGACAACTGGTGTACCTAGGAAGAGTGTGGCCCAGAGGATGCTAGAAAGGCAGAAAGTGACAGCTAGGTCAACCACATCCCAATGCACTGATTAAGCTTTACTTTATGAAAGGAAAAATATGGATTTAGGTAAACAGCTTTTATTTCTCCAGAAATATTGGCTTTTATTTTGATATTACTATGCTTATTAAACTGCACACTTTAGGCCCTATTTTTTTTTTTTCCAAATAAAACTTGGCAACCCTATGTCAGTTCCCGAAAACCATTTTCTGTAGGAATTTAACTGGTCCATGAAATCCAAAAAGCTGTAAACATTGGTCCACTAAGACCCTCAACAAATATGGCTGGAGAGATAGGAGGACAGAAAAAGTTTAGAGGTGAAGCATGACTTAGTGACAGGATTTCTTCAGGGGACTAAGTTAATGTCTTCTAAGCACAAAAATCATGGCTGTCATGGACAGTTATCAAGATTGAACAGTGTACTAGGCTCATGGGGTAAACAGAAATTGCAATCCAGTCCTGGTTCTTCTCACCAAATCATGCACCATGGTAGGAGGCAGGGTCTACATGGAAGAAGGGGAGCCTTTTGTCTTTATAGGAAGACACTGTGGCCAGTGACAGCACATATTCTTCCTGTGATCCAGCTTAATCCAAGGATAGAGCTTAACGAGTCTGTGGAAGTGGATATACGGTGTGCAACTAGGGTCTCTGTGACATTTCCAACCAGGATTTTTTAAAGTATACACATATTCTTCATCATCCTCTAGCAGTGCGGTCTAAAGTCCCAGCTGTTGCTGATTAATGATGGATATACAGGCTTTATAAATTAGGCAGGCAAGTGGAGGAGTGAACAGCAGTGAGGGAAGAAGGGAACATCTAGATGTCCCAGCCCCTGAGGTTGGTGCTTTATTATTTTACATAGGCAGGATGTAAGTTTACTAATAGAATCCTGATTAATCAAATCTGTAAGAGGGTGAGGTGGCCTAGGATAGTAGGGAGATTACGTCTTTTTTTTTTTTTTTTCTTTTTGAGATGAAGTCTCACTATGCCACCCAGGTTGGAGTGCAATGGTGCAGTCTCAGCTCACCGCAACCTCCGCCTCCTAGGTTCAAGTGATTCTCCTGCCTTAGTCCCCCAAGTAGCTGGGATTACACGCCACCATGGCTGGCTAATTTTTGTATTTTTAGTAGTGACAAGGTTTCACCGTGTTGGTCAGGCTGACCTCGAACTCCTGACCTTGTGATCTGCCCACCTCAGCCTCCCAAAGTGCTGGAATTACAGGCGTGAGCCACTGTGCCTGGCCCAGGAGATTACTTATTAAAGAAAATACTGTCGGGCGTGGTGGCTCACACCTGTAATCCCAACACCTTGGGAGACTGAGGCGGGTGGATCACCTGAGGTTGGGAATTCGAGACCAGCCTGACCAACATGGAGAAACCCCATCTGTACTAAAAATACACAGTTAGTCGGGTGTGGTGGCATATGCCTGTAATCCCAGCTGCTCGGGAGGCTGAGGCAGAGAATCACTTGAACCAAGGAGGCCGAGGTTGCGGTGGGCTGAGATCATGCCACTGCACTCCAGCCTGGGTGACAGAGCGAGACTCTGTCTCAAAAAAAAAAAAAAAAAAGAAAAGAAAAGAAAAAAAAATCAGTATTAGCTTTGACTATAGCCGATTTTGAATTTGATCCTTATGGAACAATATTTTTCTTCAGACCTCATTACAAAGCAGAGTAGAATGGTTCTAGACGATAGCTTTTCATGGAGGGTATAGCCAGTCATCATCAATGGCCATGGATAAAATCCTAACTAAAAATTCTACTTTGACAAACATGGTCTCCTAAATATGTCTACCAGGACGCGTTAGCTGCAAAGTGCATCCATCCATCCATGGGTTACAGGGTAAACTGACCTTCTCCATGGAGTTCTCTTATAATTCACCAATTATGTTGGAAACTGTGCTGAAAACAATGCCTGCACTTAGCTAATGCTCAGTCTAATTCCTGGAAATACGCAGTCACCCAAATTATTTTCCTTTTCCCCCAACATCTTTTTCTTCATATTATACTAATTCATGTTCATTGAGGAAAAATTAGAAAATAGAGAAGAAAAAAAATCATCCACAACTCTATCGTGTAAAGAAACAACACTAACATCTTATTCATGCTGTCAAATATTTTCCTACCCACATGTATTTTGTCTGTGTCTGTCTTTAACTAAGATATAAGTTGTGTTGATCTTGCTTCTTACAACCTACTTTAGATCAGCTTTACTTCCATCCTACACCATATGGAAGTTCATTCTCCAAGATTCCTGGAATTCCTCAGAGATATATATTTATCTTTGTCTCTTTGTCAGCATTGGTTATGACATCTCATTTCTTTCATTTTGTAGCTATTTCCTTATCTCCACTTTGCAAATAGCTCCATTCTCCCAAACACATACAACATCACTCACACGGCAGCCCTAAGTTCTTTGACCACTGACTACCTGGTTCCTATGCTCTTTCTCTGTTCCTTCTCTCTTCTCTTCTTACCTTCCCACATCCGAAATTCCTGTTTATTTCTTATTTATGGTACCTCAGGAACATGCCTTGATGAGGCAGTTCAGAATATGAGGGCCTGGATGGGAAAGAGGCAAAGACCCTAAAAGAAATTGTAGTGATAGCTAGTAAAACACTTTTTTTTTCCTCACACCACATTATGTACTTGACAAAAACGGATAATAGTCATGCCATATTCACACTGAAACCCTCACCTACCTTAGCTATATTGTTGAAAATAGATTTAAGCTAATTTGGCCATTTTACAGTCATCAGGTTCTTTTTGTTAGTTATGTTGTTTCCATCGATTAGATTATCTGTAAGGGCACTCATAGTCTCTACTAAGTGCTTCGGCTCAGTCTGAGTTCTGCCAGTCACTATAGCGATTGTGAAAATACTCAGCCTCCTGCTCTGGGAGCATAATTGACGGGCAGTGCAAGCTGTTGAACCTCTGAATCTACTGCTTCATTTACACTCAGGTCATGCTTCCCATGGCTGCTCCCAGCTCCCAGCCAATCACTGAGCACACTTGGGGTTATTAATGCAGGTCCCTTATGGTAAGTATTGACTCCTCTCTTTTATGACCTTGGCATACAACTTCTCCACTGGTCAGGCTGAAGCTTTCTTGGAACCCCACTCTAATCTGAGACTCTTCCCACTTGCTGTTCCTTCCTCGACTCTTTTACAAGTGTTAGAACTTTATTATGGTCTTAAGCTTCTTCTTGCCTTCTTCAGCTCCCTCTCCTTGTCCTTCTTGGATATTCTACCAATAAATTTTCTGCAATAATTCTGTCTTGGCATCTGCTTCTCTGAAGAACCCAAAATAATACACACACATTTAGCAAGTGACCATAAAGAGTCATAAAATCCGTTCTTGCAAAACTTGGTGATGTACCAAGCTCGTTTCTTTTAGGTACTTGAAGGTCTTTTCATGACAAGTTTACTAGAGGCAGACACTAAAATATTCTTGCTAACTGCTCTTGTGATTTCTATCATACTCCTATTAATGCAAGAGCAGATGTGTCTGTACATTTTACCAACAATAAAATATTTTGAGTATCTCTTTTGCTAGTTAGCAAACCCGATACTAATGGAATTAGTTCTCATTGAAGTACTTGTAGTAGCTGCTTCTAAAGCACAGATTTGTGGAGTGCTTGCTCTGAACAAGATTCTTCAAATATCAACTAACCATCCCTGGGGAGCAGATTCAACCCGTGCATGCATGTACATATCACATGGCCTATGCATATTTGAAGTAAATTTCAGTATAATGTCGACTTTACCCATGTCAGTAAACAGCAGCATGTCATGACTGCATAATGGTCAATTGCATGAATATCCCACTTATTTTAATAAATTCTGCAAGATAGGGTATTTTGGGCTCCTAAGTTTTCACTGTTTCTGATTTAGCAAATCTGTATACTTTGCACAGTGTCCAACTTTTCACAGACTATTTCCTAGAAGAATTATTGGCTTAAAAAGCATGGCCAATTTTAAGGTTTTTGATATTTGTTGCCAAGAAGTCAGCCAGGAATTTTGTTCCAATTTACACTTCAACCATTTCTATATGAGTAGGCTTATTTCTTTTCCTTTTATTTTCTGCATGTGAAATTATCTGTAAAATGTAGAGTCCAAAGAACAACAGAAAAAAAACCTAACCCTTGAATCCTCCACCAAGGTTATGAAATAGAATTTACTAAGTTGGTGCAAAAGCAATTGCAGTTTTTTTCATGACTTTTAGTGGCAAAGACCATGATTACTTTTGCACCAACCTAATAGAATCCTCCTGCGTTTGCTGATTCTTGTCATACTTCTTCGTGGCTCCCCTCTTCACAGGTAAATCATCTAGAATTTAGGGTTATGCATTCCCTTGGTTTTCTTCAGAGTTTTGATAGTTTAATGATAGAGTGTGTGTGTATATATAACTATATGTAGCCCTAAATATTATATAGATTTTTAAAATGTGGGCGGCAAATACAAAGCTAGTTGTGTGAGGAGAGTGTGATCACCACTGTTAGGTAAAGGTGTCTAGGACAAGATGAATCTGACAGTCTTCTGCATCCTGGGACTTTATAAGGGGGCTTTCTGGTGTATTCAGAAGGAGAGACCATGAGGCTCACCACAGTCCATACATTTGCAAGGACTGTAATGCAAAGCAGGTACTAACCATGTGATCAGTGGGAGTGGCATGAATTACCCTGGGTTTCTTGCTGCTAAGCTTGTTCCAGCTCACAGAAGTTAGTGAAAACAGAACACTTTGGTAGAATGAATAAATGTCCACAGCTGATTTAGGCAGCAGGACCTGGAAGAAAGAATAAGGAATTTATTAGCAAATTGTTAAGATCACTAGATTTGTATCTGGACCAGTCTCTCCAGAACATTTCTCCAGGTGTTTAAAAAAAAAAAAAAAAAAAAGACTGTGCCAAAGCAGTGGGGATCATGGTCCTAACAGGGAGAGGCATGTCCTTTCAGATTCACTCTTCTCCAGTCTGGTCCAGATTCCAGCTAGCATTTTGGAATGTCTGTTCACCATCCTCCTAGGAATCCCTTTACTCCTCTTCTCTTTTGAACTAATTTCCTGTATCACGTCATCATCTTTCTTGATTTGTACTTTTATTTTGGTGGAGCACATTTTTCCATAGCTTCTTGAAAAGAGAGGATGGGTAATACATTTATTTTGTTTTTGAGATAGTGCATGTCTGAAAATGTCATTCTGTCCTCCCAAGTTTGGGAGTTTGACCATACTTGCAGGTTACAAGTAATTTTTCTTTAGAATTCTGGATGTGGTTGCATTTTCTTTTTGCTTGCAAGTCATGCTGTTGCAAAGTCTGAAGCCAGTATGATTCCTGGCCCTTTCTATTAGCTTTTGTCTCCTGGAAGTTAATGGACTCTTCTTTTTCCCTAGTTTTCTGAAATTTCAAAATGGAGTATCTTTGTGGGAATGCTTTCATCCACCACTTTTATTCAGTAAGCTTTTTTTCAGTAATAGCAATTCATTTATTGTTCTGGAAAATTTTCTTAAATACTTTTGTTTTCTACCCTGTTTCCTGTTTTCTCTTTTTTTAATAGATTTTTTAGAGTTGTCATCTGATTTTAAAAATATTTTCTGTTTATTTTCTGCCTCTGTGTCTATTTACTGTCTAGAAGACATTCTCTACTTTATTTTCTAACCCTGTTAATGACTTCTGCTCTTATGTTCTCAATTCCAAGATGTCTTTTCTGTTAATTTCTTATGCCATTCTGTTGCCTTTTTATGAATGTAACATTTTCTTATCTCTCTGAAGATGTTAGTTATAGTTTTATTTCATTTGGTTTTGTTGATTTTCACCCTCGCTTGCTTACATATTTTTATTTACTCCAGGATGTCTTTTTGTAAGGGAGGTTGGTTTTGTTTATTTCTGTCTTCTGTGCAGCTTTCCTCAGGGTATCTGGTAATCCCTCAATGTCTGCTTAACATTAAGAATGAAGGAAGCTTGTTGGAGGCTCTCAGAGCTTGGACTGTGGGCCATGCCTCTCAGGTGGAAGTCACTGTAGGGTGATGTAGGCTGGGGGATGGGCTGGGTCTCTGGATTCAGCATTAGATATCTGTTTGATAAACTAGTCTTAACCTCTACCTTAACTCTAATCTGTGCCTGGACCATCAATTCACACATTATTATGCTTTGTTTCTCCATGGAACAAGCCTCCAGATTTCTCCAAAGAAAGGGACAATGTTCAGTAAAGTGGAGTGCAGGACAGAATCTCGGGGGTTTAACTTCTTAAATAGTTTAATAGAGTCTGACTCCATTTTTTATCTTTGACTGCTGAGAGCTTTCATGCCCACCTCTTCCTTCCTCTTCTGCCCCATATTTCAGCAAGCTGGTAAGAAAGCTGATGCTGCACCCTGGACACAGCAGAAAGTACAACCTATGTGGGAGAGTGGATTTTCCCTCATCCCACCCCCTACCTATGATAAAAACCAAGCTGCTTATTCTCATTTTCACTTTCAAGACATTCTCAAGCCCATTCCAGACGAGCCTGGGTGTTGTCCTACTATGTTGAGAAAGTTCCATGATGTAATACAATGTGTTCTCACCTCTTGGTGTGTGCATGGCGTCATCAGCCAGGACATCTCACCTATTAATTGGGAGGGGGCCATCCCACCTGTGTTAGATGGCTATAAGAAATAGCTTTCCTATGAGGTTTTCTTATCTTGGTCTTTTTTTCTTTTTCACTACCAGTTCCAAAGCAGTTCCTATGTCTTTTGAGTACTACCTGGTACGAGTTGGTGGACTTTCACATTTTCCCATGAACTAGAGACTTGTTTTCTTGAGTCTACTAAGTCAGTTACCACTTGCCCATTTTTCTCTAGTTTCGAAAGTTTTGCTGATTTTTTTTTTTTTTTTTTTTTGGCCTCTCTTCTTTTTCTGCTTTATCCATTTCTTAAAATTAAAAAAAAAAAATCCTTCCCATAGTGGGGGGTCTGTGGTTGGGGGACAGTGAGGTGGGGATGGTTAATGGAATAGAAAGAATGAATAAGACCCACTATTTGATAACCCAACAGGGTGGCTATAGTCAATAACTTAATTGTACGATTTTAAGTAACTAAAAGAGTATAATTGGATTGTTTGTAACTCAAAGGATAAATGCTCGAGGGGATGGATATACCATTCTTCATGATGTGATTATTTCACATTGCAGCCCTGTATCCAAACATCTTATGTACCCCATAAATATATACACCTACTGTGTACCCACAAAAATTTTTAAAAATTGAAAACAAAAATCCCTTCCCTAAATTTTTATTGAGTTAAGGAGATAAGAAAATTAGAAGCATGTATTTAAGCTGCTGTCTTAACCCAGAAATCCTGAGTGGGCTCATTTCTTCACACCTTGTCAACAATGGGTGCTTTTCCCATATATTTAGTAAATGGATTTCCCTGAAATCCGTACTATGTTCTAATCGCTTTGACAACTCAGATTATCCATATTATTCGATTCTGGTCTAAACTACTTGTTCATATAACTAAAAGTCTAAAGGACAATTTCATGATTTGTGGCAGATTCTTAAATTTAGCCATTTGGTTTACCCCTAAATTTGCTTCCATTTTTTAGTAGTGCTCTATTGTAATGCAGATGGAAAACATCACAGTGTTCTAAAAGGGAGCTGAAATGAAAATGAATTATCTATACCTATCTCCACTCCACTTATGTGAGGGAAATTGAAAGATAATCACTTCATGGGTATCCATTTAAAATAAAAGCCACTTTTCTTTTCTTATTGGTTGTGAAAATTCAACCCATCTTTGGAACAAATTTAGCAGTGATTTACAATTTTTGGTTAAAAATGCCAGACTTAAGATTTCCAAATGCAATCCTTTGTTAGAAAACAATGATTTCATCAAATGGTAACTCTGCTTTGTCTTACTAGTTAATTCACAGGTTGGTGAATCTTTATATTATTAAATGTAATTCAAAGGTTATTTTCACAGTAAAAGCATACAGAGAAAAATTAGCCCCTGCCTCTCATAAATACCAGAGTCCTAGTCTCCCCTCTCAGAGGCAGTGGGCTAGATTAAATTTATTATTACATATGTTTTGAGAAATGATTTATGTGAGTACAAGCATGTATATGAGTATGTGAGCTTTTTTCATATAACAAGAGCATACCATTTTTTCTGTTCCATGCCTTGTTTTATTAACTATACATTTCTGAAGGTTTTACTATATCAGCACATTTAGATCTTCCTTATACTTTTAATATTTTTGTGAAAATAGAATAAATACAGAGAAGTGCACAAAATATAGCTAAATGAATCAACACAAAACAAAAGCCCATGAGATAACCACCTGGTTTGCCAGGCAATCAAGCACGCCTAGGCTTTCACGAGGCTCCTTCATTTCCCCTCCAAGCCACTACCTTCTCTCTCTCTGTCAAAGGAAAACACTTTCTAGCTTCTATGGTAATCCTGTCCTTGCTTTTCTTTAGTATTATACCTAAGTATGCATCCTTAAACAGTACAGTTAAGTTTTGCCTGTTTTCAGAATGTCAAGTAATTCAAATCATACAGTATGAGTTATTTTGTGTCTGACTTACTCAGTGCTTTCTATTCATCTCATCTATTCTAGGGCTTTTATATGCTCCAAAATTTTCCTTCCTTCTGGGCCTTGCTGCAAATTTGTAATTCTGTTTTTCCCCCTACCTCTTTAGAAATTATACATTCTATAATTCTTTTACTTATGAACCACAAAATTATGATATACCTCATTGGTTCTTAAAATCTTACATTAATTGGTACTTTATACTTTTCATGGGCAATGAAAAGATTCTATATTCCTTTTAGATAGCTCACTTTTTTTTAGCCCCTTCTAAAGCCTTAAGCCATTATTGGGTACTTTAATTCTGTCTTTAAAATATGAATGTCAGTGTGTTTTATTTATGTTTAAAATTCTTATATTTAAAACCTTATTATTGTCATTAATCTCATTTATTTTTTTAGAAAGACATTTATTCAGTGTCATGCTCAGACTATTAGATTTAGAAATATACAGCATGGGTGCAAAAAACAAAAAACTACATAAACCCTATGTTGGAATGCTTTCAACTTTCCACAAACAGAAACTAAAATAACCTCTTATGCAATTAGTCACAAATACAGTTCTTCAGTTTTTTGCTGATACACGTGAGTATTGTCTTAAATGTGTCTTCTTTGCAGCAGCTAGGCCCTGTCACCACTGTGCTTGGCTGAATTCACAAATCTATTGTAACTTGTACCTCACCTGTCACTTCTCTGGCTCTCCTCTCCTGTTAAGCTTTGCTTCCTGGCAATAATTAAAACCTTCTGCTACGATTGCTACTGGGACCATCATAGCCATCTTGGTTTTGTAGTTTGGCAAAGTATTGGCCTCCCCCACCATAGGAACCAGAGTTTCTGCCTGGTTCCCTACCTTCATAGGCCCAAAATTTGAAGATTGATTATTACAATTGCCAAAAACCATTATAGCTTTCTCTACCTTCAAAACTGTTTCTATCTACCGAATCTACAATAGCCATGCCCACAGCCGCCATATCTACCACCACCGTGGCTGCCACCAAAACCACCACAACCACTGAAGTTTCTGCTACTACCAAAGTTGGCATTCCTACCAAAACTACCTCCACGACCACCACTTATATCTCTAGAACTACTTTGACCTCTTTGGCCGGATGAAGCACTAGCCATATCTTGCTTCAATAAGGCTTTCCTTGTTTCACAATTGTGGCCATTCACAGGATGGTATTTCTGAATGACAATATTATTCAGGGAGTCACAGTCATCAAAAGTTATGAAAGCAAAGCCTCTCACCGCTGCCTCAGTCAGTCATGAGTTCAATCACTTTAATTTCCCATAGTGCTCAAAATAATTTCTTAGGTGATGGTCTTCAGTGTCTTTTTTTAATGCCACTACAATCTCTTTCACAGTTAAGTGGTTACCGGGTCTCTGAAGATCTTCATTTGAGACAGCCCTGTTTGGTTCCACAACTCTTCCATCCACCTTGTATGGTGTATTCATCCATTTTCATGCTGCTGATAAAGACATACTCAAGACTGGGTAATTTATAAAGAAAAAGAGGTTTAATGAACTTACAGTTCGACATGGCTGGGGAGGCCTCACAATCATGGCAGAAGATGAAAGGCACATCTTACATGGCAGCAAGCAAAGAACAAATGAGAACCAAGCAAAAGGAGTTTCCCTTTACAAACCATGAGATCTCGTGAGACTTACTCACTACCACGAGAACAGTATGGGGAAAACTGCCCCCATGAATCAGTTATCTCCCACTGAGTCCCTTCCATAACATGTGGGAATTATGGGAGCTACAATTCAAGATAAGATTTGGGTGGGGGTACAGCCAAATCATGTAAGATGACTTTGCATTCATGGCTATATCCAACTCCATGGTGACATATGGGACAACCCAAAACCCCTGGAGTGCTTGGTGTTTGAGTCTCTCATTGCTACACAGTCCATGAGAGTTCCCATTGCTCAGAATGGCTCTAGAAATGCTCATCAGTTATTTCGAAGATCAACCGTGTGAGGAAAAGTTTCTGCAGCTGTTCAGGCTTTTTAGGAGACTCTGACTTAGACATGGCTGCTATGGAAAGAGAGACTTCAATGATGCTTCTGCAGCAACATCCCTGGGGAGAAAGCTAGTCTACTTATTTAAATTTGCCCTATATTCATAGCTCTTTATCCCTTCCTGAATTTGAGCTTCCCCTGCCCTATATTCATAGCTCTTCATCCCTTCCTGAATTTGAGCTTCCCCCGGTATCATTTTCCTTCTACCTGAAAAACACTTCTGTAGCATTTCACTTAGTGCAGTTCTGCTGGTTTCAAATTATGTTTTGTGTGTCTAAGAATTATTTCACTTTATTCTTGAAATCTTTTTGCTACAATTTTGGGTTGGAAGTTATAATTTGGGGGTTGCAATTTTGGGTTGGAAGTCATTTTCTTTGATCACTTTGAAGAAATTTTTCTCTCATCTTTGGCTTCTATTCCCTCTGTTTAAAAGGCAGGTATTTGCCTAATTGTTGCTCTTTTGAAGGCAACCTGCCTTTTTTGTTGTGCCTTCTGACTGCTTTAAAAGTTTCTTTCTCTTTGGTTTTTAACATTTTCAGTGAGGTACCTGGTTGTTTATCTTGTTTGAGGTTTATAGGGCTTCTTGAATCTGTGAATAAATGTCTTTCAGTTTTGGAAAATTGTCCTTCATTATTTCTTCAAATAATTCCTACACATTCTCTTTTCTTTTTCTTAGGATTTCACTTATGCCTTCTCACTGTGTCCTCTGTTTCTCATCTTTCTTTCTAATGTTTCCATCCTTTTGTTTCTCTTTGCTTCATTCTGAATACTTTCTTACAGATCAATATCCAGGGTACTTGTTCTCTTTAACTGTCTAGTAGGCTGTTAAATCAATCTTCTGTTGCTAATTTCAGTTATTTCCCAGTTCTTGTAGTTTCTGTTTGGTTCTTTATCATGGTTTTCAGCTCTCCTCCAAAATTGTCTATCTTGTCTTGTCTCTTTGAAGAAAAAAAGTATGGTTAAAGTCTATATCTAAAAACTAACATCTGAAGTGCATGTGAGTTTTATTTTCAGTTATCTGATTGTTTTCTTGTCTCCAAGTGCCTGGCTATTTTTTACTGTGTGTCAGACATTGTATTTGCAAAAATGTTGTAGAGGCTGGCACGGTGGCTCATGCTGTAATCTCAGCACTTTGGGAGGCTGAGGTAGGTGGATCACCTGAAGTCAGGGGTTTGAGACCAGGCTGGCCAACATGGTGAAAACCTGTCTCTACTAAAAATACAAAAATTAGCAGGACATGGTGGCAGGTGCCTGTAGTCCCAGCTGCCTGGGAGACTGAGGCGGGAGAATCACTTGAACCCGAGAGGCAGAGGCTGCAGTGAGCTGAGATCATGCCACTACACTCTAGCCTGGGCAACAGAATGAGACCCTGTCTCAAAGAAAAAAAAAAAAAAAGTTGTAGAAGTAATTTTCAGCTTGGTATAATATTTTCTTCCAAAGGGAATTTGTTTTTATTTTGCTAGTCATCTGGGGCATTGATACTCTGGGATTACCTTAATCTAATTTTATCCACATAGCATGTAGGAGAATACTAACCCTGCACAGATTGTGATGGTGATGTAGAATATACTAAAGCCTAGAAAGCACCTCTTCTGGTAAGTAGGGAGATACACAATGAGGTTTCAGTATTTTCTGTGCAGCTATTTATTTGAAAATTACTACATGACCAGGAAACATTTCAATTGCTTTGCAAATATTATTAACGTAATTCTTATAACAGTGATTTGGAGGTGAATATTATTATCCCTGTTACTAGATGTGAAACTGAGGCAAAAAGGAGTTAGGTAACTTGGACAACAGTACACAGCTTTAAATAGACCTGGGCTTTGAATCCAAGTAGTAAGACATGATGCTGTTGAGGTGAATTTAGACTTTGCACACTATATTATTCTGAGAAATGGTAAATTTTGGAATTATGGGGGAGGGCAGTTAGGAGTGGCATTTTTTATTTTGATAATTATAAATTTCGAACTGCATTATCTATGTGCCACTTTGATAGTGGTACTGGGGTGTTTAGGAGAAAATTGCAATAGTAGTTGTTATATAGGGAAGGGGACACGCCAGGAAAGATCTCAATTTGTGTTCAGTCATTGCTGCGGTTCAGAATTGGGAGGAGGCGGAATTGTGGATTAAGTGTGGGGTCTCTAAAGACTCTTTTGCACTGAGAGCAGCAGTATGAAGAAATTACATCTTAGAATCAGAGTTTGTGCTGGATTCATGCGTGGGATTTGTTGATTGTGTTTCTCTCTACAATGACTGCTCAGGCTGCTTCAGCATGAACAGTTGGCTCAGTACCCAGAGAGTGTTTGATTAGCTAAGTTAGGATGCAAAAAGCCACACACTATAGAGGAAATTTACCCTGGAATAAATGTAGATCATTTAGTCAAATTGCTATATTCTCAGCATGTTAAGACATCCCTGGGAGAAAATGCCACAGGAGCTTTCGTAGAAGTACAAGTAAACAGAACTTACTTTCCAGGAAACCTGAAAAGCATGACCTAACATGTGATTCAGGATCAGCCAACATGACCTTGGAGGAAAAGAGGTCCTAAAAAAGGAAACATCCTGAGTGAGTCCTGAAACTGATCCTATAGAGGGTTTTATGAGTCAAAACCCTTGGTTGCAAGTGAACAGAAATCAGATTCAAGCCTAATCAGGGGCATAAAAGTGGGGGAGGGGTGGCCAGCACAAATTACTGTCTTTGGCTTGACTACGTTGCATGTCGGTATAAATTTGTGCTTGCTGGAGTTGGAAAGAGAGACCCAAAATGTTTTCAGCAGGTCTACATATACTTTAAAGATTCTGAACTTAAAGGGAAGTGGAGGAATGTATTGGCTCATGATACTGGGAACAACAGGCATGGCACTAATTCACACCTGACTGGGTCCGGTCCAGAGGCTGAAAAATTACCACTGCTGCGCTTGCCTCATCACCCACTTTTGGTGTCTGCCCCTCTCTTTGTGGGTGTGTTAACTTCTGCTGCACCTGTGCTTCTCCCATATTGCTATGGAAGAGGGACACAGGCATCTTTCACTCTTCCTAGATTAGTCAGCCTGGATCAGGTGTTGATGAACAATCTACTACTGCGTAACATATTACTCTAAAAATTAGTAGCTTAAGACAAACATTTATCATCTCAGTTTCTGAGGGACAGGAATCTGGGAGCAGCTTAGCTGGGTCATTCTGGCTCAGGGTTTTTAATGGGGTTGCAGTTAAGCTATTGGCCAGGGCTTCCATCATCTGAAGGAGCTGGAGAAAATGCTTCCAAACTCATTCATGTGGCTGTTGGTGGGGAGGATTCAGTTCCTTGCCATTGGGGCTCTCTGTGGGGCTATTCATACAGCATAGCAGCTGACCTCTTCAACAGTGAGTGATCAGAGAGTGAAAGAAACTGAAATGGAAGACCAAAAAGTGTCTCTTATAACCTCATATCGGAAGTGACATATCATAAGTTTTGCGGTATTCTATTAGTTATATGGACCAGCCCTGGTACAGGATGGGAAAGGACTGTACAAGAGTCTGGACCAGGAAGTGATCATCAGGGGCTGTGGTAGGACCACTGCAGGTGCTGTGAAGGCAGAACTCTAAGGTGGCCCCCAAGATTCTCGCCCTCGGTGTACACACTGCGTAATTCTCTCCCTTTTAATGTGGGCTGCACCTGTGAATATGATTGGATAGTTACTGCTTTGATACAGTTACCTTTCATAACAAAGGTAAAGGAATTTTGCAGATATAATTAGCAATAGCAATAGATTTTTGAGTTAACCACAAAAGAGATTATTTGGGTAGCCCTGACCAATTCCAATGAGTCCTTTAGCAGAGACTCAAAGACTTAAAGCAGTGGCCCCCTGATAGCCTTGAAAAGAAAACTGCGATGCTGTGAAATGGTGGGTATCTCTAGGGTCTGAGGGCCTCAGTGCTACCTCTGCAAGGAACAGAATTCTGCCAACAGCAAGTGAGCTTGGAAGGGGATCCCAAGCCTCAGATGAGATTGGAATCCTGGCTGACAGTTCGACGGCAGCCTGGTAAAAACCCTGAGTGGAGGACCAAGCTGAGCTGTGCCAAGATGCCTGACCCACAGAGATGGTAAGATAATAAGTGTATGTCATTTACCTGCTAAACTTAGGGCATTTCGTTATTCAGCACAGAAACATGTACAATGCCTGCTTGTGAAAGATAAGGGTTTAAGTGAAGGTCTTCTCTGTCCATCTTTCCTCAAATTGTGAATTGAGGTGAGGTCCCCAAGGAAAGAAAGTGCTGTTAGAGGGACAAGGGGGATGCAAAGGCTGCTAAGCAAACAGTCTACAGCTGCCACAGTTTATTAGGATGTTTCAAACCTGGGCACTTCAGCCAGTTCGAGACTATGTCATCAAGCCAACAGTGCTCTCCACTGCTGTCTAGAATATTGTTCTCAAAATATGGTCTGTGTACAACCGGTGATGGAACTCTCTGGAGTGTTTGTTAAAATGTAGGCTCCTAGGTCTCACTCCAGATGTATTGACTCAGTCTCTATGGGGATTTGTATTTTATTTATCCTTTCATAGTTTTTATATTTTGAAGATTTTTCAAAATCAAAAAAAGTTGAAGGAAACAGAAGTGTGAGCATTTGTTTGCCTTTCACTGAGGTTCATCCATTGTTAATATTTTATCCCATTTTCTCCTCATATACATATTTATGTATATAATTTTGTTGCAGAACCATTTGAAAGTAAGTTACAGTAATCATGACATTTCACCCCTAAACACTTTAGTAATATAGCCTACAAATAAAAACTACCTCATATAATCACATGCCCTTCTCACACTGTAGAAATGAAACATTGATGTATTAGGTAAAATACAGTGAAATTTTTCCCATAGGCCTCAAAATGCCCTTTGGAGTATTGTTTCTCAAATTTTGATCCTTGGACTAGTAGCGTTGCACCACCATATTTTAATAAGAACCCAGTGAGTGACAAGCGCACCCATTTGAGAAGCCCTGTAGCAAGTTTTTGATTGAATATCTAATCAAGGATTGTATTACATCTGGCTATCAAAGTTTTCTTTACTCTTTAGCATCTCTGAGCTAGAATCGTCCATTTTTTCCCTATTCTTTCTTCCTCTGCTGCCTGCCTCCCCCTCCCCATTCTACCTTGATGAAAACAATTGTGAAATTTTAAAACACTCCCATGCTTTTGAAACTAACCACATAAAGTTGTGTAAGTGCTTAATGACTGGTACAAGCAAGATGGAGAGGAATCTTGTGGCAAGCGAGATCACTAAAAGTTGACTGAGGTTTCATGAAAAACGTGGCATTTCTGTAGATCTTAAAATTGTAGACCAAGTTAGTTTCTCTTAACTAACTAGGAAACAAAGGACATTCACTTTAAAAGGTAAGCTGGAGTCAACTGAGGAATTTGGTTCAAAAACAATCAAAATTTTAATTTTTAAAAATAATTTCTGGACTCAGAAAAAATGTTAAAAATAATTTCTGGACTCAGAAAAATGGAGGCTACTTAACTGAGCACAGTTACCTCCAGGCGGTGGGACTAGTGATTTCCAATATTTTAGTGTATTTTATGTAACTCTTTTGTAAAAAGACATTTTTGTAAAATTCTGACTTGCATTATAAATTTCATGTGAGACTTTTCCATAACAGTAAAAATCCAGCATTAAAAATCATTTCATTAATGTACATTTGCATATCATAGTTTTCTTTCTCCCCTGTCATTGGACATGTAAGTTGCTTCCAAATCTTCACTGCAATAAGAAGCCTTGTTCATACAATTATTACATCTCTGATTATTATAACAGAGTCCTAACAGTAGAGTTGCTGAGACAAAGCTTACAATAGACTCAAATTGGGATGTGTGCCCAACTCATGCAGATTCACTTGCAGGCTCTGATAGTGCCATCATTCTCAGTCTTAACCCTAACCATTCTGAGCCAGTAATAGAACATCTGGATTCAAGTTGGGTGAAAAGAAACCTGGAAACCTGACATACAAACAGGGTACTCTCAGGTGAGGACCTGGTGCAAAGATGTCAGGCTTCTAAGCTGGGTTTTGATGTTGCTTCTGCTGTTCCTGTCCTTCCTGAAGCTGGTTTCTGCAGCCCTTCCTTAGGTTGTGTGAGCAACCTTAGACTCCTTCCCTTAAAAATCTATGGTTTCCTTGTTATTCTGGGTTCCTTTCTGTTGCCAACAAAAAAAGAAACCCCAAATAATATTGACGGCAGATTTTATATGATAGACACCTATAGAAAAGTAATATTTGGAGTTAGCCATTGGACTTTTTTGGGGCAAAAGGCAGTAAGGCTCCATTCTGTGTTCTAGTGCAGAAATTTAAGAGCTCATGGTAAGTGGTGGCCAAATAGCTAGTCCATTTATCACCCTGAGGCAACTGGGCATCTCTTTGGAAGTGAAACTTTGGGTGTCTGGATAGCTGATGCCAAAATGAAGAGAATGGAGGCTGATGAAGCACCCCAACTTCATAAATTATGTGGCTAATTCTGGTCCAGAGTCACAGAGTCATTAAGTAGAGGTGACGTGATTCAAACCCACACAATCTCATGTCATAACCTTAGTTTTCAACCACTTATTTTTATTCTCTTGCAAAAAGCAGCAAAGTCTCCTTTATATGAAAAGAAGTGAATGCCAATGGCTCCTACCCATAGAATTGTCAGATTTAGCAATTAAAAATACAAGATTCCCAGTTAAATTTGAATTTCAGTATAAGTATGTCTGAGGTATTACCTGGGATATACTTGTACTAAAAAAATTATTAGTTTATCTGAATTCAAATTCAACTGGACATTCTGGACTGTATCTTGCAATCCTATGTGGTCCAACCCTATATGTCTTTTCAGTGCTGCTCTCTCAGTAACCAAAAAAAAAAAAAAAATTAATTTAAATTCAGCACATACATGCCTCAGAGGATAGAGAGGAAAAAAAATTTTAAGAGGAAATTTCAGAAATTCAGATCTCGCTGAAATCATTGCTATAGTACTCACCAGGTAGTCTGGATTCAATGAGCTAGCCTAGGCAGCCAGCTTTAATTTCAAGTTTGATGGCCTGGTGATAATTTCAAGTTTGATGGCCTGGTGAATGCAAACCATTGTTGAATGCTGTCTTACGCCAGATGACATTGAATTCCTTCCCCTTCATTATGCCAGGGTCTTTTTGACTCAAAAGACTGTAAGAGCTAGTATTGGTTTGGATACATGTATGTGTGTGTCTCTGACCCACCTATCTCTCATTCTGTTCTGCTTCAGGGCCCAGAAGAATCTTTTCTTCCCATGGGAAGTAAATTGTGAAGGCAGGCCACAGAATCCTTTAAAATGCACATTACTGTTCTTCATAGGCCAAGACTGCAGCTGGGAGGGTGCAATGAAAATGGGATTTCTAAACGAGCAGAGTTAGGAGGAGTCATGCTGAAAACAGGCAACTGAAGACTCCAAGGGGGTGTAGTCACAGATTCAAAGGCAATGCAATAATCAGGGCCCAGGAAATGGTCAGAGAAGCAGAAGTCTCTGGCTTACATTAAACATGAAATCTTTGGGAACCAAACTGATGAGCCAGCCTTTAAGGTCTGTGTTTTATTTTTACTTTTTGATATAAAACAAAACCCAAAACTTTCATTCCCCAAGTGTCATCAGTGTTGTATCAATGCTGAGAAACTAGATGGGAATAAGGTACAAGTATCTGCATATATATCGTTCAGTCTTTTGAAAATAGCCTAGGATGTGGTGTTGCTTCTGATCAACTATTTTAAATGTATGAGGCAAACAAATTACAGCCACTTGGCTCTCCTACTGAAATAGCCTTTTTAAAAAAGGATGGGGAGCTAATTTGTGGATTCAGGAAGTTGCCAAGGATAGACATCCCTATTATGGACTCAGAGACAAACGTTTCAATTATATTCCACAGGGCCTATTATGAGTAACTTTAACTGACCCACAGGTAGAGTCTATCCAGGAAAATAGCATCCACCAATTATTTACAACAGAGGGGATTTAATTCAGGGAACTGGGAAATGAAATCAAATATGGTGAGGAGTGCAGGTAACAGTAGGGTGTCACTTTCATGCTGGAAGGATGCTATGGGATCCCAGGGGTGAGCTCACTTTATGGAAGCTGGAATGGCAGATCTGCCCATCAGGAGCTTCAGTCATGGAAAAGGTGGCGCTGGTGCCAGAAAAGCTGTCCAGCATGTCATTACTTAATCAGGTGGTGATTCTCACTGCAACTGCTGTTCCACATGTTGTCTCCTCATTGGAGCAAATTAATGCAGTGACTAAGGCAGATCTGAATACTGAATGATTCCTGTGGCAAATCCTAATATAATTGCAATAAAAGTTTCTAGATCTTGGAGAAAGGCTTTGTTCCCTTTAGCAAGTAATTATTCTTTTCAGAAAATGTATCTGAGTGAATCAGATAGTACACAGTACATGAAGATGTTTGAGTTTTAGATTCTGTGATCGGGGATCCAGGATCCACAACAAAGCCAGGGACAAAGTTGAATGTGCCTGGCCATATTCCATCAAACCCCTAAAGAACAAATGAGTTGCATGAGCAGATTGTTTACATGCCCACTGAGCCCACCATACCACTGTTTCATCTGCAACCTGTGCTTGTGGTCTCATGGGAAGTCCCTTTAACAAGCTATTGAGTACAAAGGATGACTTTTCAGGATAACAACTACCACTGACTATAAGTAGATTTTGCAGCTTTAGAGCCTTTGACAGGGCTAATCCTAAAAGACAATGGAGAAGGGAAAGCCTCCCATTAGGTAGAATATTGGGTAATACATCTCATTGTAACTTTATCTGAATGAAGATGAGGCCTAAAGTCAGGCTCTGTAACAAGTTCTTGGGCATGTTGGTCAAGAACATAGAGGAAGACTGACTATAGGATTCAGAAAAAGGATGTGATCATGGAACATTCGAATGGATCCAGAACATGAGACAGTTAAGGAGTACGTTGAGCAAGCATGAAAAGGAGGCTGAACTGACCTGATGGTATGAATGCCTATTCATGCCATTGAGAGCTGCTGCTTCGGTCTTTCTGATGAGCATCCAGATAGAACATGACTGAGGCAGCCACAAAAGTAGCGATAGGGCCTTTGTACAGACTCCACAACACAGCCTTTCCCTCATCAAAGCAGACCATGCTAATACGATAGCTGAGTGATCCATTGTCAACCTTAGAGACCAGCCCACATCTCTGATATGGCATCATAACTAGTAAACACAGTGAACTCCTTGTTGTATTATATCTAGTTGCTCTCATTATGGAAGGGAACAGCATTTCTTTTCCTACTTCCTCCCTGTTGTGCCCCTGCCAGTACTACCAATTGCAAACTTTCCAAATGCTTCATACACTATCTTGTTATCCCCCGCAAATTGGCTATGAAAGGAGTTATTTGATCAAAAACAAAGAATGAACGCAATGGACTAATTAAAATGTAATTCACTGTTTTATGTTCCCTATTTATGAAGTAGTTAGCCTTATGAGATGGTGCAATGGTCACTACAGACAGTGCTGCAATCTCACAGGGGATCTTCTTCCATCTGATGACATAGCTACTTTGTAGAACACTGGTTAGGCTCTGAACTAGTGTTTGAAATAAGAAACACTTTCCCCACAATTAAAAGACATGGATCTAGGAACCAAGGAGAGAGGAGGGACTGATGTATCTAACAATGATAACTAATTAATCTATTCCCAAAATTTTTACTTGCTGTCCCTCTTAGGGTGACCCTTCTCTTGTTAGTACTTAAGGAATGCTTTCATCATGTAATATATACTGTGATTGCTCTAAATTGGAAGCTAAAACTGGTAATTTGGGCTCTTCCTGCTAGGGGACAACAAATGGCAGAAAGTGGGATACTGTGTTAGCTAAGGTGACTGACCTTGCCTAGTAAGGGAAGATGAAATACTGCTGTACAAATAGATCTAGGAGGAATGTGAAAGGAACTCTGTGGATCCTTACTTTTCCTCATGTGCTCAGTGGGAAAGATGAATCAAAGATGATTGCCCTTCTATGCACAAGACCACTAGGAACTGGAACAACTCAAGAACCAAGGTTCAGGTTATTCCATTAAAAAAAAAAGCTGAGGGGCTGGCCAAAGGTAAGGAGATTACATTATGGATAATAGCAAAGAGAATACCTAATACTGGTTCTGGCTTGGGGGTAAATGGCAGAAAGAAAGATCTGTTTCCTTGCTTGATGTGTCATGACTTAGTGCAAAATGTTTTCTCTCCATATTTTACAGTGTGCTGGTGACGGTAAAGTATGCCTTTTGGACCAGAGGTTGAAGCAGATTTGAGGGGAAATGGCATTACCAAGAGTAGTACTATTCAAAGTGAGGGGTCTGCAGACTGATGCTGGTGTGTGAACTGTTTATTACTGGTTCATGATAAGAGAAGTGCAGAACTAGAGTATTTAAAATTATGCTGTCAAGGTGGCATTAAAATTTCTATGCCTATTGTATGTAAATTGAGGCTTGCATTTGAATTTCTTTAATTTCATTTTTCTAGCAATTCATTTTTATTTCATTTTCCCAATGAATTTGTCCATGACAGATTAGAAACAAAAGTTTACTGCTGCTTTGCTACAGATAGTTTGAGAAACACTGATCTTAATGAGCCAGTGGCCTTGTGAAATATATTGTAACTCCCAAGATATAAACTGCTCAGTTAACTCATTGGTATATTTCTATTCATTCAACTTTGACTGTACAAACATGCAGATTCCACATAGACAAAGAGACCTCCACCTAACACCACCTAAATACTCTATGAACAATGGCAAGCTCGCTCGTCTTCACAGTGGCAAGTGACCAAAGTTACCCACAGCTTTCTTGGAATTGTCTGGGCCTTTGCTCTTTTTGGTGCTTGATTGTTCTTCCTTGAGTTCTGGAGTTACCAGTATCCTTCTAATTTCCTTCTTGCTTATGTCCTAAACCTGTTTGTTGCTTGTCACTAAACTCACCTTAAATGATACAAAAGGTGTTGCAATTTTAAAGGCATTTGAAAAATATCACCAAGTTGCTTTCCAGGGACTTAATTATCAGTGTGTGGCCTCACCAATAATATAAGCCACTGTCTCCAGGTATGTTTCTCAGAACTGAATATAAAATGTATATAAGTGTATGTACAAACACACACATACACATATGTATATATGTAGAGATATCTGTCTATATATAGACATATATATCTCTATATCATAGATATCTAGATTTGATATCTATATATCAAATATATATACGTATATGACATTCTGCCAGTTTGGACATTGGGACTTTAAAATATTTCATATATTTGAACATTATTGAAGGTGAAATTTTAGGGATATGAGGTGTCAGTACACTTTTATGTGCAAGTTATAGAAACAAATTTCCAATGCGCTTAAGCAGAGGGATTTTATTAGCATTACATAGAAGAGGAGGTTACTGGGGTAGTTTATAGAATTGAAGTAAGAGGCATGGGAACCAAGTCATGAGGACATGCTTGTTGGGGGCACTCATGTGTGCTCCGGTGCACTTGATTGCTCACCTTCAAGCACTCACCCTCAGTCTTCCTGTTCACTTCTCATCGGTTGGTTTCTTTCTGTTGAAGTTCTCTTTGTGTGGCAGGAATTACTGCTGCCAGTAGTTCCAAATATATGCTTTCTGTCTACAAGCTTAGCAGAAAGAGCTCTTGTTTAATTTGTAGTAGTACTCTGGCCCTTCTTGGATCACATGTCCCCCTCCCACCTTGGACAGGTTGCCATGATTATTCACACCTGGATTATTTAGCCTATCCTTAGATGGAGTGGTAGAGCAGACCATTGTGATCAATGTGGTTAATAGTCCCTCCAGAATGAGATAAAACAGGGAGGGAGAGTTGTCCTGGAGGCAGGATTTCTGGGCATGCCTAAATGTCCTCTACACACTTAGCAAGAGCTCTTGCCTTTTGGGCAGATGGATCACATATTCAAATCAATGTTTTCAGGAGACTAAGATGGCAATGGTACATAAGTAGCTTGATCATATAATTTATCATTCATACGGGGACACTTTTGAAAGTAAAAGAGGCTACTATTAATAATTAATGGAATGCCTGCTTGCCACAGGAAAGCTGGGCAACTGAAAGCAGACAAGACGATTTTGGAGTTGTTGCACTAACTTCTGATGTGATACAGATCTAACAGTAGTTATGACTATAAAACCATACATAGTTTTACAATCACTGTCAACCACTGACTGGGAGAAAATAACTTTTTGGAACCAGGGATAAGACTCACAAAAAGGTCAAGATTCACAAAAAGATTAAATCTACACTGAAATAAACTATCGGCTTCTCCATAGTTGGTTCTCAGCGGAATTGCCTTGGGGTGGTGAATCACTGATGTGATCTGTGAGATTTCACAGTAGAGTGGTTAACAGAAGGCCTCAAAGTCATAAGCCCAACTTAATTTAGTCTTGACTTTGCCATTTGTCAATTGTAAGCTTGAGTAAGTTCTTAACCTCTCTGAACCTCAATGTCTTCATCTATAAAATGGAAATTATAATACTTTATGTGATTGTGCCTAGAATTATGGTGTATTACTATATGCTATATTAGTATATAGTACATAATATATATGTAATGCATATATTAGTATATGTTTAGTAATACTGAAAGGTTAGCATTAATACTACCAAAAGGGTTAATAAGATGCAGGAGAAAAAAGAAAATTATTGATTTTCTTTTAGCAGGTAAAATCTCCTATTAAACACTGTTCATTGATTCTTTCTTCCATCTTTTTTTACTTACGTGATCTGCTCCTCTGATCTGACAAACTTACCACAAGTACAAAAGAACACCCCATTTGTTGGCCAGGGAGGAGTGGCCGGACCTCTCTCATTTGGGTTAAGGATGTCTTTGGTTTGTCAGTGGTGTCACTTGGTGCCCTTCAAAAATAGCTTTAGAATTGGTAAGAAAGAAAAATCTGGTTCAAAGGACTTTAAATAGTGAGCATGGAGTGAGCCGTGGCAACAGATGTGGCCCCAAATAAAACTTGGAAGGTAAAGGTAGATGGGAATTAGGATCATAACTAGAGGGGACATCAGGGTCAAGGAGTGTTACTCAGTGTGTGGGAGCCTGGGGAAAGAGCCCCTCTGTGAAGGGCCAGGCAGATTAGGAGGAGGGCTAAGGTTTAGGGAAAGATAGGAAGAGAGAAAATTGAGGCAAGGAGGAATTACCAGAGATGGGTTAAATAGGGAGGAGAGTAGATGACAGAATTTCTGTTTCTCAAAGAAGGTGGTAGCTGATCTTTGGACAGTAAGAGATTGGAAGCCAAAGGAGATTCGTTCTATAGTGACTCATGCTGGGCCTGGATCTCACTGCCTGAGCAGATGGGGGCATGGGTAAAGATGCCCCACTTAAAGAAATCTTCTTACCCTATAAATCGCTCAGCATTGGTTACACATGCCCCTCTCTTGCCTAAATTTGCCAGTCTTTACTAAACTCAGAAAACTTCCTTGGAGAATTTCTAGTTATAGAAACAAATAGAACTGAACAAAGGTTGACCTACATGGTATATCTGGGCAGCTTGATTTATATGAACAGACCAACATACCCATCTGTTCAAATGCATCAAACTCAAGTTCTCTGTATTTGAAAGTCTATATACCAAATTAAAGCTTTTATATTGTCCCTTCTTTAGTCTTACCTTTAGTGTTGAATTTATAAAGTTAAGGCATTGAAATACATATAGTTATGTCATAAGATGTCAAATTCACTTTTCCTGCAAATATTGAAGTCCCAGCTATCTACTCTCAAGTTATTTTATTCCCTTATAGCCTTATTTTTAAAGGTCTCTTGAAAACAAGGATTTATTCTTTTTTTTTTTTTCTTTGAAGGAAATAAAGAAACAGGGGTCCTGGAAAGTAAAATAGCTAGCCAAACTCTTTTCCAAACTCTTTTCTTTTTCCTTTCTTTCTCTCTTTCCTTCCTTTCTTTTTCTTTTTTCTTCTTCTTTTTTTTTTTTTTTTAGATGGAATCTTGTTCTGTTGCCCAGGCTGGAGTGCAGTGGTGCAATCTTGGCTCACTGCAACCTCCACCTCCCAGGTTCAAGCAATTCTCATGCCTCAGACTCCTGAGTAGCTGGGATCACAGGTGCTCGCCACCACACCCGGCTAATTTTTGTATTTTCAGTAGAGAAGGGGTTTCACCACATTGGCCAGGCTGGTCTCCAACTGCTGACCTCAGGTGATCCACCCGCCTCAGCCTCCCAAACTGCTGGGATTACAGGGATGAGCCACCATGCCCAGCCTCCAACTCTTTTCTTGTATAAAAGAAAATTCCCACATTTGCAAGATAATGCTTCAGTTAATAGTCAGTGTTTTCTTTTTAATGTTGACACTAAAAATAAATAGGAATTTTTAAGTTAACATGGTTTTTCTGTCAGAAAACTCCTATAAAAACCATAAGGCACATTAAACTTACTACAAACTTCCAATGGCTTACAACTAATGTTTGTTTTAGCTTCAAGATTAAAAGTGTTTTTGCTACCATTACTAAGTAAATGTGTGTCTCTTACATTTTACATTACTCTGTTAAAATATAACACATCTTCTTTCAACGTTTTGTTGTGAAAGGAGACATTTGGTGTTCATTGATGTATTTATTTAAACAAACAAAAAAACAGAGCCCAGTTCTTGTGTCAGTAGCTCTTCATCCCTTAGTTTTCTTAATTAATTATCTTCATTTTGTGTTACTTTGGAATGTCTGGAGACATTTGAAAATCCAACTCACAGTAGTTTAAATGTATTACTTAATTAACAGGAAGACTAGAGGTAGAGGCCTCAGCACAGACAGGAGCAGACTCAACAGTGTCATCACAGACCCAGCTTCTTTCCATCCATCTGCTCTGTCATCCTTATTACTGTGACTTCTTAATCCTCCTACTTGTTTCCTCACAACTGTAAGATGGCAGCTCTAGCTCCAGACATCAAATCAATGCTCTGAAAGTAGAGGGAAGGGGTTTGCCATCATGTTCTGCTCTTGCATCCAATTTAGAGGCTCTCACTTCCATCCCAAGTCAGACATGCTCATCTCATTTACATTTCTGGACACTTTGTCAGTTCTTTTCAATATAGGCAGTCGCGTCCTGAAACACAGCTTGACAGAGGAGTCGTTAGCAAGGAAGCAGAGAAATGGTACTGGTATCTGTCACAGTGTCCTTCCAAATTTAATCATCTCCTACTAAAGTCTTCTTTTAATGGTATTCTATTACATTTAGCTAGTTGATGCTTCTCGGCTGGCTCCCTTTTTTTTTTTTTCCATGAGATGGATCTTTACTCTTGTCACCCAGGCTGGAGTGCAATGGCATGCTCTCAGCTTACTGCAACCTCCAACTCCCAGGTTCAAGTGATTCTCCTGCCTCAGCCTCCTGAGTAGCTGGGATTACAGGCACCCACCACAATGTCTGGCTTATTTTTTTTGTATTTTCAGTAGAGACGGGGTTTCACCATGTTTGCCAGGCTGGCCTTGAGCTCCTAACCTGAGATGATCCACCCACCTCTGCCTCCCAAAGTGCTGGGATTACAGGCGTGAGCCACTGCAGCCAGCTTGGCTCCTTTTACTCAACCACTGTAATCCCACTGGTGTGATCTTTCTAAAACACAACCTGACTTCATCATTAGCTTTCTAGTGTGGCTTAAAATAATGGTCACGATCTACTCCTGGTACATCTTTCCAGCATTTTCTCTTCCATGTGGCCTGCTGGGCATTATTATCATCATATAGGATTTAGGTTCTCTCTTGCTGCTGCATCTTTGTTCTATTGTCTGTCCGGAATAACCTTCTAGTCTTCCTTATAGGCCAGTGTCTCTTTGTCCCTCAAACCTAATGCTTTGAGAGGTCTTCCTTAACATCCTGCCCCTTCCAAGCTCAAGCGTCTTTCCTGTGTCCTTCCACAGCACCTGGTGAGAGTCCTTCTTTCTGCCTGCACCTCTGTATTATGATTTATTTGTTTATGTAATTCACCTGTCTTTTGCTGCCAGATGGAGCTTTCTGAGATAAGGGACTGACTCATCCCTGTACAGTTTGTGACCCATAGGTGATGCTGAAATCATATATTTTTAATGGCAGAAAGGATGTTAAAACTTTCCGGATGACAGTGTGAGGTACCATACAAAGAATGACCTAGCCCTGTTTCCTAGGAGGTCAAGATAAGTTAGAGGGCATTTTATTTTCTCTTGTTTCTCAGAACTTGAACCTTTCCTGGCTCTAACTTAGGTAGGGATTGTGAGTAGAAGACAAGGTTGCTGAAGCAATGAAGCTTTGCAAACCAAAGTTATTTGGAAGAATTGACTCTGAGTACCAAAACTCACTGGTACAAAGCCAACATGATAACCACTGTACTTAGGAAATGACTCACTGAATTGCATACACAGAACTAGGCCAGGAGATTTTCTTTTCTTGTATGCCAGCTAGTCAGGGTAGCAACCACTTTAAATTCTGCAGACTGATAGCCACTAATTCAGATGTACATAGGCACAAGTACTTGATAGAAAGCAGTCTATTATAAAGTATCACTTAATAAAAGCTCTAAGTAGTCTATGCAGGTAGGAGTAAGTCTTATAAAGATTAGGTTTGCCTATTCTCCACACCAATTCCTTGATTCCGATATTCAGTTACAGGTCGCCCGCCCCAGCACCTTCCTATGTAGATACAAGTAGGTGTTCTTTACTTCTAGATTTGAAACGATGACAAAGGGATTGAGTGGGAATGATTAATCTCATACTGGGGAATGATGATTGCTGGATGTATCACTTACCACACAATAGATGTATTTAAATGTAACAGCTGTAACCAGCATAGGATGGAATTCTGATATCAGGCATAGGTGATAAACTTAAATCAACATTGGAAAAGTAGTTTCCAGCTTCTAATTCAGTGTAGTCCAGATGTTTTGACCCCACATACTGTTGATCCTCCTCAATGTTACAGAAATTTGGTCTCACATTATCTGTGTTGAGAGTTCACCGTAATCATTGTAGAACTTTCATTATTTCACTGGAAGTCCTTACATCTGACATAATCAGATGTGTCTAATTAAAAAACTAGTTAGTCTAGCTAAGAAAAAGTTATTCAGATTATACATTTTGAAATTTTTAAACCTAAACATACAAGTCCACTCATTTTCTAGTCTTTTGGGGAAAACAGAGCCAAAGCCTTCTCCTGAGTATGGTGCCACTGTTTGATTATTTTTTTCTGTATCCATAGAACAAGCTAAATCAATAATGCATTATTCAGTATTTCCAGTTTTTGTTTCTTAAAAATGGCCAGAAACCTTTGCATTCAAATATGTACAAAAAAGTCCAGTTCTTTACTCTTACAATTGACTTCGAATCTTTTGCCATTGTCTCTCCCACACCTAATACAATTTAACTGATTTTTTTTCATCTTTTTTGTGATTTGCTTTTATTTAGCTTTTCCAAAGCATTCATCTTATTCAATTAGTCATTGAAGATATATCAGTTTGGTCTTGTCCTCCCATTTAATCAATGAACATAACATTTTGTTAAATTATTTGATGATAACCCATGGAACTGCAGGGGGTGGAGGTGCACAGAAAGAGCACACTGGCTTTCCAGAAGCACTTGGTGTGCCATGGGCATCTAGCAATATGTTTTACAGAGAAAAAGGTAACTATTTTCAAGAAGTCCTTGGCCTTACATGTGCACATGTTCAGCACCAACTTTATTTAATGGAGTTCTGTTCAATTGCTCACTACCTTGGTGTACTCGACAAAATGCCTGCTGTCTGCCATGTTAACCCTGGCAATTTCTTTTGTCTGTTTTCTTGGCTTTGCAGCATTCTTGCTAAACAACAACAACAAAACCCCACTCTGTCAAGCTATATTCTGATATAGAGAGCTATTAAGGAGGATTATATTATCTACCCTTTTGACAAGAAGAAACAATTCGTGATTGAAGGCTGAGCTGGAAAATGGTCCCTGGAAGCACGAGTAGTTCCCTGGACCCCCTTGTGTAATGTGGATTCCTGTACAAGTGCATCATCTTGGGCTCTCCTTCCAGGGAACCAACCCCTCCTGAGATGGGGATTTGAGGGCAAGTAAAGAGAGGGAGTGTTCTCATTAACTGTATGAAACCTGTAAGGAAGAGTGGGAAGCAGGATGACACAGAGAAAGACACTAAGAAAGAATGTGGCTTCAGGTGAAGGCTCAGCCTGAATCCAAGGGAGCTCTGGGCTATAGGATGTTTCTTGCCTTGAAGCCACCACTGGGGCAGGGAGTTGCAAAGCAATGTCACCTGAGAACTGCAGCTTCCATCGTCCAAGTACAATCCTCCAAAGAAGGTTGAAGTTATGTGAGCAGGTAGCAGCAGCTAAGCAACACGTGCATGAAAACTAAATTGATAAAAGCAGTAAAAGGGGATCTGTGTAGGTGATTAACTGCAAATTCACAGAATATCAGATAGTAAATGTGTGGTAGTTTTTAAATAGCTACTTTTATTGGACCCAATTTATGAGCCTCCCTAAATTTTCTGGGTTTCTCCTGTCTCTTGGGCCCTCAACTGGTTAGACAGAAAGAGACCAGGCCCAGTTTCCAAATGTCACCAGCTGACCCATCTCCTCTGGGAAAGCCAGCTTCAACATGTCTTCCATCATGCCTTCCACCATGGAAAGTGCAGCAGCTGCAGAGTCCAGACGTGACCCAAGGAAACACACAGACTGCGGTTTCACCTTTCCTCTGTTTCCAGACTCAAACACAAAGTGTCATACAGTTAAAATGCCATACAGTAAGGCATGGCATTTGGCTTTTGTAGTGGTTGTCCCAGGGGGCCATAGCCACAACCAGGAAGAGGATAGGAGTTAATGCCCATAGGGGAAACTTTAACCAATGCGGGCAACTTATAGATAAATTCCTTTTTGCTCTCTTCCTCTGATGGTTTGTTTTGAGCTGCTGTGCTTCTGTAGAGCGTGTCTAGAGATTGTCCCTCGTGACTGAGCAAGTGGCTCTGTTTTCCATTTTGAATCTGTGGCTGGCAAAGCAAGCACCACCTAGTATGTGCTTTTCATTGTTCCTTGTTTCACTTCCCCTTTTCTCTCACTCTTCCTGCCCTGCAATTGTACCTTCTCACCTCCCCTAAAACGTGTTAGCACATAATCTTAGCCTGATTTCCAAAATCAACAACAACAACAACAAAAAACCCCACTAAAACAGAACCACAGGCAAAGACAGCACCCCTAGAGATCAAAGTTTCAGTACATGTATAAATCCCCTAAATGGTGGGATTTCACTGTAAAACATCAGGAGAGATATTTTGAGTAAAGAGAGGGTAATCCTGAAATTGTTCTTTTGTTCTTTTTCTGTCTAAACAGTCACTCCTATTAAAATCTAAGTGGATGCTAAGGAGCATCCCCAGGATGCTACAAAGGTTTTCCTTTGTTAAGATGTCTTTTACAAACTAGCTCGGTGTCATGAGCACTGTGGTGAAGCACAGAAAGTAAAAACAAGGCAGAGGAGAATGTAGCATCCTAGAAGCTGCTTTTCCTCGAAGGAATGCAGAACATTCATGAACTGGCATAATGATGAGAGTGATGCAAAACATTCTTCTTTTTCAGAAAAGAGAATTGACTTGTTCTATGGCTCTGGTCAGATTGAGACCAGCAATTATGAGGCCAGGACTAGTCTTTTAAAAAAATATTGGCAGATAACATTATATATTTTTATCGTGTACAACATGATGTTGTGAAGTACATATACATTGTGAAATGGTTTTGAGCGTTACTAATGTGCAGGCTAGAGAATCTGTCCCAACCGCAAGTGATGTTTGCATCATCATTGTCACAATTAGTACTGATGGCTGTGGTCAATTTAGTCTGGAGCTATTAAGATGGGTATGGGGGAGTTGTTCTGTTTTCGCTATTTTATGCTTGTAGAAATGGCCTCAATTTTCTCTTCTGTCTGATTAGTCTTAGCATATGGATTTCTTTTTTGCCATATTCTATTGCAGAGGCTGCCTCTCTCTGCTTTTCTCCCTCACATCTGGAATCAAGCCAAAAGCACCAGAACAAGATGCTTCTCACATTTGAGCCCTTTTGTAAGGGTGCTGATTGCAACTTGGGTAACTTCAGTATAATCTAAGGTGGAAGCTTTCTGCTGCTTTTGGGGAAAAAATAAATGTCTAAAAATAAAACCTAGGCATAAAAATAGGGCCAAATACTCATTAACTGCCTCACTTAGCTGAACGCTGAAATTATTTCAACAGCACTAAATCAAGCCTTTGTGTAGAAGAGGTTGGGTATTTTTTTTATCCATAGTACTTTATCTTAGATGTTAAATGGGTTACTGTAATTTCTAACTTTATTCAAAACATGAGTTAAATAGTCCTCAGAGACTCAATTTTTGGCTTATGCTCATGCTGACCCTTGACTTGGAGCACTTGTGTTCACAGGCCTCCAGGAATGTATTTTGTGGGCTGCTGTGGGAAAGGATGGGGGGACAGACAGGACCAGGAGCAGAGTATTCAAGGCTTGGGATGCTAGGGTTAAGAATTTGGATCTTACTCTCGGTGTGGTGGGAAGCCACTAGAGGGATTTAATTAGAAGAATATTACAGAATGACTTCTTTGTTAAAAATATGACTCCTGACTGCTGTATTGACAGTGGATTGGAAGGAGACAATAGTAGGAAAAGGGTAACCAGCCAAATGCCTATTTATAGATATCCAGGTATGAAGGGATAGTGGCTTTCGAGCAGGATTGAAATATAGTTGGAGAGAAGTAGACAAATAATGGAGTTTATCTAATTCATTAACAACAAAAAGACTGGTTAATAGACTAGATATGGGGCATGAGAGAATGGAAGAGTCAAGACTGATTTCTAAGTTTCTGGCCCAAACAACTGGAAGAATTTGGTACTAGTTGAGATGAAGACTGGAGAAAGAACAGGATAGTTTTTGATGTTTTGTTGTGTTTGGGGTGGGTCATAGAGCAATGGAAAAGGGAATGAGGTTGAAATGGTTCATGTTAACTTTGGGAATCTAAATGAATAGTTCAGAAGAATAGTTGAACGTATGACCTTGACCCAGTAGATAAGTTTGAGAATCCTTGATGTACAGATTATATTCAGAGTCATGAGACCAACTCACCTAAGGAGAGAGTAGAAAGAAAGTAGAAAACCTGGTAATATTCCATATTTCCACATAAATAGGGCAAGTAGAAGAGAACCAGTAAAGGACTAAGAAGGGACAGCAGTGAGGAAGGAAAAATAGGAGAGTATGATGTTCCAGAAACCAAGAGAAGACTCTTAACAAAGGAAGGTAACAGTCAATTACATTAAATGCTGCTGTGAGGTTGAGTTAGATGAGGACAAATAACATTACTGTTTTTGGTGTTCTTGGTAATATTGACAAGAGCAGTTTATGACATGTCATGCAGAAAAGAGCCGAGAGTTGATAGGAGATTGTAAAGTGGGAAATGAAGACAGCTACTTAGACAATTACTTCAAGAAATTAATGGAGCTGAGAAATAGATAATCAAGAGTAAGGGGAGAATTTTTGTTTTTTTCCTCATGTTTCTAAGATGGGTGATTGGAGCATTTATGCCTATAGAATTGATGCAGGAGAGAGAGAGATCGATCCTGATGATGTGGTAGAAAGGAAATATGATTGCAGGGACAAATTTCGTTGTTTTTTTTTTTTTTTAATTATACTTTAAGTTCTGGGTTACATGTGCAGAACACACAGTTTTGTTACATAGGTATAAAGGTGCCCTGGTGGTTTGCTGCACCCATCAACCCGTCACCTACATTAGGTATTTATCCTAACATTATCCCTCCCCTAGCCCCCCACCCCCTGACAGGCCGCAGTGTATGATGTTCCCTTCCCTGTGTCCATGTATTCTCATTGTTCCACTCCCACTTATGAGTGAGAACATGCAGTGTTTGGCTTTCTGATCTTGTGATAGTTTGCTGAGAATGATGGTTTCCAGCTTCATCTGTGTCCCTGCAAAGGACATGAACTCATCCTTTTTTATGGCTGCATAGTATTCCATGTGTATATGTGCCACATTTTCTTTATCCAGTCTATGGTGGATAAATGATGGACATTTGGGTTGGTTCCAAGTCAAAATTAAAAAGAACTAGAGAAGCAACAGCAAACAAATTCAAAAGCTAGCAGAAGACATGAAATAACCAAGATCAGAGAAGAACTGAAGCACATAGAGGAACGAAAAACCCTTCAAAAAATCAATGAATCCAGGAGCTGTTTTTTTTTTTTTAATCAACAAAATAGACCACTAGCCAGACTAATAAAGAAGAAAAGAGAGAAGAATCAAATAGATGCAATAAGAAATGATGTAGGGGATATCACCACTGATCCCACAGAAATAAAAACTACCATCAGAGAATACTATACACACCTCTACACAAATAAACTAGAAAATCTAGAAGAAATGGATAGATTCCTGGACACATATACCCTTCCAGGTCTAAGCCAGGAAGAAGTCAAATCCCTGAATAGACCAATAATAAGTTCTGAAATTGAGGCAGTAATTAATAGCCTACCAACCAAAAAAAGTCCAGGACCAGACAGATTCACAGCCAAATTCTACCAGAGGTGGAAAGAGGAGCTGGTACCATTCCTTCTGAAACTATTCCAAACAATAGAAAAAGAGGGAATCCTCCTAACTCATTTTATGGGACAAATTTCTTGAATGCAGAAAGGCATGAGATGCAGAGTACAGGGAAAGGTTTGGCCTTGGATAAGAGCAGGAGAGACAAAAAGAGTGCACCTAGATGTTAATGGGTTGGTTGAGTTACTGATAGGAGGATGAGGGAGTAGCCATTATCAGTCACAGCAATTAATGAAGTAAGAGCATCAGCTGGAAAGGAGGTGAGAAAGCGGAATATCAGTTTCAAGAGAAGGTAGCAAATATTGGAGTCATTCTAGGCAGTGGGAAGATGAACCTCTAGTAGGACAATGGACATGGAATGTTTCAGGGTTACATTAAACAAGGTGAATTTGAGTTAATTTTTGCTTGGAAAGAGACTGTAATTAAATTTTAAGGTTTTTTTTAATGGCATATAGAGGCAAAAGGTATTATTACATGTTTACATATTTTCATAGTAGAAAAATGAGTTTAACGATTACTTGTAATCTTACTATTCAGAGATAATCATTGTGATATCCTTTTATATATTTACATACAAATACTTCCATAGGAAGAAATATAAAGGTCTTAATCTTGATACCAATACTATTTTAGAACAGTTTTGACTTTACCAACTATCTTAGTTATTGCTCTAAGAGAAATAAAAACAAATGGAGTGATAAATTTGTCATATTGCAAAAGTATTTCTATATTTTGTTGCTTTTTCCATTTTTATAGAGATATATCTGTAGTAGAAAATGTACAGTTAATGTTAAAAGGTCTTCTTCCTAAGGTTGTGTTTTCAATAACTTTCTTATGGTCTTTAAAATGTAAAAATGAAACTCTAAATTATTAACCTACCAGGTTTTATTTTGATAAGATGTGATTAAGGAATCTAATTTTACTTTTTTTTAAGAAAAAATTGTTATTTTAAATTCAGGAGATACATGTGCAGGCTTATTACATGGATATATTGCATGGTTAATTTCACTTCTTAAAATAGTTTTAAGTCATTCTTAAATCACATTATCTCACAACAAATATAGAACATATTCTTGTAATAGTAGAGCTCAAAAATGATATCTTTTTATTTATTTATTTTATTATTATTTTTTTGAGACAGAGTCTCACTGTCTTGCCCAGGCTGGAGTGCGGTGGTGTAGTCTCGGCTCACTGCAGCCTGCGCCTCCGTGGTTCAAGCAATTTGCCTGTGTCAGCCTCTTGAGTAGCTGGGACTACAGGCACATGCCACCACACCTGGCTAATTTTTGTATTTTTAGTAGAGACAAGGTTTTGCCATGTTGGCCAGGCTGATCTTGAACTCCTGACCTCGAGCGATCCTCTTGCCTTGGCCTTCCAAAGTGCTGGGATTACAGGTGTGAACCACCATGCCCAGCCACCAAATGATACCTTTAAAATTTTCTTTTAGAGATTTTTAAAACCAACTGTATGCTATTCTTTAAACAAGCTATGTAAAGTGTAAAAATTATCTTTAATCCTATCCTCTGGGAAAATCAGTTATATTGTACTTGCTTGAAACTGTAATGTGTGTACATGTTTTGCCATCTGTATTTTCTCACTTTTTTGAGTTTTTGAAACATTCTTTGTAAACCATGAATTTAATGACTTGCACTAGTATCGGATATGTAAAAATATATTTTCAGGTTTTAGTTGTTCTTTATTTGTGATTATAAAAAACATCATAGTTAATACCACTGGCACTTAATATTGAATTTAAATTGATTTTAGTATTTTCTATCATAAAAGCAATATGTCCATGTAGAAAGACTTAAAAATAGCAAACTATTATCCAGAGAACCACTGCTGCGTATATACCAAATCTTTATCCATTCAAGAGCCATGTTTCAGCACCTGTTAATAGCAGTCACTGCTTCACATATGAAACCTGCTCTTCATCGTTAATATCCTCATATATTTAGTCATATATCTTGTCAGTATCCTATGAGCAGAAATGTGTATGCTTTTATAAAAGGAACCATGCTATTTAGAAATTGTATTGTAATCTAATTTTTCTCCGATAACCCATTAAGAAATTCCTTCCATGCCATTGAACCATCCTTTATAATATCATGTTTAATGGCTACAAAAGAATTATTCGTGTGAATATACCACTCTTTTCCAATTCCCTTTTGCATTTTAAATCCATAACATGTGCACTTTACTTCTCTTTGATAGCATGACTAATATGTCCTGCACGAGACATGAAGGCACAGACGTCTTTCTTCCTCATTTTCATATCATCTCTGAGTGGATCTCAAGGTAATTTCCTTTGTAATACAAGTGTTAGTTATTTGCATTATCAGATAGAAACATGAGCACACAATGCAAGGTGGCTATTTCTTCCATAGCCATAGCATTGTGAACTTTCCTAAATCATCAGTTAATCAGAAGCAAGGAACAGGCTAGAAGTCTGCATGAAGACTAAAAATTATATATATATTTTCTGTCCACTCTGATTAAGACTCTTTCTAATCTGTTATCTGCTACCAGAAATAAGTTCACTGGAAAAACAAGTTTGATTGATTGATTTTTTTTTTTTAAAGTGTAAGCTTGGTACTTACCACTTGACAGAAGGCATTATCAGCTTTGCTAGGTCCTATGACAGGCATTCTTAATTATCCAGTGAAACATTAGAGGGGTTTAGCAGAGCAATTAGGGAGATCGACAATCACTCTTTTCCTTGCCCATCTTTCCGTGTCTTTCTTTCGGCATAATGCCACATCCCCCTAGCTCTCTGAAGAGAAACTAAGTCTCTCTGAGGAAGAGAGGCAGGACATGGTAGGGTAGAAAGAGCCCCAGAGGGAAAGGTGGAGGATAAAGACTGTGACAGAGCCACTTGGGCACCCAGTTCTTCCATCTTGGGTGGCCTGGGCCATGAGCCAAAGGAGTTACTCCATTGTCCAAAAAGTAAGGACCTTTCCAGTGCTAATATCTTAGAATCCACAGACAGGGCACAAGATCTACATAAAATATTTTGTAAATCAAAGCAGTTAGATTACTGCCTTCAATGATAGGAAGTGTCTGCGTATATTTTCTTTGCAAAAATCTCTTATTCTGCTGATTTCATTTGCTTTTTGAAATCAACTTGTGAAGTTGACAATGAAAAGAAAACAAAACAAAATAAGTAAATCAAGATAATTGGGGATTAGGCTTCCACATTTATCTCCAGATATTCCTTACCTACATTTTGACCAACTCAGGATATCCTGAGAGCAGTCTTAAAGTCAAAGCAAATGAATGACTCCATTTTCCTTTTGGACTTCTCCTGCTCATGTCCTGCCCTATTTAGATCTGGTCTACAGATATTCCTATCAGATTCCTGAACCCAGCATTGTCTTCTACGTGCTCCAAATATTTTCTTACCCAATCAAGCTGAGTTTATTCCATTCTTTTACGGCCCGCTGGCTGTTGCTAGCTGGATAAACTAATTTATTATTGCTATAGTAGGAGTTAAATGTGAATATGTTCTGGGAATGAAATCAAAAGGAGTCTTTCAACATACATGATTTCCAGGCCAGGATTGGGAGATGAGATTATTGATCAAGTGGGCAGCAAACCAGTGTTTCTACGCCTTGGGCTGTTACCAGTTCTCCCAGTTACATTGAATAAAACGGATATTCAATTAAAATTAAAACTCAGACACAGAGCTTCATGGTTTGTTTCTAATAATCAGAAAACAAGTGTTTTTGATGATGTGGTCTATTAATAATCAGGCTGCTAACCTAGGAAGGTTCTTCTGGGTAGTTCTGGTATAATCCTGACTAAGCACACATCATTAATTCTCTTTATAACTTCTCTGCTCTTGACCGTAGGCATATTCCTTTCGGCTTTCTTCACTTATGTTCCTATGAATGAACAAATCATCATTGGAAGACTTGGTGAAGATGTAATTCTCCCTTCTTCATTTGAGAGGGGATCCGAAGTTGTAATACACTGGAAGTATCAAGATAGCTACAATAGCTACAATGTTCACAGTTACTACAAAGGCAGTGGCCATTTGGAAAGCCAAGATACCAGATATGCAAACAGGACATCCCTTTTCTATAATGAGATTCAAAATGGGAATGCGTCTCTATTTTTCAGAAGATTAAGCCTTCTGGACGAAGGAATTTATACCTGCTATGTAGGAACAGCAATTCAAGCGATTACAAACAAAGTGGTGCTAAAGGTGGGAGGTAAGTGTGCATGTAAATTTTCATGAAACATAGCAATGACATCATTCCGTGTTATTAGTAAGCATCTTTGTCCTAATATGCCATGAGCTTCCTTCCAAGTCAATACATGGAAATCTCCTTATTTTTAATGCACAGTATCTTGTAGTATACTAATGTTATAAATGATACAACTGTTCCCCTGTTGGTGGGTATTCAGGCATTTCCAGTGTTCTACATTACCTGGTTGTGATGAACACCCTTATAGCTGTACTTAATACCAGGAAATAATCTGAAAGCAAAGTACCAGAAGTAAGATTTAAAAAGGTTATTGACACTAACAGCATAAGACTATCCACTTTCTCCTTAGTCTTATCAGTACCAAATAACTGCCAATATCATGACTGAAAAAATATTGAATTGTTGATTTAAATTGCATTTTTCTATATTATAAATGAGGTTAATTTTTATGTTATATGCTTTCCTTCTCTGTATTAGCTATATATAACACTATACCTATATAAGTCATTAATATAGTTAATATATGCAGTTATGTACAGTTAATATCACTCAAACACAGCTTCATGGTGGTTATATATAACTATATATTAACTGTATTACTATATTAACTGTTGCTAATTCTCATAGTTATATTGAACCAAACAGGTATTAGATTAGATTAGAAGCTCTTTGAAGAAACTCAAAGAGCTTCATGGCTCCTTATTACTAGATTACCAAGAGTTCCTGATGATGTGCTCTGTTAATGATCAGGCTGCTGATCATTTATATGTAATATAGTTAGTATGTAGTATAATATATAGTACAATTTTACATATAGATATATACACATATATATGCAGTATTTTCTTATGGATTGTTTTTCCCAGCACTTGTTTCTTTTTCTTCTGTCCCTTTTAGCTGCTTCAGACCTTGATTCAGAAATCACAAAATTATGTGTAAACAGAGTCAAATAGGTGCTCTGAGTCAGTATTTGAGAAGTGTAGAGTGCCACATGAACTCTATTTTATAGACTTAGACACCCTCATTTTGGTTTCTCAATGAGGCCATTAGATTTCTTTTCCAGCTATGTTTCTAGAGAATTGAGATTGCTAGTTGCCACATACCCATGCCTGCTCTTTTTTTTTTTTATTTCTTCTAGATAACTACACTATATCTTAAGGTTCTACAGAGGTGGTTTTTTTTCCCCCTTTCAGTAACTGCCAAATTTTTTTCATAAAACTTAGCTTTTCATTTCATGGGTATTAAACAGTATTCTGCACAGATGGCCTATAAAAAAAGCCAATGATGGCAGTTTTTCATGTGCCCTTCTTTCTCCTATGTAGTTTTTCTCACACCCATGATGAAGTATGAAAAGAGGAACACAAACAGCTTCTTAATATGCAACGTGTTAAGTGTTTATCCTCGTCCAATTATCACGTGGAAAATGGACAACACACCTATCTCTGAAAACAATATGCAAGAAACAGGGTCTTTGGGTCCTTTTTCGATTAACAGCACGCTGAATATTACAGGATCAAATTCATCTTATGAATGTACAATTGAAAATTCACTGCTGAAGCAAACATGGACAGGGCGCTGGACAATGAAAGGTAGGCTCCACAGGACTTTCTGTGTATGCTATTTCGAGGTTAGGGGGTAATGGGGACTGATTTTCAAGGAAAGAAAGGAAGATGAAAGAAAAGAAAGCAAATCCATTCGCAGCAGTTAGAAGACCAAGACCGGAGCCCTAGGGCTGGTTCTTCTGACTGTATTACATTAAGCAATCATTCTTACTTTTGAGCATTAGTACCATACCTCATTGATAAAATAGAAGTAATTCTTACCTTGCTAGGAATTTATGAGTTCATTGAAAACATTTATGAAGTGGAAAGAAGCAAATCTATTCTTGAATATTAGTGTATTTCTCAGTGGCTCATCCTTCAAACAGGATTTTCTATCAGCATTGCTCTTTAAAAAATCAAAAGAGAAAGAATACGTGTCTTTCAGCAGATCACAACTTCGTCTTTCAATTAAACAAAATATTAATTAGTATAATTGCTTCTTTTTAGTTTCTTTACATAGTATTAGCCCATCGATCTTTATCCACTACCTCTATCACAACATGGTCAGTTTTTAGTACTCTTTCTTCTCATTTATTTCAACAGATCCAAACTCTGATCAATCTCTATATCCAAAACCTGTTTAATAAAAATTAATTTGCTATCTCCATATTCAATTCCAAGAAAATTTGTTTTCCTTTTGAGATGGAGTCTCGTTTTGTTGCCCAGGCTGGAGTGCAGTGGCGTGATCTCGGTTCACTGCGATCTCGGCTCACTGCCACCTCCGCCCCCCAGGTTCAAGTGATTCTCCTGCCTCAGCCTCATGAGTAGCTGGGATTACAGGCATGTGCCACCATGTGTGGCTAATTTCTGTGTTTTTTAAGTAGAGATGGTGTTTCACCATGTTGGTCAGGCGAGTCTCGAACTCCTGACATTATGATTTGCCCACATCAGCCTCCCGAAGTGCTGGGATTACAGGCATGAGCTACCGTGCCCAGCCTGTTTTTCATTTTATTCTTAATAAAGCAAAAATTTTCTGTCAATCTCCCTTATATGGGGAAAATGGAGGGTAGCTGTTTTTTTCAGCCTTCTCTTTCCTAGCATCTCATATTCTCAAAATGCTCACCAAAAATATACTGAAATTGTGGGTGATTCACCACATTTACATGAGTCCAGTGTTAAAGGAATGAGTACTCAATGTTCATTCTCCATCAGTCAGGCAGCAATGGAAACATGGGAAAGGGTTGCAAATGTTAATATTATAAACATCGTCTTTGGAAAATCCTAATTTCTCATGTTCATTTAGAATTGAGTGTCTTGAAGCATGAACAGTTCTTTAGGCTCAGTACTGTTTGGTCTCATTGAAAAGCTATTACGTGCCAAGTTTTGTTGCTCACAGACTGTGAACTTAAGAACATGGTCTCTACTGATTTCTGGATCCACAGCATCTAGTACAGACATAAAAATTAAACTAGGAACATAGCTTACAAAGGGAGTGATTAATTCTACTCTCTGTGGTGGGGCACAAATGGGGTTGTTACAGAATATGTGCTTAAGAAAGTTGCATAAGGGCAGAATTTTAGAAGAGTAGTAGGACATTCCAGGAGGACAAGAATATTCCAGAAAAAAGCACAGAAAAGTAAAATTGCCTGGATTTGTGGAATCTACAGATCAAGAGATGAACCTGGAGAGGGAGGCAAAAAAAAAAAAAAAAAAAAAAAAAAAACAGATGAAAGACTTTTACACGTTGCTAAGGAGCTTGTTGAGTCTTGGAGATAGGATGGATCAGAAGAGGGATTGGAAACATCAGAGAGCCCCTGGATTTGCCTTTTGGAAGGCTTGCTTTGGCATCACTCTCCTGCAGGTAGACTGGAAGCCAGCTGAGTCTAGAATCAGGGAGAACAGTCCATGGCAGTCCATAGAGGTCAGCCTACGGCACTACAGAACAGGAAGGACAAGACAGAGCTGGGTCTGGAGGGGCAAGGCAAGAAAATTCAGCAGAGTCTCTCCTAAAAGGGCTTAGTCCAATGGGGGTTGCCTGCACTACAGCTGGAAATATTCTTACATGCAGAAAATGAGATTTTTGTCTAGATAAAGGGATTAAGAAGTAGTGAGGCCATAAAAGTTAGAGACCACTAGGGAGTAGGTAGGGTAACAAAAGGGGTGTTCTGGGGAACACCAGCATTAGAGAGGCCAAACATTGAGTTTAATAGGCTAGCAACTGGTAGCAACGTTCCTGAGTGCTTACTGTCAGGTTCTAAGAGTTAAAACAAGTACATCACCCCTCTAGCTGGCCCTGGCTTTGCCCTCCTTGAAGGTTTAAACTAACCTTGGTGGGAAACTTTAAAATAGTGGTAGTAAAACTTGTCTTGTAAGAAACCACAGCACAAATATAATTACTTTCCAAAAAGTTATTTCTAAATATATCAATATTAGTGCCTTTGTTCTCTGCTTTCTAAGTGTAACTTAGAGAATTCTTTTGAAATGTTTATCTTCATTGATGTTTTCTTTTCTATTGTGTTGTTAGATGGCCTTCATAAAATGCAAAGTGAACATGTTTCACTCTCATGTGAACTTGTAAATGATTATTTTTCACCAAACCAAGACTTCAAAGTTACTTGGTCCAGAATGGAAAGTGGGATTTCCTCTATCCTGGCTTACTATCTGAGCTCCTCACAAAATACAACTTTCTATGAATCCCGATTCTCATGGAACAAAGAGCTGAAAAACCAGAGTGACTTCTCTATGAATTTGACGGATCTTAGTCTTTCAGACAGTGGGGAATATTTGTGCAATATTTCTTCGGATGAATATACTTTACTCACCATACACACGGTGCACGTAGGTAAGCTGCAAGTAGGTTTGGATAATGGGTTTTGGCTATAGCATTAGAGATTTGTGAATATCAGACAGAAAATTAGGTTGACTTTTCAAGAATACATTGATACCCTCTCAAAATGTAATCTACAGGGGTATTTCTGGTCAGGATGTCGATTATCCTCCCTCCTTCAACCACATAAAAGTCCTGTTTTGAAAAAAAAATTACTCCCACAGATTTCCTTTCAGGATTTTGGGGCTTCAGAAATGAGGAGGAAACATACATTTTGATGACTCCATGGGCTGAGCATCTTCCATTTCTGCTCACTGCTGTGCCTAATATATACCTTAGCCCTAATGTTTGGGGAGTCAAGGCTAGGGACACATTAGGAAGTTACAATTGGGGTCCTGAAGAATGCTGGGAAAACATGGCAGTGTCTATGAACTTGGAAATAATCACACACAATATTTGAAGCACCAAGTATATATTCCTGGTTCAGTTCATTTTTACCTCTGTTGATAGTTCACTGCCAAAAACCATTATCTAAAATATTTCTAGTCAACTAACCATCGAGTCATGGAATATATACTCATGAAGCTGACCTTCTAGGTGAGCTAGATGGTCCCACCCTTAAACTATCAACTTCACATCATGGCAGACCATGGCAGCTCTTTCTGTCCTTCAATAAAGATATTTGAACCAGTGGAACTTATGTTTTAGAAGTGTTTCTATCATTTCAATTGTGAAAACTAGGAGGAATAACATTTGAAGTTTTGGTGATTCTGTGTGGTGAGATTTGGAGACAAGAGCAGAGGGTTGTCCTTTAGGTTATGTGATCTTCAAATACTTGGAAGCTTCTGGACATTGAGTAATAACACTCCCTTTGTACAGCTGCCACTTTGAGAGTAGAGAATGAAAAACTGGGACTACATTTGAAGCTCCTATTTTTCTCCAAAAATAAAAGTGTCAGTTTTATGTAAAATACAGTTAAGCCTGCAATCTATTTTTAAAAATGTTGCCTCATGTTGGATTCATTTTGGAGTGTAAAAAAAAATAGTCAAGAAGAAATGTCCTAAAGACCACATATGGCCCGTCTTCCCACCCAGAGATCTAATTTTCAGTTCACACAAAGTGAAACATCAGGACCATTCCATCTCTGACAAAAGAGTATTTTCGGAACCTCTCATTCTCAAATAAATGTTGGCAGGTGGGGCTGGGGGAGGGTGTGCTCACCCTTCCCTACCAGGAAGAGGACTTGGCAGGAGCCACCCTAGCAGGGCAGGAAACAGGGCAAACAGTCTTGGTACCTTAAATATCATCCTTTCAAGGAACTTGTTTCCTATTCTGAATTGTGACTTTTCCATTTGTTGTCTTTCCCAGGAGGTGCTACAAGATAGGGGTCTTATGATTCCTCTAATCTAGATCTGGTCAATTAAGGTTGCACCAAGCTGAATGGAATTAAATAACCCTTGCTAGGTTTTGCTGCTGAATCAATACGTGACCTTGGGCAAATATCTTTAGAGATGGGGGAACCTGAGGGTCACGAGTACAGTGAGAAGTAGACTTGTAGATTTCCTTGTAGGATTTCCTTTAGGAGGAAGAAAAATGCAAATGCAAATGAAAACACTGTAGAAAGTCAACCTAATGTTCCTACTTTATGTAGGTACATTAGTCCCCCCTTTCCATGGGGGATATGTTCCAAGACCCCCAGTGGATGCCTGAAACTATGGACAGTACCAAACCCTATATATGCATTCCCACATGGTACCAGGATTAATCTGTCCTTCCATGTTTATGCCCTGGTGCCTCATTCACACTTCTTACGATTACAGGTTCTACTGGGCATCTTCTTCCAGCAGAGCTTGTTTTCATTGCAATTAAAGACTTGCTTTGGATGGAAATGTGGCTGTAGCTTCATCATCAGCAGACACAGCCTCTCCAGTAATCTTTATATTTTTCAGTCCAAGCTGATTTCTAAATCTGTGTAGCCATCCTCTACTTGCAGTAAATGGCCTGTTTCAAGGGATCTCTTGCTGAAGTCTTCATAAAAGCCCAAAGCCTTCCAGTGTAACATATCATCAAGCAGAACACATTTCTGTTCATGTCTTCCACCCTCAAATTTAATGCCATTTCCATCTTAGCATATACAACACAGTGTGGCCATAACTGTTGTAAGTTGAGACAACACAAATTTTCTTCTTTCTTTCTTCACAATTTTACAGATAGAAGATTCATTTTCACCATAGATCTCAGCAACCTCAATATATGATTTTTCATATGTCAAGAGCTTTGTTTTAGTTCAAGGAAGCACTTTATGGCTTCTTTTTGGCATATCCAAATTGCCAGCATCACTACTCTTGTGCTTTGGGACCATTCTTAAAGAAAATAAGGGTTACTTGAACACAAGCATTGTTATACCATGACAGTCAATCTGATAACTGAGATGGCTAGTAAATGATTCATGGTGGTAGTGTGTACAACATGGATATGCTGGACAAAGGGTGCAGTCACATCCCAGGTGGGATGGAGTGGCACAACACGATATTTCATCATGCTACTCAGAATGGCACACAATTTAAAACTTAAGAATTGTTTATTCTTGGAATTTTCCATTTGGTTATGTTTGGACTACAGTTGACCATGGGTAACTAAAACCTCAGAAAGTTAAACCATGGATAAAGGGAACTCCTGTATGGAATTTCAGAATGACACAAATAGGTGAAGAGATTAATATTTTATTAGTTGTAAAACACTATAGTATGTTCATAGAAAATTACATTTGTTATGTAAACAGAGGTATTCATTCTAAAGGATAACCACAAATATTTTCCTCCTGAATTGACCTCTGTGCTCTATCGCTTGCTGCCCATGTTTTACCAGAACATAGACCATAAGGTTAGCAGGGTTCTGACTTTGGTAACCCAGGGTCTCTGGAGTCCTCACTTCCATTAATACTACTTTCAACAATTCTAGTCCTGACCAAGATGTTGGAGAATGGAGAAAGTTTAGGCTCCTCCAGTTATTTCTGAGGAGCTCTAAACACTATCAGCAGGTCCTCCTTTTCTGCAGTTTGTTACCCAAAGTCAACCGCAGTCTGAAATTTTTAAAAGGAAAATTCCAAAAATAATGTTTTAAATTGTGTGCCATTCTGAGCAGCATGATGAAATTGCATGTCATCCCGCTCCATCCTGCCTTGAAGGTGAATCCTCCCTTTGTCCAGCATGTCACACTGTGGATGCTGCCCGCCTGTTAGTCATTTAGCCCTCCGGATAATCAGATCTACTGTCATGATATTGCAGTGCTTGTGATCAAGTAAGCCTTATTTTATTTAAGAAAGGCCTCAAAGCACAAGAATAGTGATGCTGGCAATTCGGATACACCGAAGAGAAGTCGTGAAGTGCTTCCTTTAAGGGAAAGCTCTCAACTTAAGGGAGAAAAAAGCGTATGTTGAGATTGCTAAGATCTACAGTAAGAATGAATCTTCTATCTATAAAACTGTGAAGATGGAAAAAGAAATTAGTGCATACTATGCATAAGGTTTGGTACTAAGGTTTCAGGCATCCACTCAGGGGTCTTGGAATGTACCCCCAGGGATAAGGGGGGACTACTGTGCCTATTATCTCTGTGGTCACCTGCCACCTCTAACTCAAGACCAGGGCTTCTACTTAGCTCCTTTTATCACCTCTGAACTTACCACTGTTCCCTTAGGACCCTGTCTTCTCTAGGCCAATGGCGGACTGCACTCTTACTTCATCCTCCAAGGTGAACCCCGGGGTGAGGCTAATTTATGGACATAATTATTCCTTTATAAAAATGTGTTATTTCTTATTACAGTATAAAGCAATAGAAACTGAAAAGGCATAATAGATGTATTGCCTCTCCGGTTTTCAGACTCTTCTCCCAGCTCTCCCAACCCCCACCAATCTCTAATAATATTATGGTATCTGTAGGTTTCCCACAATAGATACACTGAGACTAGGAGATATTTATGCTCAGGACAAACTCTCCTGTCCAGTCTGGGTTCTTGGCTTTATCCTAAAGGACCTTTTTATTATGCAAAGTGTTTTCATATTAATTCAGCCTCCTACCTGTAATGCAGAAATAACTAGTTTTAAAAATAGTAAACATACTCCACCCTCACCCACCCACAAATTTCTTATTTGGTACCTTTTCTTCCAGTTCACAGACTTTGTTTCTCTGTTTTATTTAGAACCAAGCCAAGAAACAGCTTCCGATAACAAAGGCTTATGGATTTTGGTGGCCAGTCTGATTTTGGTGCTCTGTCTGATTTTGCTGATTTGGAAAGTAAAATGTTGCACAGGTAATATCTCAGGAAGAATTTGGGCTCTGCCCCACATGTTCCACATCATGTATATTAAAGATAACATGGAAATACCTGCCCAAACAGCTACTGGGCATGTAAATTGATCTGAATTTTCTGGAATGTCATTCACAAAATTCACCCAAAATCTTTTAAAATGCTCCTACATTTCCACCTAACCGTTCCACTTCTAGGAATTTATCTCACATTAAATGAGCAGAGGTACACCAAACTATATACAAGCATATTCACTGCAGCACACTGCTATTGCTTTTAGATTTCCTACTATTGTCAATAAATAATTGAGAAATTAATTAAATTAATTGATGATCATACTTTTTAAAATTTTAATCTAGTATTGAAATGATAACCAGGATGACTTAATCATCCTGCATTAAAAGGTAACTGGAAAGAAAAAAGCCAAAGCTTTAAGAAGTTGCCTTTGGAGTGACGGGACCATGAGTTCTTCCTTACCCTCACACCTCAGAAGGAAGCCAGATACCCCCTTAAGTCCCTGGGCTCTGCTTGTTCTCCCTTGCTCTGAGCTTAGTCAAGGTTGGTGCTCTGATTGAAACTGCATTGTTCTTTTCTTATGGGTCATTTCATTTTAATTGTTGTTCAATTAATTTTTTTCTAAATTTTAGGCAAAAAACCTTACTAGTACTTTAAACTATCTTAAGATGCCATGATCATGGGAAGTACTTTTAGGGAGTACTTTCTTAGAGTACTTTGCTTTTAGTAACAGAATTTTGAGCTAGAGAGCATCTGGGCAAAACTTAGATCTGGTTGATCTCCACATTTTACAGATCAGGAAACAGGAATCCGGGCAGTTAGCTCAAGTGCTAAGTAGGCATGTGAAACAGATTTAGGTGGATCATTTAATAGCACCAAGCCAGCTAGTGGCAGAGGCAGGTTCAGGCCCCCAGAAGCCCTCCTTTACTCCACTATCCCCCTGAGGCGGCTCTGGGTGTCCTGGGAACTTGAGCTAGATCCTGTGTCTCTTTTATCCGTCTTTCTGGTTGATATTTGGCTATTGCCCCTCTGAAGTTAGGAGATTTGGGTTATAGCAGAAACTATTATTGAAGATATAGTTTTAGGGGCAATGGAGAGCAAGCATCTCACCAATTCTAGCCCTGTGATCAGTCGTACTAATAGGTAGGCTAGTTCTTGTCCCTTGGCTGGCCAGAAGTAGTAAGAGACCACAGGCAGTCTAGCTTGTCTACCAAGATCAACCATTGACCTAATATACTGATATCTGTGATTGGATTAGGTTCAAATTATGGGAGAGGTGGTGCTACATCCTACTCAAGAATGATAGTTTAGTTTCTTTAGTGGAAGTCTGCATAAGTCAGTTCTCAACTGTAAACACATGGCACACTCAAAACTGGATAAAGAACTTACGAGACAGTATATTCACAGCTGGGAGCACCCGATTCACTAGCAAACTTAAACTTTAAGGGACAAGGACAGAGAGCAGTTCCCAAAACTTGAAAGGAGAGAGTCACATAAGATTAGTTGCCTTGTAAGGACAGTGACTTACTTCTTTTTTTCTTTCTTTCTTTTTATTTAAGTTCTGGGATATATGTGCTGAACATGCAGGTTTGTTACATAGGTATACATGTGCCATGGTGGTTTGCTGCACCTATCAACCTATCATCTAGGTTTTAAGCACCGCATGCATTAGCTATGTGTCCTAATGCCTCCCTCTCCTTTACCCTCATCCTCTGACAGTCCCTGGTGTGTGATGTTCCCCACCCTGTGTCCAAGTGTTTTCATTGTTCAATTCCCACCTATGAGTGAGAACATGCGGCGTTTGTTTTTCTGTCCTTGTGATAGTTTGCTGAGAATGATGGTTTCCAGCTTCATCCATGTCCCTGCAAAGCACATGAACTCATTCTTTTTTATGGCTGCATAATATTCCATGGTGTATCTGTGCCACATTTTCTTTATCCAGTCTATCACTGATGGACATTTGGGTTGATTCCAGGTCTTTGCTATTGTGCATAGTGCTGCAGTAAACATATGTGTGCATGTGTCTTTATAGTAGAATGATTTATAATCCTTTGGGTATATACCCAGTAATGGGATTGCTGGGTCAAATGGCATTTCTGGTTCCAGATCCTTGAGGAATTGCCACACTGTCTTCCACAATGGTTGAACTAATTTACTCTCCCACCAAAAGTGTAAAAGTGTTCCTATTTCTCCACAGCCTCTCCAGCATCTGTTGTTTCCTGACGTTTTAATGATTGCCATTCTTACTGGTGTGAGATGGTATCTCATTGTGGTTTTGATTTGCATTTCTCTAATGACCAGTGATGAGGTGCTCTTTTTCATGTTTGTTGGCTGCATAAATGTCTTCTTTTGAGAAGTGTCTGTTCATACCCTTCACCCACTCTTGATGGGGCTGTTTGTTTTTTTCTTGTAAATTTGTTTAAGTTCCTTGTAGATTCTGGATATTAGACTTTTGTCAGATGGATAGACTGCAAAAATTCTCTCCCATTCTGTAGGTTGCATGCTCACTCTGATGATCGTTTCTTTGGCTGAGCAGAAGCTCTTTAGTTTAATTAGATCCCAGTTTGTAAGGTGTAAGGAAGGGGCCTAGCTTCTATTTTCTGCATATGGCTAGCCAGTTTGCCCAGTACCATTTATTAAACAGGGAATCCTTTCCTCATTGCTTGTTTTTGTCAGGTTTGTCAAAGATCGAATGGTTGTAGATGTGTGGTGCTATTTCTGAGGCCCCTGTTCTATTCCATGTATCTGTTTTGGTACCAGTGCCATGCTGTTTGGTTACTGTAACCTTGTAGTATAATCTGAAGTCAGGCAGCTTGATGCCTCCAGCTATGCTCTTTTGCTTAGGATTGTCTTGGCTATATGGGCTGTTTTTTGGTTCCATATGAAATTTAAAGTAGTTTTTTCTAGTTCTGTGAAGAAAGTCAATGGTAGCTTGATGAGAAGAGCATTGAATCTATAAATTACTTTGGGCAGTATGGCCATTTTCACACTATTGATTCTTCCTATTCATAAGTATGAATTTTTTTTCCATTTGGTTGTGTCCTCTCTCATTTCCTTTGAGCAGTGGTTTGTAGTTCTCCTTGAAGATGTTCTTTACATCCCTTGTAAGTCGTATTCCTAGATATTTTATTTTCTTTGTAGCAATTGTGAATGGGAGTTCATTCATGATTTGGCTCTCTATTTGTCTGTTATTGGTGTATAGGAACGCTTGTGATTTTCGCACATTGATTTTATATCCTGAGACTTTGCTGAAGTTGCTTATCAGCTTAAGGAGATTTTGGGCTGAGATGATGGGGTTTTCTAAATATACAATCATGTCATCTGCAAACAGAGACAATTTGACTTCTTCTGTTCCTATTTGAATATTTTCATTTATTTCTCTTGCCTGATTGCCCTAGTCAAAACGTCCAATATGATGTTGAACTATGGTGATAAAGGCCATCCTTGTCTTGTGCTGGTTTTCAAGGGGAATGCTTCCAGCTTTTGCCCATTCAGTACGACATTGGCTAAAGGTTTGCCATAAATCGCTCTTATTATTTTGAGATATGTTCCATCAATGCCCAGTTTGTTGAGAGTTTTTAGCATGAAGGGGTGTTGAAGTTTATCGAAGGCCTTTTCTGCATCTATTGAAATAATTACGTGGTTTTTGTCATTGGTTCTGTTTACATGATAGATTACATTTATTGATTTGCATATGTTGAACCAGTCTTGCATCCCAAGGATAAAGCCAACGTGATCATGGTGCATAAGCTTTTTGATGGGCTGTGGAGTCGGTTTGCCAGTATTTTATTGAGGATTTTTGCATTGATGTTCATCAGGGATATTGGCCTGAAATTTTCATTTTTTGTTGTGTCTCTGCCAGGTTTTGGAATCAGGATGATGCTGGTCTTATAAAATGGTTAGGGAGGAGTCCCTCTTTATCTATTGTTTGGAATAGTATCAGAAGGAATGGTACCAGCTCCTCTTTGTACCTCTGGTAGAATTCGGCTGTGAATCTGTCTGGTCCTGGGCTTTTTTTGGCCAGTGGGCTATTAATTACTGCTTCAATTTCAGAACTTGTTATTGGTTTATTCAGGGATTCGACTTCTTCCTGGTTTAGTCTTAGGAGGGTGTCCAGGAATTTATCTATTTCTTCTAGATTTTCTAGTTTATTTGCTTAGAGGTATTTATAGTATTCTCTAATGGTAGCTTGTATTTCTGTGGGATCAGTGGTGATATCCCCTTTATCATTTTTTATTGTATCTATTTAATTCTTCTTTCTTTTCTTCTTTATTAGTCTGGCTAGCAGCCTATCTATGTTGTTAATCTTTTCAAAATACCAGCTCCAGGGTTGACAGACACCTCATACAGGAGATCTCCAGCTGGCATCAGGCTGTTGCCCCTCTGGGACAAAGCTTCCAGAGGAAGGAGCAGTCAGCAATCTTTGCTGTTCTGCAGCCTCTGCTGGTGATACCCAGGCAAATAGGATCTGGAGTGAACCTCCAGAAAACTGCAACAGACCTGCAGAAGAGGGGCCTGACTGTTAGAAGAAAAACTACCAAATAGAAAGCAGTAACATCAACATCAACACAAAGGACCCCCATACAAAACCACATTCAAACATCATCAGACTCAAAGATCAAAGGTAGATAAATACATGAAGATGAGGAAAAACCAGCACAAAAATGCTGAAAATTTAAAAGACCAGAATGCTGCTTCTCCTCCAAATGATTGCAGCTTTTCTCCAGCAAGAGCACAAAACTGGACGGAGAAAGAGTTTGACAAAGTAACAGAAGTAGGCTTCAGAAGGTGGGTAATAACAAACTCCTCTGAGCTAACAGGGCATATTCTAACCCAATGTAAGGAAAGTAAGAACCTTGATAAAAGGTTACAGGAACTACTAACTAGAATAACCAGTTCAGAGAGAATATAAATGATATGATGGAGCTGAAAAACACAGCACGAGAACTTCATGAAGCATACACAAGTATCAATAGCCGAATCAATCAAGCAGAAGAAAGGATAGCAGAGACTGAAGATCAACTTACTGAAATAAGGCGTGAAGACAAGATTAGAGAAAAAAGAGTGAAAAGGAATGAACAAAGCATCCAAGAAATATGGGACTATGTGAAAAGACTAAATCCGTGATTGGTTGGGGTCCCTGAAAGTAATGGGGAGAATGGAACCAAGTTGGAAAACACACTTCAGGATATTATCCAGGAGAACTTCTCCAACCTAGCAAGACAAGCCAATATTCAAATTCAGGACATACAGATAACACCACTAAGATACTCCTTACGAAGAGCAACTCCAAAACACATAATCATCAGATTCTCCAAGGTTGAAACAAAGGAAAAAAATGTTAAGGGCAGCCAGAGATAAAGGTCAGGTTACCTACAAAGGGAAGTCCATCAGACTAACAATGGATATCTCTGCAGAAGCCCTACAAGCCAGAAGAGAGTGGGGGCCAATATTTAACATTCTTAAAGAAAATAATTTTCAACCCAGAGTTTCATAACCAGCCAAATTAAGCTTCATAAGTGAAGAAGAAATGAAATCCTTTACAGACAAGCAAATGCTGAGGGATTCTGTCACCACTAGACCTGCCTTACAAGAGATCCTGCAGGAAGCACTAAATACAGAAAGGAAAAATCGGTACCAGCCACTGCAAAAAAACACCATAATATGAAGACCAACGACACTATGAAGAAACTGCATCAACTAATGCGCAAAATAACCAGCCAGCATCATGATGACAGGATCAAATTCACATATAACAATATTAACCTTAAACGTAAATGGGCTAAATGCCCCAGTTAAAAGATACAGACTGGCAAATTGGATAAAGAGTCAAGACCCATCAGTGTGTTGTATTCAGGAGACCCATCTCATGTGCAAAGACACACATAGGCTCAAAATAAAGGTATGGAGGAATATTTACCAAGCAAACGGAAAGCATAAAAGAAGCAGGGGTTGCAATTCTAGTCTCTGATAAAACAGACTAAACCAACGAAGATCAAAAAAGACAAAGAAGGGCATTACATAATGGTAAAGGGATCAATGCAAAGAGAACTAACTATCCTAAATATATATGCACCCAATACAAGAGCACCCAGATTCATAAAGCAAGTTCTTAGAGACCTACAAAGAGACTTAGACTCCCACACAATAATAGTGGGAGACTTTAACACCCCACCATCAATATTAGACAGATCAATGAGACAGAAAATTAACAAGGATATTCAAAACTTGAACTCGGCTCTGGACCAAGCAGACCTAATAGACATCTACAGAACTCTCCACCCCAAATCAACAGAATATACATTCTTCTCAGCACCACATAGCACTTATTCTAAAATCGACCACATAATTGGAAGTAAGACACTCCTTAGCAAATGCAAAAGAATGGAAATCATAACAGTCTCTCAGGCCATAGTGCAATCAAATTAGAACTCAGGATTAAGAAACTCACTCAGAACCACACAACTACAAGGAAACTGAACAACCTGCTCCTGAATGACTACCGGGTAAATAACGAAATTAAGGAAGAAATAAATAAGTTATTTGAAAGCAATGAGAACGAAGACACAACATACCAGAATCTCTGGGACACAGCTAAAGCAGTGTTAAGAGGGAAATTTATAGCACCAAATGCCCACATCAGAAAGCAGGAAAGACCTAAAATCGACACCCTAACATCACAATTAAAAGAACTAGAGAAGCAAGAGTGAACAAATTCAAAAGCTAGCAGAAGACAAAAAATAACTAACAGCAGAACTGAAGGAGATAGAGACACGAAAAACCCTTCAAAAAATCAGAGAGTGACTTTCAGTTGAAGGACAGAGCCAGACCAAGGTGACTATACAGGGAAAAAGCTGGGAGAGTGAATACCTAATTTCACTCTTCCCTGTCTCTGATCTCCAGCCCAAATAGAAGCCAGGAGGAGCAGACACCCTGCTGATGGAGCCCAATGAGGTCAGCCTCCCATGGCTGAGAGAAGAATGGATTCTGGTTCTGGAGGAGCAGTCAAAAGATATGGGCAAAAACTTTGTCACAGTATTGGCCACTTTAAAAAATAGATATATTCCATACTTCTGCAGTGAGATGGGCTGAAAATATATTTGAAGCTGTTATATGAAAAGCCACAAAACCTTTCCTAGCTCCAGCTCCCTGGTTGCAGTTTCATGACTGTGGTTCATATGTTTTATTTTTAAATTCTCTTTTCTATTACTGTTTTAAAATGTACTTTGTCTAAGATATGTATTAAAGGGCCATATTTTATGAAAGTCCATAAGGAGGCCTTCTTTGAGAAATGACATATCCCTTTTTCTTTAACCATCACTCTCATCCCCTCTTTGGCTATGACATTTCCATTGTTAGCAGTTGGTAGGAACCAGGCCAAGGATCACAAGAAGCCAGGAATTGCTGAGCTGACTGAACTGCCTTTACTCCCCTGCTTTGGAGTACCTGGATCAACCATACACATTTACTGTTGCTTCTGATGATGTGTTTTTACATTGAATGCATTTTTCATGTTGTTTGTTAAAGATATGAAGGGAGAGTAACTCAGATGATTCTATTAACATAATTATATTGAGATAGGACTAAGGGAGAATTTTGGTGTTTGCAAAGAAATTATTTTTAAGTTCTCTTTTTTTCCTGTAGAAAGACGTCGTGTCCCTACTGAGAGCACTCACGATGATAATGCCTCTGATAATGCCGAAGAAAACATGGTAAGGCATTATTTCCTTTATCAAACAATATACAGTATAAAAATGCTTCTTTAAAAGGGTAATCGAAGTTCTGACTGATTCACATATCATCACGCAAGACTTTTATATAGAAAAAAAACAGCAAGGAGGGGTTGCAGGATAATATAGCACGAAAAATATAATTAGACTTTTCCCAATGTCTATAATTAAACAGGCTCTACTTGCTTAAATACATGGTTGTTCTTCTTGTCTCCTATTGTTGTTTCTAGAGAAGATCTCCAATGGCATTGTGCATATGAGGGTGAGCCAATGTACTTATGATAGAAGCATGAAACATGGGATTGTATACAAGTGGAAAGAAACACAACTATAATTCACTTGCAAATTATAGTTTGATTGTATACTTCCTTTTTACTGCATTCCTTTTATTATTTACGTGTTCCATTAATCAGAATATAAATAAGGGCTAGGAGTGTGATAAACTTGTTTTTCCCACTGTTAAAAACCCTGAAACAGCTAGTAGGGAGATTAAAATTAACTGATAAGACTCAGACTTATTTTGTAATGGTCTCATGGATTTTTAATTACAGATGCAAGCAATAGACTAAAGCTTCTTACCGCCCACCCCAAAACACTACTATCATTAAATATTTAAGATATAAATGGTTATTCTGACTTGAACAACAGACATTTAGAGTCTATTTTTCTCGGTTCTAGCGTCTTTCAGGAAGAGTACAGGAAATGAGAGAAGACCTTGACAACTCATGACAAGCATCCTTAATATCCAGTGACTTCATATCCCCTTTCTGCACTGCAATTCTAGGCAATGGCCTGTCAGACCAGACAGTTCTACCACTGCAAAGACTTGTAACCATTTTCTAGTATCACATTTACTTTTCAAGACATAAGGATCATTCACTGACCCACTACCTGCATTGAGTATAAACGCCCGGATGTTAAGGATTTCAATTTAACTTTGAAAAGAACTGTCTCATTCATTTACATTCCTGTTCCAGTCAGCCCAGGAGGTTACAGTGAGCTCTCCGCTAAGAATCTGGAAGAAATGCATCACTAGGGGTTGGTTCCCAATCTGATCAACTGATAATGGGTGAGAGAGCAGATAAGAGCAGAAGTCACCTTAGTGGAAAGGTTAAAAACCAGAGCCTGGAAACCAAGATGATTGATTTGACAAGGTATTTTTGTCTAGTTTTATATGAATGGTTATATCAGGGTAACCAACTCAATTTGGGATGAATCTTAGGGAGGCCAAAGAGTAAGACTGTCGGTATCTTTAAGATTGCTAGGAAAAAGGGCCCTATCAACATAAGAATCTCTGAAGTTAGGTTACACCTGACCACAGGAGGCTTGCATAGTTGGTTGACTAGCCATGAAGATAATTTGAACTCTTCTGGCTCAATTGGCATATTACTAATCGGTCTTCTAATAAATTTAGATTTTCATATAAATTTTTAAGCAAGAAGAGAAGCGAGAGCTCAGCTAATCTAATCTGTTGCCCTTAATTTTAATCATCAACTTACGTAAAAGAAAGTCTACTCTTAATGCTTGTGAACTTATCACTATAACCAGGCTTGTGTGTGACTTAGTCGATCAAGGTTTTGACTCTATCAGAGAAAGCAAATTCTGAATTGTGGTGTAACTTCCACCTGGTCCAATTTTATCATATGACCTCAGTTTCACAATCCTATACCTTGTATGTAGTTAACTCTGTTTTTGCTACAATGTTGTGATGGGTTATCACAAATAGCAAAGTATTAAGAATTCCAGTCAGAATGATGATTATTAAAAAGTCAAGAAACAACAGATGCTGGCAAGGCTGTGGAGAAATAGGAATGCCTTTACACTGTTGGTGGTAGTATAAATTAGTTCAACCATTGTGGAAGACTGTGTGGGCAATTCCTCAAGCATCTAGAACCAGAAACACCATTTGACCCAGCAATCCCATTATTGGGTATATACCCAAAGGATTATAAATCATTCTACTATAAAGACACATGCACACATATGTTTATTGCAGCACTATGCACAATAGCAAAGATCTGGAACCAACCCAAATGCCCATCAGTGATAGACTGGATAAAGAAAATGTGGTATAAACACCATGGAATATTATGTAGCCATAAAAAGGAATGAGATCGTGTCCTTTGCAAGGACATGGATGAAGCTGGAAGCCATCATCAGCAAACTAACACAGGAACAGAAAACCAAACCATGTGTTCTCATAAGTGGGAGCTGAACAATGAGAACACATGGACACAGAGAAGGGAACATCACACACCAGGGCCTGTTGGGGTCTGGGGGGTGAGGGGAGGGAACCTAGAGGACGGGTCAATAGGTGCAGCAAACCACCATGGCACATGTATACTTATGTAACAAACCTGCACATTCTGCACATGTATCCCAAAACTTAAATTGTTTTTTTAAAAAAGTAACTTATGTATCTTAAAAAAATTCCATTGTGAAGAAAAATTCAATTGAGATAATATTTAAGTGTCTGCCATCTCTGCTTCCCCCTAACCTTGGTTCCTTTTAAAAATTATGTCCTAGTGAAAGAATATGATACTTAAAACTGGATGTATCCCCAAACTGAAGTTTGACTTTACTGACTATGTGCCTGGGGTGTGCAGAAACAATAGCATCCTGACTTCAGGATTGGTAATATGACAACAGCAAATTTCTAAGAAAAGGTTTGGGATATAGAGATGTTTCCTGAATATAAACACTGGCTTATTAAAGGATAATTCCAAACTTATTTTTTACTGAAGTTTTTTAAAATTACCATTTCAGGAAAAAAAAAAACCTAGAAAAGTTCCAAGTTAAATGTTTTGTGTTTTCTCACTGGGTTGAGACCGATGGTAAGAAGGAGCGACTGCTTTGGATACAGCCTGACACACATCCCTGCTAGTCCACTCTGTGGCTGTGCATCCCCCTCCACCAACCACAAAACTCAAATTTGGTTAGCCTTGCTCAAAATGGTACCCTAATGTTTCAAGAGGATTCACTTTGATCTGTCTGAGCCAACCCTGGCAATTGCAGTCCTCTTGCCACTAGACTGGTTCAGCATAAGAAGGTAAAGAAATCTGTTCCGTAGGATATGAGGAAAAGCATTCCAGAGGTCTGTTTCTGGGAAGGTGTTTCTCCATTTTAAAAAGAGGTTATTGTTTGGGGAGAAAATGCTCAGGACTGCTGAAGTCCTCTTACAATGACAAGAGATTCAGACAAGAATGAACCTGGATCCTCTGATACCACTGAGTCTCTGAATTAATCTTCAAGCTACCCATATGAGTCAGGGTTGGATCAGGGAGGCAGAACCGGAGAATGACAGAATAAAGATTTATTATAGAGCTTCAACCTTACACAATTGTGGGTGCTGGTGGAGAAGTCTATGCCAGGCTGCTCCCTCTGCATCTGGTCCTGGGCCTGAAGTCACGGTAGGTCGGCTGTGCATGCAGCGAGGATGAAGGGAAGTCCATAAGAACAAACAGAACCCATGTCTGCCTCACGGCCTCCACTGCAATGCTGTGGATGATCTCAGGAAAAGCTGGTGCTGGTTGCCATGGAGCTGCACACACACCTGGCCAGGACTCTGCAAAGCTGGAGGAGGCGGCTGGCAGGAGCTGGAAGAGCTCTGGGTCCAGGGAGCTGTCTCTGGTCCTTTCTAGTGCCCCTTTTTGGCCAGGAGTCATATTTTCAAGCTGTCACAATGCTTGGGTCTGTACACTGACCTTATGAGCGTAAAATAGCTGATTTTTGCTTATCAGATTAATGTAAAATTCTTTATGACCTACTCCAATCCAGAACCACGAGAGACAGGAATTCCGGGACACGTTCCTCCGGCTGAGCTAAATTGGCACTGCAGAAATCCAGCACATCACCTGTCACTGAATGTCTCGTGTGGGGTTACCTCCATGTTTAAAGTGTGTACCAGCATATAGCCTACATGTGCGTTGATTAGGAGAGTTTTGCATACATGTTCAAATTGCCTAACTATGGCTATATTTATATCACAATGCTGAGGAGATTTTATGACTTTCATTCCACCACTGCCAGCTCACAATATACATTCATAGACGTAGGGGTGAATCAAGCCAAAGTTACCTAACTTCAGTAAAAACCATTCACCAACATGCCCTAGTCCCCATGGAGCGTGATTGGTCTAAGGACATCTATAAGTCCTACCCATTAAGAGGAAATATGGACAAAGGATTAAGTATTTATTCATTTTTTAAACATCAGAATCGAGAAAGTTCTTCCATTTATTTAATCTGTCATGTGAAACATTACAAGGTAGTTTACTTGCATTTGAGGATCAAAAAATCCCCATTAACTGTGGAAGCAATGATATTCCCTTTAATTATTTTTCTAATTGCCTTGTTTATATGGTGTGAAAAGCAATTTAAACATGTTTTTAAAAAATGTTTCCAACGCAAGCTAAATTTTTGGCCATGAAACAGCACCTTCCTTGTACTTCTCCAGCTGTTGTCCTTTCAAAGCAGGGGATACTATTCTTTTTGAACCTGAAAAACAGAATGTCAGTGTGTTCTGTGAATTTCCTGTGATTTTCACCAGTGGAACACATGCCCAGAACCAAGCTGAGTCCTTTCCAGAGGTAAGCAGGCCTTAGCCAACTCTTCATTAACTTCAAAGGGAGGCAGGGAATTGAGACAATTATCTGCATTATAGAAAGCAGACCCCGTTAATTCACCCCAAGGGCATGCTCGGTCACTCTCAATTTTCTGCCTGCCTTATCTTGCCAGTGAAGGCAGAGCCCTCTTTAGCCAACCCCATGAGGAGAAAGATTCTGCAGCCACATCACCAATTTGCTCCCCAGCCCTGACACAGAATTCTTTCAGCAAACCTTTTCCTTGTGTGTATGACAGTTGAGGGATTTTTTTTGGCTTTTCTTCTGTGAAGGGGAAACAATTAGTCATTGCACTGCCAAGGAAGGTTTTCCTATTCCTCTCTAGCCTCTCAAAAGCAATTTCTGCTTTACTCACTGTGTTCTTTGTTGAAAAGAACTGTGACAAAGTCGAACGCATGGCATCTGTTTTGGAGGCCCTTCGACCTCCTGCAGCTGAATGCAATTGCAGTACATGGGAAGCACCTCCCTAAACAAGTCATTACATGGGGTTGCTGGTGGGCTCTGCAGAGAAGACCCTAAATCCAGTGCCACAACACTTCTCAAATTGGGGCCAGAGTTCAAACCTCTTAATTGGCCCTCTCACATAGGACTTATCCTTGAGGCAGCTATTCAGACATCAGTAAAAAATTTCTGGAGTCTCTCAATGAGTCATATGTCTTATATTTATATCTAAGTATCTTCAATATAACCAACTCTTAGGCTGTCCTCCAAAAGAGATGCTTTTGACCTCCCTTAAGGTTGTATTTATGCATATTATTGGCAACCGTATCAACTTACCTTGCAGGGTTACTAGTAATTCAGTTTGGGCCTGGAAAAATTTGTATAAAATAATCAGGAGTCCATGGAACAAGATGATTTTAAAAAGCACAGATGGATCAGCTCAGAATTTGGAGTGCACTCTTTCCATAGTAGACACATACATGACTTTGTACCATGTCAATATGGAGTCGAAGAGGGAAGATGTTTAAGATTGAGGTAGTGAAGGAAAACAAATGAAAGAGTCTTGCTTTGTATTTCTCTGCTTTATATTCCTGATTCTGCCCAAAAACACAGAGAAATTGGGCTAGTGATGCACCACGTTTAAAAAGAAAAGGAAATGATGGTGCCTATGTATGCCAGAAGCTACGCTCAGTGATTTCAGGCAATCTATTAGCTAATATCGCATGATCTAATCTCCTCTGATTCCTTTCTCCTAAAGCCAGACCTCATTTAAAAACTGTGTGTTCCTGGGAAAATTTTAATAAGGAAGCCGAGACTACCTGACCCTACCAAACATTCAGTACATTGTTCTTTGTCACTCTACCAGTAAAATCAGGGCAATGGCCTCTACCATTAGATTAGAAGAATCATTTCATGGACCAAAGAGATATAAAAAGATCCTTTCTCTGTGTTTTCAGGCAGAATCAGGAATATAAAGCAGAGAACTACAAAGCAAGACTCTTGCATTTGTTTTCCTTCACTGCCTCAATCTTAAACATCTTCCCTCTTCGACTCCATGTTGACATTGTACAAAGTCACGTATGTGTCTACTACGGAAAGAGTTCACTCCGAATTTTGAGCCGATCCATCTGTGCTTTTTAAAATCCCCTTCTTTTCATGGACTCCTGACTACTTTACACAAATGAATCCAGGCCCTCAATCTCAGATCCTGCAAGTTAACATGGAAGCATTTGAAAAGTATAAATACAATGTGCATGCCACTCAAATGCTTAGCATTTCATCTACCTGGACAAGTATAATTTAGTAAACATGGGAAGACTTTATTGGAACCCTTTGTTCTTCTTTTAAAAGCTTTTAAAGAGAAAAACAAATTTCTTGTTATACTGGTCCATGCAATGACATCAGCCCTAAACAAACATGATTGAAGAGTTAGAACAGAGCTGAATACCTGCCGTACCTTTTTCCCAAACTCTCTTGCTTTAATCTTGAGTTTATTGACTTGAGATTCTGCCACCTCTGCCCTTTCCTTCACTTCATTCAACTCATGTTGCTGCTTCTTATACTTGGAAAGGTATTGATTGGCTTGTGCTTCCTATAAAAATAATAAAAAAAGAAATCTCCATGCCTATATAGTCAGGTTTTTTTTTTTTCCTGCTCTGACATGAAAAAGTTGAATAATGTGAAAAGAATCTAAACTTCTGAGTATTGAATGGGATATCGTATTTTGGTATGACATATTAGGATTCAGACTTTCTAGCAGGTGTAAGATCCATTTTTTTATAACTTTTGTTCCCTGGAAATTCAGAACCTAGTTGGCACTTTCATCAACTGGATGCAGTAGAGCTCTCTCAGACTGAAAATGTGCTGGAATAACCACAGTTGTCTGTTTTGTCCTGAGTTTAACATCCTATTCTACCCCTGAGTAGAGGGGGCTTGTCTTTAAAATTATATGGGTCAACAGGTAATTATTAGACCTTGAGCTAGAACAGGTAGTATTTTAGGCCAAATCATTGAAATGATCAAAACCCCTCAAGAGTTAATATTAGGGATAAATCAATATATATGGCACTTACCAATTACATTCCCTGTAGTTATAGATACTGACCCAGGGATGGCAAGTACATTTCAATTTATGGTGGTTTTGTCCACAACCATATCCAGGATCATCAAGAACAAATACTGTGAACCATGTTTATGTTTACCCTAGGTTTGGGGATGAGGGAGGCCCCAGGGTGACTACCTTGCCCCAAACCGGCCTTCCCTACATGACACTCTGCTTTTACCTAGCTCATTTCTTGTTGTGCACCTGTTTGGGTGAAACCACAAAGGTAAAGGAGAGAGCTCTGGCTTCCTGGAGGGAAAAGCCACACGCATTTTTGCCATAGGTGAGAATTCTAACTTGAGAAAAAAACTGAGAATGAGCAGACTCTAAGCTGAGCTGGCCCTCTCTGACAAGCTGCTGGCTGAGCTCAGGGCCACAGATCTCCCTTAATCAAAACAACACTGGGAAATCCAGGAGGCTGCAACTTCCCAAGGCACTCACCGCCACCTCGACTTGCTGCTTGTAATTGTGCACTTTTAGCTGAAGTTTATCCATCTGAGTTTGCATCCTGCTCAGATTCTTCTTGTCTTCCTCTGCCTGCAATACATAGGCACGTATGGGGAAGGTGATTCAGAGGATCCAGCAGTCTACAATGGGGTAGTCTCATGTGGGGAAATAAGGGTTAGGGAACTTTATTAAACATCATCTCAGAGTTGTGATTTTTAACAATGGGTTTAACTCACCCAAGTTCCAAGAAATTGATAAACAGAACTGTCAGCACTAATGGTCATTTGTCCTGATCCACCAACCTTTGCTGAAATGGGAGTTAAACCCATTAGGTTCAGTTTGGGTCTGAATGTCTTTCCAGCTCAACCAAGCTATATCTGCCTGAACCTATATCTGTATACTTAAAATTAGTAGTGAATTATCTACTGTTATATTTTACTTTAAGGTGGTGGTGGTGGGGGTGCATTCCAGATGACGAGCTAAATAAAAAGCTATATCTTTATTTAGCAGGAATGAAGTGCATTATTATAAAAGCCACATATGCAAAAATGAAAACCAATTGCTCCCCAATCAAAACAACTATTCCTTTGAACTTTCTAATTGACTCTTGGTTTTGAGTAATAGAACTATAGAAAAGATAAATTTTCTGGAATTCTGATGCAGACATCAGCAGAGATAGCAACGAAGATTCTACAAGCTGTGGGAACCATGGTGTGCCTATTCTCATTGCCTCAATTACAATCCAGCCTCGGGCTGGAGAAAGGAAATCTGGTGGGATAATGTTTCTCAACTGTGCTCCACAGAGCCTTTGGTATTCCAGGGAGAGAGGAGGCTAGAGGCAGGCAGGTAGATAAGGCTCTGCCTGCCCCCTCTTTCCTCATGTCCCTTTAACTGAAGTATTTCCACACTGGAGCTATTGAACTTTTCAAAGGCAGAAAATACCTCAATTTGCTCAGGGTGGAGAAGCTGATTTAATCAAGAAAGATCTACTGCTGCTTAAAATTTTTTTCTGGCTCCATTTGACCTATTCCATCAAGTATGAACTTTTTTGGCAGCTTTAACGTTCACCCTACTTACCTTCCATTCCCCCCCCCCCACCACGAACCCACTCCAACCAGGTCATTCTCCTGTTTCCGCAGAGCTCCCCTGCTTCCTTTGTCCTCCTTAGGTTTAGCCAAGCTGTTCTCATCATCTGGAATACACCCCCCCCACACACACCACCACCACCTTAAAGTACCATATAAAAGTAGATATTAATTACTAATTTTAAGCATCAGGAGACAGGGATGAATATATATATATGAAAGAACCTAGTTGGGGAACTGAGACAAGTCTGGTTCAAATAAAATCCCTTCTTTGTTTTTATCTGCCTATCCCTCGACTTCTCAGGTTTATAAAATTCAAAAAATTTGTAGCATTATGTGCTTACAGTAAATTATAAAATCAACACAAGTTTACTGTGTTGCTAACAATCAGTTTACTGAGAGGAGAGTAAATTGTTGGTAAAGGAGGCCACACAGAAGAAAACTGAAAAAAGCTAGAAGTGGTTGCTGATGTTCCTGATGTCCCTCCCACATGGGAAGGCAAAGCCACTGATGTTAGGCCTAGGTTCCCATCTTAAGCTGTGGGGCATTGAGTAACTGGTGGCCATGGCTATGCACGTCCTAGATTTCCCAACAAGAAAAGAACTTGCCATTCAGCTGTGAGAAGTGCCGTTACCTGATAATCTCCAACTGTAGTGCCTTTGGGACCTGCCACAGCATTAGCACTGAGGCCACACACTTCCTAGGCAGCCCCCAGGCAATGGCTGGGCACAGTGAAGTCACCAGAGTCTGGCCATTTCTGCCCAACATGGGAGTCCTTTCTGGGCTATCTTCGTGCTGGATGCTTGCCCAGAGCTGCACTACCGTCTGACACTCTTCCCATCCCCTCTTCCTCCCTCAGCCTCTCCTTTCACGTCTCTGCCCCATCTGCTTGCTTGCATCTTCATCTTTCATAGATGTCACTTCTAATAGATCCCTTGTACATCTAACTCTATCCTGGCATTTGGTTCCTAAAGAACCCTCTCAACACAGCAACTTAACCAGATTGTATTTCCTTATCCCTAAAAATGATACTACATTCTTGACTAGATGTGTAAAGATTAAATAATATCTACACAGATTCTTGGATGTAGGAGGCAGTTGATGGTAGAACTGAGTAGGTGGGTGGAGAGTGAGGGGCAGAGGAACTATCTTGACCTTCTATAGCAACTACAAGTACCTAATCTTATGTTCTGCTTTATAGCACATTTTTCTAGGTGCTGGAGAGAGAAAATAGGACAAGTTTCCAAATGCTAGGGGGATATAAAGGAGAGGATAAATGCGGCATGGGGACCAGTCATAGAACTGCCATGGAGCGGGACCACACTTGACTCCTTTCCAGTAGCAGAATCTTCCCAGAGGACTTCTCCTAAGAAAATGATATTTGTGCCCCTTTCAAAATGACACTTTTAATTGCACCTAGGAATGGGCTATCACCAAACACCCTGCCTCCTTGTCCTGGTGGTTATTTTGATGATCGAAATGACTCAGCATTAACCTTGAACATTTCAAAACCAAGTACCAGGAAATGTGGAGTGTCCTCTAATGTCTTTTTAAACTTACAGGGTCTAGCCTAATAGATATTAGCTGATCTGATGGCAGAAAATAGGCCTATCTAAGCATTCTGCAGACACTTGGAAGAAATTAATAAATGCACCTCATTCTAGCACATGAGAAACACTAGGATTATTACAATGAAGAAACAAGGGTAAGGCACAACAGAACAAGAATGCATTCCTTGGGACAATGAAAACCAAAAAAAAAAAATATGTAACTTTGGTTTTTTGTTTTATAATGAAGTTGTTTACAGAATAAAACAATAAGAATAATCAATAGGAAAATAAAAAGAAAAATCCAGACATTAAAGCAGCATTTCACACCATCAACACGGGTGGCTTCTCCACCCTCCTCAAAAGAAGAGTAGAATAGCAAACTTTTAAGTTCCCAAGGTGTTTACCTACTTAGCCACACACACCATGGGCCCACTTCTCAGTGGCTTTGATATACCTAGCGTGGTCTAAAGAAGTGTCAGACTAACTCATCTTACAAAAGGAACCACTTAATAATAAAAGAGCTGTGCAAGTAGCTCATTTCGTCTTAATTAGCCCAAGATGATGCTTCTGAAGTGCTGTGCTTTCTTATCTATCCTTCCTGCTGCAAGGGAAGAAGACTTTGACATCTTTAACAACTCAGCCTCAGGAACCAGAATCAGTACTAAGCAGATCTTGCATTGGCTTTGTCAAAGAAGCTGTAAAAATGGGTGCCTAAAATGAATTTGTCTTTGTATTGGAATAAGCTATCATGTGCAGTGTGAGAGAGCTGGGATAAGCTATCATGTGCAGTGTGAGAGAGCTGGGATAAGCTATCATGTGCAGTGTGAGAGGGCTGGAAAGTGACTTACAGCATCTGTGTTCAACAATGGAAATCACACATCTACTGTGTGACAGGGGGATGCCAGACCCTAGAGGGGAGAACAATACAGTGCCTCTGCCATCAGAGAATCTATGTTGACTGCATTAGAAAGAAGAAGGAAGCAATGATTGAAAGTGAAAATGTAAATGATGATATTTTTACTTTAGAAATGCATTAGTTACTTGTAAGAAGTCTGCCCACCTCTTTTCAATTATTGCTTGAGACCAATGTTAGTCAACAGGTGAGATTCAGAAAGCTTCAGAGGTCTCTCTTTAGTGTTTTGTTTCCACCTGGCACTAGCAACAGTGTCCTCAGTGGCCTTGAGTGTTTGTGCAACCAGAAAATAGGAGTGGAAATGCACCCCGCTCCAACTGAGTCAGCATCCCATGTAACCTGCCAGCTGGGTAGCCACCCGAGCCTCTGCCATTAACTTCATTTACACATTGTTCTCACTCAGCCACTCACAGGAAGGCATCTTTATGAAAGCACTGCAAACACTATGTGTGAAAAAATCCAGATGGTATAAATAGCTTTTCACTTCTAATTGCAACTTGCCGCTCACATTTTGTTTCCTGAGAGCTCTGAAAAGACTGATCCAAACCACTAATAGCACAGGAGCTCTGGGAGGGTGAGTCAGTGTCTACTGCTGAAGGAGAACAAAGATGAAGAGAGAACTGCAGGAGTCCCAGAAGGCCATTTCAGGCTTGAAGGAGCACTTTTCTGCAGGGTAGCGCCCAACCAGCCAAACAGGGAATGGTTTCCCAGAGTACCTGATAGGTCAGCTCTTTGATGCATCGCTCAAGTCTGCGGGCTCCCCTCTGGGCCTCTGCGCTGCGACGGATTTCACCCTCCAGTTCACCTTCCAGTTCACGAACCTGCAACCAAAACGTGACCTCAGACCACACGCTGCCAGCAAGGCTGGTCTTCTATTTGCCAATTGGCACAATCATTGGAAAGACAGCAAAGTGTCAAGGGAACATGCACACACCATTTCTGGTAGTACTTAGACAGGACAGTGTCTCGGGAAAACTCTCTCGCCAAAAGTAAGATCTTTTATGGATTCATAAAAGAACTGTTTAGACTGAAATATGTGAAAGGCTAATTCACACAGATATGAGAAGCTTTTTTCTTGAATTACAAAATCACACCCAAAGTGTATGCATGAATGTATATGTAAGTATAGAGAGTAAGCAATGTGTAGCCCACTTGAGGATTTTGTCAACATACTACCTAATCTTCAGCTGCTTTCTCTACATCCAGCTCTGACTCTCTAAAGAAATCGGACGCTGAGTTTATGTCACATGTATGTCACGCACAACCCTACAGTCCCGCTTTGTGGGAGAGCTATCACACAGACAAACTGCCTGCAGCCTTATAGAATTACACAAACGAGCTTAACATTCATTCAACGCAGGTGCCTACTACATACCACACCCCAGTGCTAGGATACAGCAGTGAACAAAACAGACAAAAATCTCTCCCCGGAATTAGCATACATTCTAATGAGGGGAAGCAGACAGACAAAACAAAGTAAAATGTAGGCTATGTTTGATGGGGACAAGTGCCACAGAGAGAAATAAGGCAGGAGAGGGAGTAGGGAGTTGATGTTCGCTGCTCCCCCTGGCTGGGGGGCTCTTGCCCAGGTATCCTCTTTTCCTGCTTTCTCCTTGACGCCAATGCCACCTTCTCCAAGAAGCCTTCCTGAGGACGGGAAGGCCAGTGCCCTGTGCCTAGCGCATCTGACCCCACCTCTTACTCCCCACTGGAGCCATTCTTCCCTCCTGTACCTCCTCAGAGAGGTGCAGTGTGAAGGGAGGGGAGCAAATGTGCAACTTCCTTGTGGATGAAGCCCATTTAAAGCAATCTTCCGACACCTGTCATATAGGAACCTGACACACAGTTCTGTCTGTCAGGATGTGAGCTCTCACAGGCCCTTCTACTTTTTTTTAAGCACTTGTTAAGAATTTTGGGGGGAATTAAAGTGATTAAAACACCTTGGGGATAAACTGCTCTACTAAAGCAAATCCTAGACATCATGTAATTCCACCTGTAAATACTATTGGATATCATTCTAACAGGTAATGATGGCACCATGGTTGTGTCTTTAAGAATATTAACCATCATTCCTTAGTATTATCTGATATTAAGGAGTTCATTGCTGGTCATTACTACTGAGTTATCACTGGTTCTAGGCCATAATAGTGAACAAACAGCAACTGAAAATAAAATCTGGAAATCTTAGAATTGAGTTGGAAAAAACAGTTTCGTGTATTTTTTAGGGGGAAAATGCATACTTTTAAATTTTATACCTATATGCCATTTCTCTTATACCAAAAACCTTGGTTCTTATATATGTCATTGGATAAACAACAGTCTTACTGCTAATAGCAATTAAATGTTTGTATTTTGAAGTTATAAATGCATGGTTTTAGCCATTCTCTTGTTATTTTGTCCTTATATTGAGGGATGAATGGACAAAACACTATGTTTAAAGGTCACTGAGAATAATTCTTACTTGTGTATGTTTAATGCCCCCAATTTAATATGTCATTAACTTCATTTGCTTCCACTGGTGTTAAAATTTTAGGGACTGCTGAGTTTTTTTCTTTGACTTAAACTTGTTTTTTTAATTATAAAGTATGCAAATGATTTATATGATTTTCCAATCAAAACAGTTAAACAAGATACATTATGAAGGACCGACTGTCATCTCTGTGTTATCCTCTTATAGATAGCCATTTTTATTTTTCTGATTTATCCTGTTACCATTTCATTTTGAAAATACAAGCAAATGTGTACACCCTCATCTTCCCCCACTTTCTTGAACAAAAGGATATATGCTTTCCACATTGCCCTCACTGTATGACTGTATGGAGGTCCCCAAAATGTACATTGGTATTCCATGGTATGGATATACCATAGATGTGCAAAGGTGATACCCTATTTTTCAGAGGCCCTTTTGAACAATCGAATCCTAGTTGAATATTCTTTCCATTCTTGTAGCATTTATCATATGCCTTGTCTTTGGTCATTAAAATGGATTCAATAATTTTACAAATCTTATTTTCAAGATGAGTTACTACTTGTTTTTAAGCTCCCTGAAGGCAGATACTACATCATTTCTGTCAGTCCTTACTGTATCTTCTCTGAGTCTTTCTTGATCATTGATTTAGTTGTTTTCCCTCTCCTTTCTCTGGCTGTCAGAAAATGGGCATTCTCTGCAGAGGAAATAACAGGAGCAAAGGCACAGAAGCAAGACTGCCAGGGGTGTGTTTGGAAATACCAGGTAGCCCTGGAGTGAGAGCCTGGAGCTGGTGAGGTGAGCAGGAAGGGCTGTGTTGTTAGTTAGCAGGAGGGAAGTCAGATTTCATCCAGGCCAAGGAAAGTCCTATGTGCTCACCCAAAGTCAAGCAAAGAATGAATGCATATATTGAGATCTGACACTCTTAAAGATCTGAAAGTGCTAAAATCAAAAGTGATAAAGGGGGTGTGTGTTGAGGGGCAGATCTGGTGTCACATTCCAGGACAAAGAGGTCTTGAATTGGGGACTGTCAAGCCCTCATGATTACCCAGACTCCTACCCTGGATTCTAGTTTCTGGATTTGTTTTCTACTCCCCATCAGGGCCGTCTGTTCAGCTTCAGCCAGCCTTTTCTGTAAGTCTGTAATTGTCTGCTCCATATTTTCTCTCGTCTTTTCCAAGTGGGCAATGGTATCTTGCTTCTTCTTCAGTTCTTCTGACAAGTTTGCTGCCTGGGGTGGGGGAGAGAGTGAAAAAGGGACTGAGCTAGTGCAGCGGTAAATTGATCTTAACATTTTTACCCATGATCTTCAGTTCCTGGTCTGACTGGCTGCCGCACCTTGCCTCTGTATATGTGATCTCTTCCCATGATAATCTCCCTAACCACTACCACCCTCGAGTTTGTTAACAGTAATGCAATAGAGACAGCAGTAGCTACAGGAGAGAACAGGGTAAGGAGTGGTGGAAACAGACCAAAGATGAAGAACCATATGAACACTAGTATACAACACCTGTATTAAAAGAAAGATGACCAACTGAAGCAATGGCTTCTAATTGAATAAAGTACTGGGATGATTGATTATTGAATAAAGTAACTTGTGTCACATTAATGAACCAGGAAAGATATGGAGAAGTGCCTACAAAAATCTATTCACATCTCACTTCTGTAATTCTGTGACTCACTACACAAACAAGTTTGGCTCCAGGAATTTGGCAGTAACAGATGCTCTCACTGCCAATAATCTGGCATGAAAAAGGTTAATTGTGAAGCCTGCTCTTGGCTTTGGCTATGTGTACGAGGGCTTGGTGTCTCGATGCAATCATTAAGAACTGTTTTGAGAATCTCTAGGTGCATTTAATGTAAGAACATGGCCCTCACAGCCAAAGCTGTTCTATCAGGTTACCAACCATCTGCAGAATTTAAGTGTGAGACTTTCATGCAGATGGTGAGGGCAAAGAATGAATTACGTTCCGTGATGTGGGGTTGGGACTCAGAGTTAAACTGTAGGAGGTTTGGAGGGTGGGGTCAGAGATGAGTTCACTTTTCAACACACTGTCAAGAAAATCTTATCAAGGCAAGATTAAGCAGACAGCATCTTCATAATGTACGATTGCATAAATTTATCAAACAGGAGCACCATTTTTATTCCTTTCTACCTATGTGGATTTTCATAAATGTTACACATATTTGTTCCCTTGGCCATCAAACATCTTCAAGGTTTCACACACCTCGTTTTCATCAGAGATCAGAATACCTGCCTTGACACAAAACGGAGGAGTGATAGGCATGGTTGCCCATTCTTAGAGGGGGCTGGGTTCTACAGTGATTAGGTGGTTGGGATTTGGTACAATGGTTTTGTTTAGTTCCGCAAGTGTTAAATAACTTGAGCAAATACAGACACAAGCTCTTTACCTCCTTTGAATTTTAAAATGACTAACATAAAATATAATCAAATGTCCTGTCTCCTAGTTTAGCAGGGGGGATCTGCTTCCCTTCATGTGAGAGGATCAGGGCTGTTGCATGTGGTTGTGCATTTGGTGGGCTGCACAAAAGCTCTTGATGGAGAAGGGGTGAGCAGAGACAGAAACCAAGCCGGAGCCCCACTCTGCAATGGGACCTTCAAAGCTGAATCTGCCACACACAAACCTCCCCCTCCACTAATATATTTCTCCCAGTGGTACCTTCCACTAACCATGCCTTCTGAGAGAAGTGCTGCATCTGCCCACAGGAGGTACCCAGAGGGTGGCCTTTTTTCAGTCCCTACAAAGGTTCACCAAGGTTGGCAGCCAACTCTGAGTTCAACATCATTTAGGAAAATCACTGCCATCAACAACTGGAAAATAAAGTATAGCAGCCTTGAAACCCTTTTTTACCAACCTGATTTTGCTCTTCAAGCAGTAGTACAGGTTGTTAAAAAAAAAAAAAAAAAAAAAGTGAATTAAGCGTTCTTTCCAAATCATCATCATAAAACTGTTATAGACCCTAGGAAAAATAGCTTTTTGTAAGGAAACACAGAAAGAATTGTTTCTAGACACTAGATATATTGATTCGCAAATGAAAATGGCTTAACCGAAACAAAAGAAGACTCCTGCTTCTTTTGTTTATATATAAGGTTTTGCTTATAGCAATTCAACTGCTCCTTTTCATCACCAGGGTATGTTAGTGGGAGGAGCTAATTGGCCTAATTTTTCAAGATGAGAACAGGGAGGCAGAGAGGTCAGACTAACCTCCTCTTGGCTGTATGGGAAATCAATGGAATACTTTTTGGCTGCAGATGTGCCCCTGCCCCTTGGCCACTGCGCCACTGAACTCTGGGAGACAGGATTGAGTAGGTGGTCAATGGACCCACCTCAGTGGCTGCCTTCTTGGCCTTCTCTTCTGCATTTTGACACTCCTGCACCACCTCTTCAGCTTCTTTCTGCATCTGGGCAACATCAGCCTCCAGTTTCTTCTTCTGGCTGAGGAGGCTTGTGTTCTAAAGAAAAGCAGCATTCCTATTAGGCAAGTAAAAGCCAGCAATGTAAATGCAAGCTGGTCTGTTCAGGACATGCAATGGGAGTCAGCTCTGGCCAGAAGCAAATTTTATTATAGTGAGCCATATTCCCTTAATCTATGCTCCCAACCCCAAAAGGCTTTTGCCATCAAACTTGAATGGAAGGGATTTCACCCATTAAAAGTTCAGGACTAAAGAGATTGCAGCCTGAATCAGAAGGGAGGAATGGTATCTAGATAACCTACAAGCCTCAAACATGCGTTTGGTTTTCAATGGGTTGAAGAAATGTTTCTCTGCCATTTGCTTTTGGATGTGGTAGAAACAAGTGTTCTAGAGCAGAAGTTGGGGTCAACTGCAGACATCTGAGGGGCAGAGGTTGGGGAATAAAAATTGTAACTCCCAGTATGCTGCTCCAGAAACAAAAAAATCATTCCTCTTCTTTTTCTACTTCCCTTCCTATCTTACTTTACAGTGAGGAGGTGGGGAAAGTAGTTCAGAATAAGCCTCCTCCTCCAGCCCTTAGGTACCCTCATTACCACGGAGGATTCTTTGTGTTCTATGGTTGGTGCTGCCCTAATTCTTTCCTTCCTGAGTTGTGACACTAGAGGTCAAATATCCTTTTGCTGCTATTTGGTCTGTGTTTGAAGCCCAGCTTTTCTGAGGGTGTGAAAACTCAGTGTATATAAAAGGCATAGGCTTTCTATTTTTTTATTTCTCCTTTCACTTTATCCGTTTCACATTCACTTGCCTCTGGCTGGTGCCTTTCTCAGTAGCACGATGAAGACTTGGAAATAGAAAGATATGCCAGGCCAGGTGTGGTGGCTCAGACCTGTAATCCCAGCACTTTGGGAGGCTGAGGGGGGTGAATGTCCTGAGCTCAGGAGTTTGAGACCAGCCTGGGCAACATGGCGAAATCCCATCTCTACCAAAACTTTTACCAACAATAGCTGGGTGTGGTGGCATACACCTATGGTCCCAGTTACTCGGGAGGCTGAGGTGAGAGGATTGCTTGAGCCTGGGAAGCAGAGGTTGCAGTGAGCTGAGATTACACCATTGCACTCCAACCTGAGTGACAGAGTGAGACTCCGTCTCAAAAAAGAAAAAAAAAAAATAGAATGATATTCCAGCATCACTGGTTCTATCTACCCCACTTTCTCTATGACATGAAGCATCTTTATCGAGACTGCCATCTTTTGTCCTTGTGGAGAGCCAAGCCCTGGATACCTCCAAGATTTCCACCGCCATGGCCTGAAAGATGGCCATGGGTGGAAATAAGTTGTATTTTCCTGAAGTGTTTTTTGGATGCTCACAGCACAGACCCCATAGAAACTATTTCTTTGTAGAGGAAGGTACAAGTACAAAACCAATTTGTTTGTACATAGAATCATTTAAAATTTGCTAGGGAGACAAGGGCTTAAATCTTTGCAAACTGAGTTACTCTCTAATTTGTTATTTTTATTTTTTTTAGGAGAAAGGGAGTTAGGGGGTGTTTTGCAGAAAGGTAATCTAGATTGTCACAGCTCAGGTTTGAAAAAGGCACTTGTAATCAGTCAAAGATAAGTTTAGCCTCATATGTTAGTCCTAGGCTAGAGATCTGGAAATGCAGCAGGTAGCTAAGAAGGCTCCCTAAAAGGTTCAATATGTTTTGCTCGGTAATGTTCTAGTAACTGCAAGGTGCCCCAGCATGGTTTAGGTTGAGGAGAGGTCCTTGTGAATGACATAATATCACCTAGACCAGTGCTGGTCAAAAGGTACTCTTTCTATGAGCAGTAGCACCTGAGAACGTGTTCACTTTCTAGGTCCCAACGCAGAGCTTCTGATTTAGTGGATCTGGGGTGAGATCTGAGAATTTACATTTTTTTGTGTTAGGGATTCTTATATGTACACATCAAGTTTCAGAAACTCTGCCCTAGAGACCAGGTCTCCCCTGCCTAATTGTCTTCTTCCCCAAATCCTCTCCTCTCTATGCATGCTTTTTCTCTAACTGATCCTCATCTTCCTCTAGGCTAGTGATTTTGCATCATATTGGATCCCACTGGTGCATTATTATGTATGATATGCATGGCAAATGATTTGTTACCAATAGCAATTAAGTACTATAGACCAGTGGTCCCCAACCCTTTTGGTTTCATGGAAAAAAACTTTTCCACAGACCAGGTAGGGGGGTTGGGTTGGGGGATGGTTTGGGGATGAAACTGTTCCACCTCAGATTATGAGGCATTAGATTCTCATAAGGAGCATGCAGCCTACATCTCTCACATGAGCAGTTCACACGAGCGTTTGCGCTCCTATGAGAATCTAGCGCTGCTGCTGACCTGACAGGAGGCAAAGCTCACTCCCCTGCAGCTCACCTCCTGCCATGCAGCCCAGTTCTTAACAGGCCCCAGACCTGTACTGGTCTGTGGCCCAGGGGCTGGGAAGCCTTGCTCTAGACAGTGGATGGGTTACTTTTTTAAAAGTCTATAGTCCATTCCATAAGAATCCAACTCATTGTATTTAAACTTTCTTGAAGAAGGAAAAAAGTTTGAGTTAGCCTGTTGGGAATTATCTATAACCTACAAACTATTTGTTCTATACCACATGGTACCCAGATGGGATTGTGTCATACTCAGGGGAAGAAAAGTCAAACTGTAGGCACAAACTAATTGCAACATCTTTCAACTGGCACATTTCTGGTTTATACTTTCTTTTATCCAGTATTTTTCAGTAGGGGACAACTGGCATTCTGGAAGGCGCAGTTCCTTGGGCTATCACCTTGAAGGAGTTTTGGTGTCTCTGACCCTACTCACTCAATGCCAGTGGTATTGCCCAGTCACTGTGGCAACCAAAATGATCCCACAGATAGTTCTGAATGCCCCAGAGTGTAGCAGTTCTGCCCTTAGGTGCTTTAAACTGTCCTTCACAATAATCACCAGAGTAAAACTTCCTAAAATGCAAATCTGATAAGTTCACTCTTAGCTACTCAAAATTCTTCAGTGGATCTCCATGAGCTGCAAGACAAAATTCAAACTCCATCAGTCTCAGGCTCAGGGTCCCTGGTGACCTGGCCCTGCCTATCTCAGCATGATTTCTGCTCCTTCTGGCTATCCACCCAATACTCTAGCATGTGAATTTCCCTTAGACTCATTAACTCCTTCCCCCCACACCCCATGCCTCTGCCCTTGACTTTTCTCTCTACCTGGCTGGCTTCTTAAATGTCCTTCATGACTCAGACGAAGGATACTGTGCATCTACCTAACTCTCAGATTGTCAAGGCAGGCCTTCTGTAGGAGTGTGCTTGGTCTATCATTATACTCTTAGCAGTGTACTACAATTGCTTAGTTCAATCTTCATTTTTTTAGGACAGTGGAGACATTCTGTGTCTACATCACCCATACCAGTCCAGGTTATGGGGGGGGGTGCCCTATAAACACTTATCACACAACCCATTTACTGTAGATGCTTGTCCTGGAAACTATGGCTTCTTCTGATTCTAGGAGGAGAAGGATTTAAGAATTCTTGCTTCATGTCACTTACATAACCTTCCATTAGAAGCCAGAGTCTGGACAGCATATCATATCTGTCAGCAGCCACTCAGAACTGTCACGGCTTTCCTGGCTCCAAGGCAGGAGCACTGTTTTTATTCTGGAATGCTGGGGAAGCACATGGCTTAGAGAGAGCAGGAGAACCAGGAGCAGGAGTGGTTCTGGAACATTAGGGGATGCTCATCCCTCCCTCCCCAGCATCCTGGCTGTGGATGCCCTGACAATCCATTCTTCTGGCATAAGGCTTATTGTTATGGGTTGAATTTTGTCTCTCTCTCTCTCTCTCTCACACACACACACACACACACACAAAGATATGTTGAAGTCCTAACCCCCCAATTTATCAGAATGTGACCTTATTTGGAAATACGGTCTTATTTTGTTTAAAAGGAAACTAGAAAAAAGGGAAGCAGTGGGGTAAACGAGTTAAAATGAGGTCATTAGGGTAGAACTTAATCAAATATGACTGGTACCCCTATAAAAAGTAGCAATTTGGACAGCAACAGACCCTCACAGGGGAAAGATGCTGTGAAGACACAGGGAGAACACTATGTGAAGGCAGAAGGTTGGAGTGATGCATCCATAAGCCAAGGAATGGCAAAGATTGCCAGTAAGCCACCAGAAGCTAGGAAGGGGCAAGGAAGCATTTCCCTACAGGTTTCAGAGGGAGCATGGCCCAGCTGACACTTTGATTGCTGGTTTTCAACCTCCAGGAATGCAAGAAAATAAACTTCCATTGCTTTACGCCACCCTGTTTGTGGTACTTTGTTATGGCAGCCTGAAGGAAATAACATACTTGGGAATAAATGAAGAGTATGACTGTGGCTCTGCTGCACAGCCTGTTCCTGTGCTTCACAGGCATATCCAAGACTTAACAGGGCGATTGTGCATGGTCCAAGGCTGCAACTGCATGGTCCAAGTGTGGGAACCACTGCCTTCAACCAACTGGCCCAGCTAATACGGAGAGTATATGGGCCCCACCTGGGTATAGAAAAGATTGATTCTTTCTGTTGCTTCCAGGAGCTCTTCTTCTGACAGCCTGCGGCCACGCTCTGTCTGCTCTTGCAAGGACCTTAGATCCTCTAGTTCAGACTGAAGAAGAGAGTTGCGCCGCTCAGCCACAGCAACCTGCTCCTTCAGATCACTGTTCAGTTGTGTGCTGTCATCCAGCTGCATCTGAAGGTCCTGTGAGAGAAAAGATGGGCCTGGAGTACAGATCCCTCTGAGTTCAACATAGACTATGCACCTATGTATGCATGCTCTGACCATAGGTCTACGTATTTAGACATAAGCATGCTCCTTCACTCTGGAAAGATTGTATTTGTTGTCCTCATCTTTATTGCTGAACACAACAATCTGTTGCTTAGTTTACTTCCATAAGCAGAAACATTTTCCACCCCTCCCTACCCCATCTTACAGTTTTAAAATACCTTGATTTGAATCTGAAGCTGGCCCAGGGATTTGGTTGCCTCTGACACCTGCCGGTTGGCACAGCTAAGCTGGAGTTCCATCTCATTGAGGTCCTCTTCCATCTTCTTCTTCAGCCGGGTAGCCTCAATTCTGCTCTTAGCTTCAGAATCCAGACTAGACTGCATGGAGTCAATGGTACACTGCTGTTTCCTCCTAATTTGAAATAACATTTGGAGTGGGGGAAATGATACATCCAAATTAATCAAATTCACCTGCTATGTTTAAAACAGTACAAGAAATAGAAAAAATAAACTAAAATCCAAGAAAAAATTTAAGTAACTAACAAAATGAGTCTAAGGGCTTTTATTTTAAAAACAGAGAGAATGAGAAGTTAGGTTAGTGAGTATATATCCACCATAATGGACTAAGTAAGGTTTCCAGACCAACTTCCCTGAAGAATCCAGGAAAATACAAGAAGCTTTTCAAGGTTCCTGTGAGGCAGCTTTAGTCTCATCTGATATCCCATAAAGGATGATCTAGGGCAAGCACCTGGGTTTCCTGTGGTGGCTAAGGATGAAGGAAGGATGCTCTTTCAGACAGCCATAATATTTCAACTACTTTCAATGGTGAAAAATATCTGAACAAGGCAGGAAAAAGCTACTCAGGTTGGAACAATTCCTGAGATGCAGCAATACTGCTACAGTAGCCTGGAGACACAACTCTCCTAGAATAAAATGGTTATCTTTCTCTAGGAGTTTGAGAATACACCCAAGGATTGGCTGACAAAACCAACTGTGTGATACTGAATTACTTTAACACTTTAAATTCCCTCCTAAGAACAAAAACTAGAACTAAAAACGAATTTGCAAAGTGACAGAAAACAATAGCTATGTGTTTAGGAAGGCCATAAAAAAATAAAAAATTGAGAGAATCCATGGGAATTTTTATTTCCCAAACTGTTTGTAGTTAGTTTGGGACCATGTGACTAGATTCTGGTAAATGCACTGTGGGCAGTAATGAAGTTTACCATTCCAGGGCTGGCCCATAGAAATGTTCACTTGTGAGTTCCTGCACTCTCCCTTCCCCCTTTCTGCCAAACTTGATGGCCACATACAGAAGATCATGGAATCACAAGATGGAAAGAACTTGGGTCTTTCAATGACTTTGAATGTTATTGACTCACTCTTCATCCTACCTCACAATGGCCTCAAACATAGGCAAAAATAAACTTCTATTTGTTTTAAGTCACCAAGATTTGGTGATTGTTAGGACAGTTTAACTACTATAATAGACATATGCCCTGTTAAGCTCAATTCAGAAAACAGGGACCTGGTGCTGGACAGATAATAGAGAACAGAGAAGGCAAAAGCCTTTCTATTCTTCTTTCTCGTAGAACCTATCTACACAAATTAGATTAGATCAGAATTCGATTCCATGTTGAATTGTCATCAAGTCAGTGTCCTAACCTCTGTGAGGTCAATCAAGAAAGCATACAGGCCGGGCGCAGTGGCTCATACCTGTAATCCCAGCACTTTGCGAGGCTGAGGTGGGCAGATCACCTGAGGTCAGGAATTCGAGACCAGCCTGGCCAACATGGTGAAATCCCATCTCTACTAAAAATACAAACATTAGCTGGGCGTGGCAGAATGCATCTGTAGTCCCAGATGAGGCAGGAGAATCACTTGAACCCAGAAGACACAGGTTGCAGTGAGTCAAGTTCACACCGCTGCACTCCAGCCTGGGCAACAAAGCAAGACTCTTGTCTCAAAAAAAGAAAAAACGGCATACGACCTACAGGGGGAAGAGAGGGGTCATAGCTTGAAATTGGTTGACAGGTGGAGGTGCTGCTTTTCATGACCTCCATTCTGCCCATTGGTGAGGGAGGCCTTAGAAGCAATTATGGAAATGTATAGAAAATAACTCTGTCTGACTCCAGAGTCCAATGTGAGCGCCTGTCCTCTGCCTGTCCTTAGGCTCTGGGCTTTCGTTCAGCTTCCAGATCAGAATCCTATAGGGATCCCAGTAGGTAAAGTTAATATGGACTTTTAGGGACTGCATTATGTCCCCCACAAAATTCATATGTTCTTGCTTTACCCCCAAGACTTCAGGATATGACTATATTTGGAGATAGGGCCTTTAAAGATGTAATTAAGATTAAATGAGGTTGTTAGGATGGGTCCCTAATCCAATGGGACTAGTTAGTGTCCTTATAAGAAGAAGAAGAAACACAGGGATGCATGTGCACAGAGGAAAGAACAGATGAGGATGCAGTGAAAATGTGACCATCTGCAAGCCAAGGAGGGGCATTGGGAGAAACCAAACCTGCCAACAATTTGATCTTGAACCTTTAGTCTCCAGAGCGGTAAGGAAATACATTTCAGCTGCTGAAGCCACCCATCTGTGCATTTTGTGTTGACACCTGTAGTAAACCAGGACAGGGATGCTCACACTCCACATCACCAAAAGCTGTCAAACACTTATCTGTCCTACACTGGGAAACTCTCATTTTTGCCACAGTTGACACTCCATACACAGGAACACTGAAGCATCCCTAGCCTGGTGTCAAAATCCTCTGTACAGAAATACATTCTACTTAAGCAGGCAAACTGCATGTTTTAAACTGCACTTTTCCCACAGTTGTTTATGAAACTTCATGAGTGCCTGCAGACAAGTAAAAAGTGAGATGCTTTAAGAGGCATGGGTATAATACAGTCCTGGAGAATGGCTGCTAAACAATCAACACATTTCATACAGAGTCAAGAAATCTTTAAAATGAAAACTCCCTCAAGTACATTCTTTAAGAAAAACGATGCATCCAAGACCAAGGGCAATATAGGAAGAAGTACCTTCTTTTTCCTAAAATGTGAAACACAATTTAAAAAACCAAATGCAAAGAAAAATCAAGATGATAGAACTTTGAAGAGCTAATGATTTTAAATCATTAGTTCAGCATTTAAATCATTGACAATACAATAGGTCATTTATTTCCCTTAAGATATTTCTAATCTATGTCAGAGAAATAAGGGATTTTTTTCTTAATCCAAATACATATGAGCCAGCTTTAAAATAATTAACAAGTTATTTTGCTACCATGTCTGAGTTTGAGATTCTAATTTTCAAAGACATTCGAAAATATTTTACTTAGAAGTGGGAAAAGATTTGAGCATATTCTGGCAGAGATTCACTCAGACAATAAAAGAAACCAAGTCAGATGTATATATAAATTAAGACCACGTGGCAAAGTTTGACATGACTGAGATCAGAGGAGTGGACTTTACAGAAGGAACATTACTATGTACCTGGGGCTCTAGACTAGGGGTGGGAAAACTATGGGCTGTGGGCCAAAATCCCACCATGCCCATTTATTTCCTATTGTCTATGGCTGTTTTCAACCTACAACTACAGTGTTAAGTAACTGCCACATCTCTGTGGCAAACGAAACATGTAGCTAGCAAAGCAGAAAATATTTAACATCTGACCCTTTAGAGAAAAAGCTTGCTTAGCCTTTCAATCAGTGATCAACCAAAACAAACAAATGCAGTATGATAGAATAAGGATTTCAGTGCCTCATTCCCAAAAACACCTCTCTGGGTGTGTCTGGGAGAACAGAATACAGTTCAGAAAGACCATGGCTGTGGACCAGTATGATGACTCTCATGTTTCAACATTTCCTCCAATCAGAGAATTACCTGAAGATGCAGGATGCACCTGACCAACCTGTTGTCAGCTCAGTCTTGGGCCATGCAGTAGGCCTTCAAGCTGGCCTCGTTTCCTCTGTCTAATAAGATGGGAAGATCAAAGCCAGCTACCAGCTCTTCTTCTCCTTCCATCAGTGACTGCACCATCACCTCCCTACCTCAACCTATGCCAACTATAACATTATTTATTTGTTATAGAAATAAATAGAATACCCTATCATCCAAAAGTGTCTATGAAGGCCTGACTAGAATATGAGGCAGTGTCTGGTGAACATTAAGCACTCCAATATCTGTTGAACAAGTGAAACATATCACACACATACCAGCTGTTTGTACTTTTCACCATCAACAGGCATCCAGGCTGGGCTCATTCAGAATCAGGCCTCACCAGAGTGGAAGACATGGCTTGGCAGCACAGCATGAGTTGAATGAGTTACCCAGTTTGCTGCACTATGAAGGTTTTCCTTTGCCTGTGGGTCACTTTCTCTTGCTTTTTGGTCCCTTTAACTTACTCACCAGGTCCTGTCTTCCTGGGAACCTTCTGTTTCTGTGGAGTTAATGATGGGTTATATGGGCATATGACCTTGAACCTGATCTTGCCCTCAGGCAATATTTTCCTTGTTCTATAACTTCCCTGGCTTATCCTTGATTGCTTGGAATCTTGTACTTGGCTTATTTTGTTTTTCCTGGCATTCTATTCAGTTTCCTTAAGATGCCCTGCTAGCCCCAAAGTCAAACTATCGGATTAAACCAAGGCATTTTGGTACAATCTATGCTCCGAGTAGAAAGGGTCTGGGCTGGTATTTGTGATATTTTGTAAAATAAGCTCATCTTTTCTTTCTGGATATACCCATTATAGTTATTATGAATCATTAACTAAAGTTTATGAATAGCTCGTCCCCCTGCTTCCAGCCCACCCCTTCTTTTCTCAGCTCCTCATGGCTTATGCCTATTCTTCAGTTCTTTCTTCTTCCAGCCCTAGCTCTTTGGATCTCTGGCTTTTTTTCACACTAAGATTCTTACAATTGGTGAACTGCTCTACAACATTCAGATGTACCTGACGAGACACAGGCTCTCTGAGGATTCATTTCTCTTCAGCTGGGTTTATTTATAGGCACAGGTCTGATATTACTTGAAATCAGTGTTATTTGTTGCTTAAATCAGTGTTATTCGTTGCTTTTTTTAAATCTGCACAAGGAGACATTCATTTTTATTCCTGGTGGAAAGAAGTAGGGCAAATATCAAGGCCCAAGGTTTTTGCCCTTCATCAAAAAAATTCTTTTAGACACTGACTCAGAACCTCTTAAGTAGATCAGAATTCCTCGCCACAGTCAGTCCTATAGAAGAAAGTGCCAGTGAGTGAGAGCAAAGATAACTCAAAGCACATAGAGGGCCAAATTTGGCTTGACATCCTCATTAAAAAATTGACCCCCTTGAGAGTTTTGTCTAAAAATGGGCTACAGGAAAGAGGTCAGTTCAATTGAACATGTTAACAGGGTTTTTTTTTTCTTTTTCTTAAAAAAAAATGGTTTAACAAATACATTGAAAGTAAGTTGCCAATTGAATCTCAGGCTCAAATGATTTTTCTTGCTAACATATGGCATTGACTTAAGGGAACAGATTAGATAATATAATCATCGTTAATTCCATGTGTTTATAATTGTGCCTTTGATCTACAGCGTGTGAAGTGCTTTGCCAACATCAGACTACTGATCTTCCTCACCACCTTCTGTGACATGTAGGGGCTGCTTTTATCCCCTCACTTCACTGAGAAGCTAAGAAGTGGAATGTCTAAAGTCATCAGCTTGTTATGACAAAGCTAAGAAAAAATTCTGCAACCCATGAGTCCTGTCTAATTCAGTTTCCTGACTATTAAGACTTAGCTGCTTTAACAAGGATTCAATAAGCAGCTTAGCTCTTGGCTTCAGCTCTTCTTCAAACAAATGGCTACAGGTACAAGCAGGGGGTATGTGAAAACTTCACTCTGGTCTGAAAGTACAGCATTGAATTTTTATTTTTTTTCTCCATGGCTCAGCATTTTCAGTCAATTTCTCAATGCCCAAGAAAGTGGCATTATAGGGACATGCAGACAGTATGCAGAGTCCTTATACATATAATCATTTATTTGGTGTTATCTTGAGTCTCATATGACAGCAGAAGCTCCTCAAATATAAAAAAATTATAAAATCCAGCAATAATTATATATAGATATTCCTTTATATCAATAGTGGTGAGCTCTCACCACTATTGATATAAAGGAATATCTATATACAATTGTGTATAAAGGGATATCTAATTGTGTATAAAGGAATATCTATACATGATTATAAATATTGTATATAAAAGATACTAATATACAGTTACACTAAGTTTCTTTGGTAATACTCCAACAGGGGCCATAAAAGCAGCTGGACATAATGAGCTCTGTTTAGTCAAGGATTCAGAAATACATAATTGTTACATATCAAAATCATCTTAAATACCTAAAATTTTCTAATTCTTCATCTTTCTCTGAAAGCTTTCTTTCAAGTTCTGCTTTAGCTTTCAAGAGTTCAAGCTGGAAACGAAGAATCTTGCTTTCATTACGTTCCAAGGCTCCCTGGAATACATAGATAAAAAGCATTAAATGAAGTCCACTTTTAGACAAAAATTTTATTTTTTTCCCAAAACATATGTCGCTAATATAGCTCTCTTAGAGTTATTGGGAAAGATATAGGTTCAAGTCAGGTCCCTAGAGACTGCAACACAGTGAGACAAGCAACTGCTTTCATTTGTCATTTCACTTATAGATTTGACATTCTTAGGTCTTTCAGCTGTAGCTCCAGAACTAGAATTTTAAAGCCTATTTTAAAATAGAAAATTTGAGTCTTGTCTGTGGCTATATTTAAGCTTTTTAATGTATTACTCTTGACTTTTTCTAACATATTCCAACTATGGGATAAATTTTAAAAAGTATCAGAGCTAGAACAAGGAAGGTGATAACTCCTACCTGGAATCTTCTATTAAATTCTGGACATCACGAGGGAATAGAGGAAAAGTTGGATGCATTCAGAGAACAAACAACATGGTAGTGTCCAAATATGAAGAGCAAATAAAGGAATTTAGGATGTATCTGACACGTAACACTCAGCGTGAGCCATTAACACCATAATTGGTACCACTACTGCAAATGAATTGCTTTGACAGGCAGGAAGATTCCCTGCCCCTTTGTGTATTCAAATATAGTTAAGGCAATTATTTGCAGGGATGTTATAAAGGCAATTCAATTCTAAAAGCATAGGTTTGGCTAAATCTTTAAAGCCTGTCCTGAAGCTAAAAATGTATATAAAAGAAGAAACCCAAAAAGCACTTGCAGAATACCAATGATATAAGGGCATAAGGGGTGATGCAATTTTGTGGTCAGTTAGCTACAGGCAGTCCTAAAGGCAGAAGTAATTTTTTTATAGCCTCTTTTGAGGAGTGCTTAGTAGATACGACCAAAAGTAAAAAAGTAAAACTGAGTTGCAATTTTAAAATAAAAATAAAAAGATGATGGGAATTTTAATAAGACCTCCCTTGATGTTCTCTTGATACTACCTTCAATATAAAAGAAAATAAAATTGCTAATGCACACTCAAAAACAAATGCTTGGATAATAGTTTCCTCAGAGGGAATAGTGTAGTTCCTTCAAGAGGAGACTGTCACCTCTAACCCTCTAAAATGCACTGAGAAAGTGAATCTTTAGGGAAGACGACCTGGGATAATTTGAGTTTCATGGCTTTAAAACAATCTGATACAGTTTCTCATAAAGGCTCACCCAGGAAAATAAATAATGCAATGCTACAAATACATGTCCAAGTTGATGAAGTATTTATGGAGGTGGCTGATGACAGTTGAGAAAATGCGAATAGAACATATTGCCATCTAGTGGTACTAAATGGTTTGAGCACTCTGGCCTTCCTGTCATTCTCACCCTTGACCCATGTGCTGATCAACTGAATATACAAAGATGCCTCTATGTTATACAGGACAAAAATTGCCAGTGCCAGTTGTATTTTTCATTGACTTGTCATAGTGCTTGAAATTTCTATCATAAAATTTACTTCTTTTAGTTAAGGTGGTGGCTTCAAAAAGTCCCTTGCCAGGATGGCCAGAGAACCAAAGGGAACAAGTAAACAAAACAAAGTTCACCAGCTGTATAAGGACCAGCTGTGCTAGAGGGCACCACACTGCCAACCAAAAGGAGTCTATATAAAGTTAGATAGCCTCAGGAAACGTTTATGCATAACAGGGCAAGAGCTGCTGCCTGACAACTCTATACGGAGGGTAATATGGAAACATTTGCTTGGCAAGTTTCTTCTGGAATCATAATGGTGAGGTAAATGTAACAGACAATGCTTGGCACAGAGCGGTCCTTTGGGGTCTTGTTTTCCATCACCATACCTTCCAAAAGGCCCCTACCTAACACTGACTGCCACATCTTTCAAAAATCTTTTTTCATTTTCTACTGGTGGGAGGGTAGGGCTGTATTTTAATGTGTCTGAGTACTTGCTCAAAGGTTGAGTCAGGAAGATGAAGTGCAGCTCTGAGAAGAGGCTACACAGGGCTTCTTAACCACCTAATAATCATGATAGGGTGACTTCCTCTTCGTTAGTTTACCTTCTTTGGCAAAACATCTTCTTAGAGATCCTTTCAATTGCTAATGCACACTCAGAGATAAAGTCAGAGGCTTTTCCTGAACTGTGAACCCATAACACTGAAAACCTTCCTGTCAATCTGCACAAAGATGAGCTTTCAGAAACCACTGTTTGACAGCATTGCTTTGAATCTGATTTCCAAAACTACCAAAAGTTTTTGGGGAAAAAAAATTGAAAAGTTTTTGTGACTGACTCTTTAAAGAGGGGACAGCTATGAGAATATTTATTCATTCAACATTTGACAAATATTTACTGAGCCTCTACTATACACCAGGCAATGTTCTAGGCCAGTGCTTCTCAAATATTAATGTGCATATGAACCACCAAGGGATCTTGTTAAAATGCAGATCCTGATTCAACAGAGATGGGCAGAGGGCTGAGATTCTGAATTTTTAACAGCCTTCCAAGTGATGTCCATGGGCCACATGTTGAGTAGTGAGGGTCTGGGCACTGGGGATAACTGGCGAACGAGATAGACATAGTTCCTGTTTTTACTAGAATCAGGAGATTTGCATTCACTGTTTGTATCCTGCTCTCTGAGTCTCAATTTCCTCTTTTATAAAATGGGGACAGTAGTTTGCTACGGTGATTATATTAAAATTATGCATTTGGCAGAGTGCCTAGCATATAGTAAATAAACATTTGAATACATGTCCTTTTGTTGGTGCTGTTGTTATTGCTAGAATGCAAATCTTCTGCCTTGTCACAGTGAAAACTTTCTTTTCTCCCTGGTGATAATACCTCTGTTTCTTCCAGAGTCACCTGGACTTCTGTCTTCTCCTGTTCAATTAGTTTCTTGACCTTTTCCATTTCAGTTAAGTTCTTGGTCCCTTCTCTAACCTGGTTTGTCAGATTAGAAATCTCTTCTGGAGAGAGAGGTAAGAAAAACAAAGTTAGTGAAAGGGCTCAGTCTCAAACCAATGATACCAGGCACAACAGACTGTTCCAGCCCACTGGAACAGTGGCCTCATGCCACCCTTGGTAACTTGATGACCTAGCCCATATGGGACCTAGAAATTTTAAAGGCATTCATTTTTTCATATAGTCTTTTGCCATCTGAAAATTGTCTACAACAAATGGTGAGGATGGTGCTTCAGAATATTGTACACTAGACAACCTTTGCAACTTTGCATGGCAGTCCTGCTCATTAGAGCCATTCCAGGTTCTACCTGGAGGAACACAGACCTGGAGTCCCTACCCTTCCAGTGTAAGTGCTTAGCTATCAACACTAGTGGCTGCCATTGTTTCAGTCACCACTCAACACCGAGACAGGAACTTAAAGTAGAAGCTGGATCACTATCTGTCAGCATCCAAGGCATGGCCCCAGATAGGCCAGAGAATCAGAAGGGGCCCAAGTGGCTTTAGCTCAAGCACTTGAGTGTTTTTTCCTAGCCTTTCATGAACATTAGCCTTTGACAAACAGAATAGGACATCCAGAAGTCAAAAACCTCTTCCACCTGATATTGTTATGGTCAGTTCTGCCTTTAGTACCTAAGAGGTGTGGTATAGGGCCAAGTAGCTCAGAGAATTACCCAGTTCAGAGGTGGTGGAAGAAGCTCAATAAGTCACCTGCTCCTCTGGTTCTGAGATCCTGGGCTGTGATGTGATATGATGAGAATTTTTAGAAGTTACAAAGACAAATATGTTAGACGGAAATTTTCATTGCATAATAAATTCTTCTCTGATAAGCTCTCTCTTAAAGATGGGTTATCAAGAAGAAAATCAGGGAAGAGGTTCTCAACTCTGACTGCACCTTAGAATCACCTGGAGAGCTTTGGAAAAAGCTCACTCAATATTCAAACCCCACCCCCACCCCCAGTCCAAAGGTGGTGCCCAGATCAGCAGCACCGGCCTCACCTGGAAAACTGTCAGAAATACAAATCCTTCAGACCTACTGAGTCAGAAACTCTGGGGGTGGGCCCCAGCCATCTGTGCTTTAACAAGCCCTCCAGCTGGTTTGGATGTAGCTAAAGTTTTCTAACCACTGTTTTAGCATCCCTCATGTCCCCAGCTAGTGCCTTGATCATAGACTATGTAGGTCAACAGAAAGTAAGCTTCATTTACGCCTCCAACAGTAATGAACTTGCTTCCAGGGCATCTCAGGGTTTTCATGCACATTGCTGTTGGTGCTGGGATAAGTTGGCAGCCTCTTTGAAGGGCTGTTTGGCAGTAAATCAAAATTTAAAAATTCATTTCATTAACCCAGCAATTTCTTTTCCAAGGATCCATTCTACTGAAATATTTTTACATGTGCATAAATACATGTATAGGGATGTATAATGTAGGATTATTCATATTTGTGAATAATTGGATCTAAAATGAATGAAGTATAGTTAAATGATAGCCATCTTTATTACAAAACACTATGTAGCTATTAAAAAGCTTGTGGTAGGTCTCCATGTACAGGCATGCAAAGAGCCACAAGGTACGTGGGAAGGTTGCACAGCTCAGTAGTTAAGTGCATATATGCTGGAGCCATGGCTGGGCTCAAATCCCAGATCTGTGACTTATCAAATGTGAATTTGGACAAGTTACTCAACTTATGACCTACATAACCTTCATTTTACATATGAGAAAACTTAACACTAGACTATTCTGAAAATTTAACAATAAATAGTTAAACAGTGCCTGGTACGTAGTATGGGCTATAGAAATATTCATTAAATCGGGAAATATATTCATATATGAAAAAATAAAACGTGTAGAACAAAATGTAGTTCGGGTAAAAAATACACCCTTGAGTATAGCACGCATGGAAAATCTTGGTAAGGTTGTGGATATCAAGAAATTCTCATCAGTGGCTTCCTTTACAGAGGAGAACTGAAGTGAAAGGCAGGAAACTAGTCTTACTTTTAGAATTAATTTCATACAAATAGCATCTAAAATTAAAAAAAAAAAACAGTCAAACAGAAGTATAAAAATTGAAAAGTTAAAACATGATGGGAACGTGAAAATGCTGAAGACAGCTTTGCCTGTAGCCAGGGCTCTCCCTGAGCTACCCACTCCGGCTTTGGCTCCGAGCCCAGCTTGGTGTACCTTGGAGGTTCTTGTTCTCCCTCCTGAGTGTCTCCTGGCCCACGATGCTCTCCTTGTAGGCGTGCTTGAGCTTGAGGAGCTCTGTACTGAGAGCCTGGATTTCCTTCCGAGAGGCATCCAGCAACGTCTGCGACTCCTCATGCTTCTGCTTCCAGTCCGCAAGGGCCTTGCCAGACTGCAGCTGCTTCTGGTCCAGCCTGGCTGCTGCAGAGCGGACCTTCCCGAGGTCAGACAGGGCGTCCCCGAGCTCCAGCTGCAGCCGGTGTCTGGCTCTCTCCAAGGAGGCATTTCTGGCATTGGCCACCCCCATGGCTTCCGCTGCCTCCTGCAACCTAATTGCCAGTTCCTTCCTGAGAAAGGAGGATACCCAAAGAGTGAGTGAGGCAACAACTCTCAGAGAGCTCATCAAGTCTGCCCTGGATTAAAGATAGAGCTTGGGTGCAAAGTAAGATGGCACCTCTGCAGTGGACTTAGTGGTACAAAGCAACAGCAGCTCCTATCTGAAAGTGACCTCACTGTCTGTGACCACCATCTTCTGCCTCCTGTGTGCATGGGGTCTTTATTTTCCCCCTTTGCCAAGCTGCACTTGGAACTCTGGATCTCTTTGAATTCCTACAAGTATTTGCTTATCCTAAATCTCTAATAAGCAATACTGACTTGATTATTTCCTAAGAAGAGGGAAAAAAGGAAGATTGTACTGAACACCCTACCAACAGTAAGCACCTTACAAATCTGTAGCCATGTGTAGTCACTAAAGAGCTTCTTGGCTGTGTTGCTTCTAAAGAACACTCTCTTGCTTTTTCCTGCTTATTCTCTCACATCATGTGGCTCCTAAACATGACACAATTATTTCTTCTCTCCGAGTGTGTTCTCCACCTCAGCTCCTCTCTCCAGATTTATATTCCCAAACCCATCTCATTATGCTCACTCAACAGGTCCTGCTGTTCTTATGGGGTACTTTAGCCCCCATCTGCTGTTCCTTGGGCATCTCTGAGATGGAGTGGTTTATTACAATGCTTCTTTCTCCACCACCCCCATAATATGCTACTATTAGGAATTCTAACGGATGAAATGTGTTCTGTTGCTTACATCTCCTGCAGAGTTGTTGGCAGTCCCATTCTTACTCACTTATTATACTTCTTAGATGAAAAGTACTATATGTACCAAAGCTCATCTACTGCTACTAAACAGAAAAAAAGTTCTCCGGAATTAACAGGACTGCATAACTAGGCCAACAGAGCAATGTGGTAATAAAGCCCCCTTTGGGTGGAATCCTGCAAAAACCCCTATGTGCTTGGGATCCAGGAAGCATCTAGGCTCTAACAACATCCTGCCCCCGGCTTTCTAACCACAGTCACTTCACTTCTTTGCTTCACGTTCCTTAAGTGTGAAGAGGAGATTCTGATGCTTTACCTGACTTAAGGCAGTAGCAATGAAATAATTACAGGCAGTCGAGTGAAATAATTACATATATTTTAACTACTTTAGAAATGCTTGTTGATCAAAGAAAATAGGAGTTTCACTTTGGGTGACCAATCATATTGGATTGCCTGGGACTGAGGGGTTTCACCAGGTGATATGGTTTGGCTGTGTCCCCATCAAAATCTCATCTTGTAGTTCCCCTAATCCCCACATGTTGTGGGAGGGACTGGTGGGAGGTAATTTAACCATCAAGGTGGTAACCCTCATGCTGTTCTCATGACAGTAAGTTCTCATGAGATCTCATGGTTTTATAAGGGGCTTTCCCCTTCTTACTCACTCACTTCTCTTCCTGCCACCATGTGAAGAAGTACGTGTTTGCTTCCCCTTCCACCAGGATTGTAAGTTTCCTGAGGTCACCCCAGCCATGCTGAATGGTGAGTCAATTAAATCTCTTTCCATTATAAATTACCCAGTCTTGGGTATGCCTTTATTAGCAGTGTGAGAACGGACTAATACACCAGGACATGAGATTTTCAAAGCTAAAACAGGAAACCTCCAGGGTAAACTGGACAAACTGGTTAACCTTGTTTTACCAATAACTTGGTTCTATGTTTAATATCAACTACTATTTTGCTCTTTAACTTGCCAACCATAAGCACCTACTTAGTTATCTCGAATATGTAAGGAAGATCTCGAATATGTAAGGGGATATTGGAAATTAAGAAACTAAATCCTTGTCCTTGGGAACTTAGAATTCAGAAGCAGTACACTGAGTCTTAGGTGAGCTTGAGTCTGCTAAACTAACTCATCATTTGAACCCCAGCATGGAAATCAAAGCAGGCAAATCTTTAACTTCAATAATAAAAAAGAAACCAGGACCCTAAACTGTTTTGTAGCTGCCTGCCTCCCTAAGGTGATTTAGAGGAAAAGATAATAATACAGACAAAGTTTTATTTATTCAATGTCCCACCAATTTGAAAGTAAAAAAGTGTCTTCAGAGAGTACCGTGTTTGCCCATTATTTTCTTTAGTTATTACATACTACAGAACTAGTTCCGACAAACCCATGTGGTCATAAAGTAGTCTATATTCTTTTGCTCTTTCCTATCCAACCCCCAAAGAAACCATCAAACAGAATGATAGATAGGCAATTTCACCTGAATTCTTCAATCATTAGAAGGGGGGAAAATCTTACTTCAGAAGTAAATACCATATTTGGATATAAGAGGGCATCTCAGTTCAAAGCCAAAACTTTCTGTGGTCCAGAGTTTTGATAAAACACCTACTGCATGTATTTTTAGTATCTGTCATTCTAAAGCCCTTTTTAAGTTACTGTGGGTACAGAGATGGATCACTTGCCCCTTCTGGGACAAAACACAGCAGCTGTTCAGCAATTGCACAGCAATGCCTCTCAAAGATTTAGGTGAAGAACTAGAAAACATTATTTCTGGTTGAAGCTAAAGAGAAATGTATTGATCTTCCCTGGATTTTTGCCAAGCTACCAAGCCAAGGACACATTCTTTTGAGTAAACCTTTAATGATTATAAGCTGGGGTTTGACAATTTCTCTTAAAAATAGAGTTTCTTGGTCTCTAAGCAAAATGCTTCAGTTCTATACCCTGGTACTGAGTCACAATTCAGCTGTGCCCCAAACTTCTGTAACTACTAAGAACTTTTAAAACCTTTACATGGAAATGGCTATAAAATTGATATTCTAACCTTAGGGATGGCCTGGGGATGGTTTCTTTTCAAAGCAACCTTTGTCCTAGAAGATATGACGACAGATCCTAACATTTTTTCCAGCTTCCCTGTCCATCTTCACAGACTACTTTGTAGTCTACAAGTTGTAGACCAGGGACACAACGACTTTGATGGAGACACGTACACACGTGGACTCAATTATTTTGGCATTACGAATGAAATATAGGGTTTTAAGCGATAGCCTATTTTCACACCATGGCTCAAAGTCACATCTTTTATGAAAACTTCCCTTGTGTCCCTAGAAAGAGCCTCCTTTCTCTCCCCAGGACCTCTTTATAGTCTCTGTCACTTTGTATTACACTTTTTATATTTTTAGTCCCTCTACAGAGTGTGCTTCTTACCAGCAGTGAATGTTTCAGCTTTGGTTTGGGGCTTGTTCCTGCATGTGGCAAGGATTTGTTAAATGCATACCACGAGGCCTTGGAGACAGAGTCATTATGAGTGACTCCTCCATGTGACTAACTCCAGGTTAAGCATAGCCTTGCCCTACTCACTTGGCATCCTCCAAGTCTTCTGTTTTCTGGATGACATTGTTTTCATACTTCATTCTCCATTGCACCATTTCAGCATTGACTTTGGATAAGGTCCGGTGCAGCTCAGCCTTGACCTCTTGTTCTTCCTCATACTGCTCTCGTAGAAGGTCACAGTCACGCTGGGCCTTCTGCAGGGCATGGGCCAGGGCACTCTGGGACTGTAGGGAACACACATTAACAAAAAAGCCATGACCACCACAAACAACACAAGTCTTGAAAGTAAGATAATATTTTTTTAGGTAAGATTAACCTGCCACAAATTCAAGCTGAACCTGAACCTAGTAAGATAATACTAGGGAGAGAATTTGAGACAAGAGAAAGGATAGATAGAGTATCTAATTGCTGCCATTAAAACAGGGAAGGGAATTCTATTTAGAGAAATGCCAGCTTGACTCTGTGGACTTAGGCCTGGAATTCTAGAAATAGTGGAGAATGCAAGGATAGCAAAGACAACATTCACCATCATTTAGGCAATAAGATTTATATTTAGCAATATATTAGACTCAGAGCTTGTTCAAACCAGAAAGAACCACTGAAATTTAGCCTTTTCATTCCACTGATGAAGAAAATAAAATCTTTTATTTCACACTGAAATCTCTAAAAACCTCAGCTCCTAATACTTCAAAATAGTACTACAGCCCAATAGAACTTCTGTAATGATGAAAATGTTCTCTATGTACACTGTCCAATATGGTAAACACCTAGCCACATGTGGCTACTGAACATTCAAAATATGCCTAGTACAATGTGTGATTAAAACTGAATTCATAATTTTATTTAACTTTAATATAAATTTAAATAGCTACCTGTAGTGTAGTAGAGGCTTCTATATGTATTGGACAGCCCTGCTGGGTTTAATAAACATTTTTGTCATTTAAATGGTGATCTGGCTAACCTAGCAGCATCATTCCCCCGAGACAATCTAGTGTGGAAAGAACCAGGGTCCTGACGGGTCCTCATGGGTCCTTTACGCAAATTAGAAAAAAAAAGCACATTTTCAGGAAGATACAGCTCTGAGGGCACAAGGTTTAGTTAATGGCAGCCTCAGCCAGACCCCTCTGGGTGGTAAATGAGGAGCCACAATACACAATGACACTGAAAAGGATGCAGGCCTTGGAATCAGATGAACCTGAGTTCAAACTGTGACCTCTCCTCTTGTTTAATTTTATTTTCCTTTAAAGGAAAAACTTTTAAAACCTTTATGTGGCATTTACATGGCATATATTTAATTATGGAAGTAAATGAGACAGACAAAATCCCTGCCCTAAAGAGCCCAAAAGAAATAAGGGAATACACAAAATACACATGCAAATAAACTAATAAATAAAATTTCTAATAGCAGTAAAACAAATACAGCAGATAAGCACGATCTAGAATGTTTGGCTCCTTCTCATCATCCCCCTAAGACCTTGGGGAAGGGCCTTTAAGCAACAGGAAGGACAGTTATAAAAGTCCTAAGGCAGGAATGATGGTGCCTGGTTTAAGAGGCAGAAGGGAAGCCAGGGCAGCTGGGGGGAGTAAATGAGGGAAGCAGATGTAGGAAGTAGGTCACAGAAGGATGTTGGAGCCAGATCAGGGGGGCTTGTAGGCCAACTGGAAGTCACTGGGAAGGCAGCCAGAGAGATCTTCTAAAATATAACTCATTTCACTAGTGCTTAAGTTCCTTCACAGTGTATCACTAGGTGTATGACCTTGGACATGTTATTTTTCTTCTCAGAGCCTTGGTTTTTTCATATATAAGGATGCAATTCTATCTGTTTCATTTGACTGATATGAAGATTGAGATAACATGACAGAAGTGTCTGGTACAATGTCTGATGTACAAACAATGATAAATTTTTAAATTTGTGTATAATATAGAAAATATGGAGAGTCAAGGGAATAAAATGGTACAATATTTTAAAACAGACGCAACTACCTGCGTTTTCAGAGTATATGCCTTCATAGTATGGTCATGTACAAGAAAGATACTTTGGGGTCTTAGTAATAAGATGCCTTGAATATGAACTAAGAATTCATTTAAATATCAGGGCTCAAAGAATTCATATCTCATGTTGGTCACCATGCTTTCATCTTCCAGAATCACTTTCACTGGAGTCACCTTCTAGCAACATTATATACTCATAGGAAGAAATGACTAATTTCTATAATTTATTGACAATTTAAAAGTAATATTGAGCTATCCCAGTCCCACTTATTTTATTCTAGGCTTTTATTTAATTTCACTTTTTCATGAGCAGTTTCAGAATCAAAATCCAGAAAGCGCCTTGCTGCCCTTCTGTTCAAGTACTCACACAAGACAGAAACACACTTTGCTTGCTCTAAATCTGCAAAGAAGCGATTTGAATCACCAAGGAAGATCCTTCAGTCATCAGGTTCTTCCTGGCATGGTTTTCCCCCCCATAACTTGTAGGGCATTTTCCCTTCTTCTTTTACAAAACATCTTCAGGCTGATTCATCAAGCACTATTTTTTTAAAAATCACACAGTCAAGTAACAAGTGAGAAATAATAGATACATTACTTTGGTCTCCTTTTCCAACTGCCCTCTCAGTTCTTCAATTTGCCGAGTGAAGTTGCTCTTTTCCCTGGAAAGTTGGTTTATCAGAGCTTCCTTCTCTTCAAGCCTCCTTAGGAACTCGCCTACAGAAAGATTTCACAAAAGTACATAATTACAGTCTTCCTATCTATTGCCTCCTCCACTTGACTTACTGACTTTAAGGGCAGCCAGAATGACTCCTACCCACATATTTTTGATATTTAGGAAGGGTCTGAGAGTCCTATTATTCAGCAAAACCATGACAATTATCCTTTTCAGGACTCAGAAGAGAGTTCTAAAAATGAACTGATTTTTACTAATAAGTATGAATCAATAACAGATGATATTAGTTACTATTTATTGAGAAACTTCTATGCTCTACTTAACGTATGTTATCTAGTTTAATTTTCATAACTCCTTGATAATGTAGGTATTATACTAACCATTTTGCAGAGGAGGAAACAGAGCAACTTAAATATGACTGAAACAGAAACATACACAGTTCGTAATTGGTGAAGGTAGATTCAAATGAAATTCTTGAAGACCACATTCTTCTATACCATACTCCCTTGTTTATTATATGTGACTTTGTACACTTCTGTCTATATAATTTTTAGATAATTATAACTTTTATTACCTCACTTGTAAAATGAAGATAACAATAAAAGGTTCTTAATGAAAACTAAATTAGTGTGAACTAAATTAGTTCAGTTTTATAGACTGAACTGCTAAATAAATATTAGCAGTAGTCACTAAATGGTAGGAAATGTGACCACGAGAGGGAGAAATTGTATCATACTCTAGTCTATTGTTCCTGCTTAACTTATCCTATTAATTATAGTCGGGCCTTCCATATCTGTAAGTTCTATTTGTGGATTCAACCTACAAAGGTCCTCTACAATTTAACTCAATTCTGACACTATCTTCCTAGAGACAGTGTCAGATACACACATACACACGTACAAGTATATATGTGTATATATATATATACACATACATATAAATATGCACATACACACACATATATACACACCTATATGTACATGTATATATCTTATTATAAATCATAATATCACATACAATATTTTTAAAATCATATTTGTTAACATCACTGCTGAGCTCATCAGAAAAGTCCAAGAATTGACAGCCATCAGCCTAATGATGGCATATACGTTTTCTAAAATATAATTTTTACCTAAAAGCTCCTATTTTGTTATTGGCAAGAAACATTGTCAGTTGTTTTCCCTGCAGTGACAGGTTTCCTTTGTTCATTTTTGAGAAATCATGTGCTAAACATGTGAGTCTAAATAAGCCTAGTTTGCTTGTCAGTCATTCTTTCAAGTAAAAGTGATACTCCCTGAAAAAACTGCTAGCTCAGCTCAGAGCTTAATCATACATCTTACTCCAGTATGAAACAGGAGTTCTTCATGCATACTTCTTGTTTTGTCACACAGAATAGTAAAAAGATATATACTCAAGAGTTGAGATGTAAAAAATTCATTTCTCCTCCTTCTTTAAGGACGTCCTTAAGTGAAACTGACTTTTAAAAAACCTGTGAGTACATATTAGGGAATACAATTTTTACTAGTATGTTTTAGTGCTACTACCTTAACTTATGATCAGGCTCCAGCAATTTTAATCATTGTTGCTTTTGCACCATCAGTACAAATGGCAAAAGAATTTAAGTCGCAAATAGTATCTTAGTATTATACTAAAATAGCTTCAACCTCATAGACCCCCTACAGGCTCTTGAGAATCACTTGGGAGTGAAACAAACTTTAAGAGTATTTGGATGAAAATGTCTGTGGCTTTTTTTTTTTTTTTTTTTTTTGACAGAGTTTTACTCTTGTTGCCCAGGCTGGAGTGTACTCGTGCAATCTCGGCTCACCTCAACCTCCACTTTCCAGGTTCAAGTGATTCTCCTGCCTCAGCCTCCCGTGTTGTTGTTGTTGTTGCTGTTGGTGTTTTGTTTTTTGAGACAGAGTCTCACTCTGTTGCCCAGGCTGGAGTACAATGGTTACCTACAGCCTCTGCCTCCCAGGTTCAAGTGATTCTCCTGCCTCAGCCTCCCAAATAGCTGGGACTACAGGTGACCACCACCACGCCTAGCTAATTTTTGTATTTTTTTGGTAGAGACAGAGTTTTGCCATGTTGGCCAAGCTGGTCTCAAACTCTGTGCCTCAAGTGATCCGCCTACCTAGGCCTCCCAAAATTCTGGGATTATAGGTGTGAGCCACTATGCTGGTCCAAAAACATCTTATTTAAAAAGATTCTGAAGAAATATAAATGCACTAGCTTGTTGAGACTAATATATCATGTATATTACAGAGCCAGTAGCCAGTTACTGTGGCTTAATTGATCACATTTACTATTTGTTTCCTCTGAAAGCAGAGAAAGCTGACAGGACAGGGCATGAGAAAGAAACTTTGGAGGTAACCACCAACAAAAACAACAAAAGAACAAAAAACAAAAACAAACAATCTGGAGTATGGACCCAGTGAGGGGAGGATAAGCTTGGATAAATTTGTACTTTGAATTTAACTTACACAAAAGCCAACCAAAAAGTAAAGTTAAAAAAAGGAAGAAAAAACTCCTGCAGCCTAAGCAGAATTATCATCTCAGACCCACTTTCATTTTACTCACTACCCACTCATTTCCTCGTCAAAAAAGTGAGTAGAAAATTAATGCCAATAACTAGGGGGAGACAGCCAATGTCTATCAAAACAGATTTTACACAGCACTTCCTTTAGGGCCAGACAACCAAGTATTCTCCAGTTTTGTGTCTGGACTGTGGAGTCTGCATACCAACTAAATCCTACATAGCACAGATCAAACTGGGGGCTTGGTAGCAAGGCCAGGTTTCACATACCCTGTGGTCAGTATAAGAAGAGTCCTATTCAGTGTGCTTAATAGAACCAAAAATACTTTCTTCTTCTAGATTTCCAGGTTTTTAGTTTTATCAACTAATTTTAATTTAGCCCTGACCCTAGATTTGGCATCTGGAAATAGAGGTGTCTACTGGAGGAACTGTGTTATATATAGCCCAAATGTGTTCATTCTCTTTTTAAAAGTGTATGCCGCTTGAGCATCAAGAATACATTGTTTATTTTCATTGACCTAGGAATTCTATCTCTCAGAATATATTACTAAAACTGATTTTAGTTATAGATAAACATCTAGCCACATGCTGTTCATAGCAGAGAGGCAAGTCAAGTTGCAGGCAAGGTTAGGTATAGTCAATCTCAATGAACTAGAAGCAGTCATTACAAATGACTGAGTATGCAAAATACAAAAGCTTATGATAAATTGAAAAAGAAAAACCCCCAATAGATTGTTACAATGTAATAGATTGGAAAAACAGAAAAAAAATATCCATAGTGGTTGATAGTAATGAATAAAGTATGGGACTTTTTTTTTACTTTTATTTATTAGATGTTTATGGAGGATCAATAAGTGCCAGGCAGTGTTCTAGATGATTGACATACATCAATGAACAAAGACCCTTGATCTCATGGAGCTTATATTCTGACAGATGGAGACAAAGATATTTATTGTGTCAAATATGTAGTTTGTTTGAACTTAATAAATACTATGAAAAGAGAAGCACTTGAGGAAATGAGTCGACAGTATTCAAATGTCACCTTCTCAACAGAGCCTGTATCCTGACTTGCCCCAGATCTCTACTTGATTAACCCTTATCCCCGAGTCTTTCCAGAATTAATAAGGTGTTCCAGGCAGAGGAAACAGCTAGGGCAAGACTCCAAGGTGGAGTATGCCTGGGGTGTACAAAGCATAGTATAGAGGTGGATGTGGCCAATGCAGAATGAGAGAAGGCGCAAGTAGGAAAAGAGGTCAGCGAGAACGAGGTCCAATCATGCAGGCCCACATGTGTCTTTACACTCAGTAAAAACAGTTATCCAAACATTTAAAATTCATTATCCAAACATTTAAAATTTCATTATCCAAACATTAAAATTTTTTTTTTAAATTTAAATATTCAATGAGTTAGAAATTGTAAAAATGTCATGACTAGTAGACTGTGGTTTGCCCCTCCCATCCTTTGATCTGGAGAGTTGCTTCTGCTGATGGCATATTATTATGACTTTCTACTTCTTGGAAGGGAACTAGGCAGGGGTTCCCAAGTGGCACAGAGATAACACTTCCTAGACAAGAGGCATGTGTGTGGCAAAGCTGTCTCAGAGGCTGCATTCCTCCCCTAGGATCTTCAGATGCCCACCCAACCTCAGTGGGTAGTTCATTATCTCAGTTGCGCCTCCATGAGTCTGCTGGGATTGAGAATTGCCTGTGAGTCAAGCAACATACTTACTTACCACTCTCACTCCACAGCTCTGTCTTTTGTGCTGCCAGGTCATTTGCCAGCTGAGTCACCTTATCTAGCTTTGCATTTGCTTCATTCAAGCGCTCTTCATATAGAGTACAGAGTTTCTCCGCATTTGCCTGTGAGTTGAGAAAGAAGGGCTGGTCAGGGCTCACAGAGGATACTCTGAATCAGCTGCACAGAGGAGGAGGGGAAGAGTGGCTCCGGGGATCTGCACACCCTCTTCTGTAGTAAAAAGCTCAGCCAGCATTGGGAGATCACGTCTTCTGATTTTGGCAAGTACAACCAACTCTAGAGTCTGGACCCCAAGAAGCCTAAACTTTGCAGAGTACAGGTGTCACGGGAGACACTCAACTTCCTGGGTATTAGGATTCTTTCTAGAATTATTTACTTTTCTGGAGAAGGAAACATGTCAAACACTAATGAGGTACGTGATCCTTTTCTGACAGTATATATTTAAGTGTCTTTTCCACTAGAATATAACTTTCATGAGGGTAGAGATCCAGTTTAAAGATATACACCCTGTTGTCTAGAATAGTGCCTGGCACATATGAGAGCAATATGCAAGGGCGGAGGGGCAGAGGAAGGGGAAGGAAGAGAGATAAGAGAGGGAAGGAGGAGGAAGAAAATCTAGAAGGCTGCCCAAGCAGGATAGAAGAAAGTGGAGGATCTGAGCCACAACAGCCTAATAATCAAATGTGAGCTGCCAAAGCAACTGTACCCTCCTGATCACTATGGCTACAATCTCAAGATGACCCTAACAGGGTCATCTCCAATCCCCAAACCCTAACAGGGTTAACACTTCAATCCCCAAACCCAACTTCTCAGAATTGGCTTTTCGTGCCTGGAGAAAAAGATATGATATTGGCCTTTGCACTTTCACCCGATTTAAGTAACCAATCTAATCGCCAGACTCTTGCCACACTCTGAGAACTCATGCTAGCGGTTTTGAGACCCAAGATCCTCAAACAGGACTAAGAGCTGCCAAATGCAAGATGAGGTATCCCCTTTACATACAAATTAACTGTAGTTTGCATTCTTATTATTTATATGGTCAGAAACAGTAAAATTACATTGGTGGTGGACTTCCATGGTTCCACAGATTTTACATAGCTGTTTTAATGAAACTCATGTATAAGTTATCTTTTTATAATTTTTTTTTTTTTTTGAGACAGAGTCTCACTCTGTCACCCACGCTGGAGTGCAATGGCACAATCTCAGCTCACTGTAACCTCCACCTCCTGGGTTCAAGCGATTCTCCTGCCTCAGCCCCCTGAGTAGGTGGGATTACAGGCGCATGCCACCGTGCCTGGCTAATTTTTGTATTTTTAGTAGAGATGGGGTTTCACCATTTTGGCCAGGCTGGTCTGGAACTCCTGACCTTGTTATCCGCCCACCTCAGCTTCCCAAAGTGCTGGGATTATAGGCAATCTTCAAATGCCTTCCATCTGCCCCATTGTTGGCGATGATGATGACACTATTAATGACAATAGCGGGAGCAGTTAACATTTATTGGGTGCCTGTTACATACCCAGCTCTCTTCTGAGCTCTATGTTTTAAATCTCAATTAATACAGCAGCCCATGAGGCCTTTGTATGCTATGGAAATGGAAGAATTGGGAGACAAAGAAGAGATTATACCAATGAAATTTTGAGAAAACAGTGAGGTCTGGTGAGATGGTGAAAGCTGATGGTGAGCCTAATAGTTTCAATGTTAAACTAATTGTTATGATAGAGCAATGGGCAAAGGACCAGGAATGTTTCAAAGGTGATGTCTGGTTTAGTCCTCAGGAAAACTTTTGTACCAGCCAAAACCTTGGTCATCTCTAGCTGGAGCCTATGCTCCATTGAAGATTGTTTCCTTCATGCTATGTTGCAGGACTTTTCCTTAGTTCAGCTAAAGATGGGGTTCTTTGTCCCCGGCCACAAAAATTCAGATTCATAGACAATTTGAATGGTGAGTAAGACAGGGTTTTTTGGGGTGAAAAGGAAGAAAAGAGGGAAGTAGGGACTTTCCCGAGGCCAGAGTCCCTGCTTGAGCGCTTGCCACTCACAGCTTGAATCCCAGGTTCCACACAGGAAGAGGAGGGGCCAGGCTCCAACCCACAGCAAATGGCGTGAACTTTCCGAGGCTCCACTCCAGTGGGCAGGCTAGTTGGAGTTTCTCCAGGGACTCCCTCCCACCTGGCTGTCTCAATTACTAATGGCTATTCTCTGAAAGACTACTGAATTATGTCTTCTTATATCTCCAATGCGGTGTTATGTAGTTCCAGTTCACAAATGTCCTACAGCACACTCAGGCTTGGTGTAAACAGACTTAACAGAGATTCAATGGCCAGTTTCTCGAACGATGCCATCAGCCTCACATAGGTTAGAGCATTAATGTTAAATGCCAGGCAAGCTCAATTGTCCCCACTCTCCACTCCTAACTAGAAGAAAGCTATAGTAGTGATCAATGTGACAGTTTTTAGGTTGTCTGCACAGTTTCTAATTATATGTTGAATTTGTTTGCTCTCACTTCTGAAAATGACTTTGACAGTCAAAGTTGACATGCTTATTTTTTTCCTCACGATATCTCTCAAAGGTTCACATTGTCTCTTTTTATAAATGAGAAAACTGAGCACCAGAGAGGCTAAATAACTAGCCCAAATTCACACAGCTATTAAATGTCAGAATTGGAATTCGAACTGAAACTGCCTGTGCAGATGCACACACACACACAGAAAATGTCACATATTAGATTTCTAAGCATCTGTTGTATGAAGTAGTGATAAAGGAAATATTAAGGATTAATTGAATTGATGTCCTAGGTGGCCCAATTTGTCATGAATCCTGGGTTCCAGAGGAAAATGGATAAAAATGGGATGATTACGAAAACCATTTTTATCTTATGATGTCTCCAATAGTAAATGACCTGTTAACTGAGCCAGGAGGAACATATCCAGGTGTGAGAAATGGCATCTGTTTATGGCCCTGTATATGCTGTGCTATGCACCTGTTTGCTTAGGGTGAAAACGCACAGATGTCTGCAAGACAACTTAGTCAGTGGTGTGTGGAAATGGTAAGAAAAGGAGCCAAAGACTTCCCAGTTTTGCAAGAGAGGTCTCCATGTGGTGAAGGCCAGCCGGGCTGTGTGTATCTGTAGAGTGGGCAGCCCACTTGGACAGATAGAAAAGGCACTTGCCCTTAGGCATAGCTTCACATGGTAGGTATCCACATAGGCACTGCTAACCAATGGTATAGTGTTTCCATGTATAAAATATTTTCATAAACAGGATCTGCAAAAAGACAATTAGATTGTTTATCTAAAAGTGGCCTATACGGGAATACAGCATGCAAAGGAGTTGTACCCTCAAAAGAATTTTTAATTTAAGCATAAGGATAAGCGGTATGTTTTGATACCAGGGATGAGAAGGTTAATAGAATAAGGCACATTTATCTTATAGCTGATTCTTAAAACGATGCATAAAAATGCTGCCTCCCAGAAATGCAGGGACCAATGGGAATTCAAAATAATCAAGATAATTGTGAGATTTCCTATAACTTCTAAATCGCCCTGAGCCTCTCTGTCAGCATAATATGCTTTTGAAAATGCTTCAGTCCCCACTGTACCACTGAGCATTGACATTCTCGCCATTATAATTCAGAAAATGATAAAGTAAACAATTCAAGGAACAGTTTAGTCTAATGTATATGCCTATGAGTGTTAACAGAAACAATTTATCATGCCAACAAATATTTAAAGCAGCAATAGGACATGCTCACCAACAGACATACACAGGATTTGGAATTGAAATTCATCTCTTCCATAGAATTGTGTGACCTTGGACAAGTCACTGAATCTGTGAGCTCCAAGAGGCACATGTAAAAGTCGATGCTAGTAATTGAGTGCACAGACTCTACAAAGCACTGTAGTAAACATGGAAGTGAGACCTACTTTCTGCTTTCAGTGTCAGCAAAGTTAAAAGACTAGATAATGCATGAGTATAAAGAGGGACCCCAAAAGTGCTATAGGAACTCAAAAACAGGTAAGTCTGTAATGCAGGAGGTTGAACTTGAGCATTCCAAAGGGAATAATTAGTTTGGAAAAGGCACATCAGTGTAAAGATAAATATTTGGTGAAAGGCAAGCTGAAATGGAAGGTCCATGAAACAAAGCAATGGGATCTATAACTTGCAAGACAAGTTGACTCTGATCACAGGTTACAGTGTACCTTGAAAGCAGAAGTTTGGAGTTCATTTTTAAGCAGGGACATAATTCAACAAATCCATGCTTTATAAATATTCTGAATACTTTATAAATATTAAATTGGGCATATAAATATAGGATGATTTGAAAAAAGAAAGACTAGAAGCAAAAATGATAATTTAGGAAACCACTGCAGTAATATACTTAAAAGGTAGAGAGACCTATATGGGAATGGGAATGGAAAACTATGAGGTGGTAAAGACTGACCTGCTGCAATAATTGACTGAAAAGCAAATAGGGAGGAAAGAAGTGGTTGAGGCTTAGAACCTGAGTTATAAAAAGAAACCAGGTGCCAGCGACAGAGATGTTCAGAGGAAGTGCCAGCTTCAGGAGAAATAAAGACAGATGGCAGGGATTAAAGGAGTAAGGAGGTAGTGAGATACACACCTACTGCTAGAAAAAGCCTATATTCCCATGCATGGAACATTAAGAATCCTTCTGATGAGGGGTCACAAGAAGAGGAGAGCTATAGAGAGAGAATTAATCTTCTTAGAGATTAGTTGGATGGCTGTGATTACAATGCTGATAGTAATACGGCCAGTAAAGGCAATTCTGCTGAGGTCTTAAATGGAAATGGGGAATATCCTATTGGAAACTGGAAGACAGACCATCCTTATTACAAAGTTCCAAAGAACTTGGCTGAACTATGCCCTAGTCCCTTGTGGAAGGCAGAATTTAAGAGTGATAAACTAGGATATTTGGTGGAAGAAATCCTTAAAGAAAGTGTTCAGGACTTCCTGGCTTCTCTTGATTGCTTAAAACAAAATATGAAGAAAGAGAAATAAAGATGAAATGTATAATCAAAGAGAAGCAGAATTTAAAGATTTAGAAAATTCTCAGCCTGGTCAGATTGTGAAGAATAAAAAAGTATTTTCAGAAACAAAACAAAACAAAACACTAAGGATGTAGACAACCAAACATTTGATATGGAAATTACTGGGGGTTGAAAGAAGATGGGTGCTATTCATCAGGACGATGGAAGAATGATCCTGAAGGCATTTCTGAGACCTTTGTGGCTGTTCCACCCACATAGGCCCAGAAGGCCAGGGCCTTGATGGAAACATGATTTCAAGAGAGGATTCCCGTGAGACCTCAGAGCTTGCTGCCCCGGGCTGCCTCAAGTCTTTGCTCCCCACATGCCAGTGCAGTACGCCTCTGCCACTCAGGCAGGCCCAGGTTCAGCTCAGGTCACCACTCTGGAAGGCACATGCTGTAAACCATAGCAGCATCCATACAGTGCTAATTCTGCAGGAGATATGGAAGCATAGCTCCTCCACTTAGATTTCAAAGGATATTTTGGAGAGGCTTGGGGTTCAGACAGAGAATTGCCATGGAAGCAGGGCCACCACAGAGAGCTCCCACTATGGCAGTGGTAGAACTGTGAGGGCAGAGCTGCCCCAAACACCCCAGATTTATAGAGCCACCAGCATGCAACACTAACCTAGGAGTAGTCACAAGCACCCAACTTCAATTCCTGACAGCTCCTGTCAGGGGGGCACTGCTATGTGGGGCCCTGGGGACCCAAACTCCACCCCAGTATGTCCAGAAGGTCAGACATGGAGTCAAAAAAGATTATTCCCAACTTTCAAGATTTAATGTTGTTTGCTTTGTTTTATGTTGGGCTTTTCCCTTTGTTACCTCTTTTTTCTTTCTGATTTCTCTTTTTTAGGAATGGGAATGTCTATGCTATGCCTGTTCCACTATTTTATTGTGGAAACACATAACTTGTTTGATTTCACAAGCTCACAGCTGGAGGAGGAATTTGCCTCAAGATGAATCATGCCTTGAGTTTCACTCCTATATGATTTAGATGAGACTTTAGAGTTTTGAGTTGACGCTGAAATGACTTAACTCTTTGGAACCTACTGAGGTAGAATCAATGTATTTTGCTTATGTGAAGGACATAAATTTGGGGGGCCAGAGGTAGAATGCTATGTACTGAATATGTCCCCTAAAATTCACATGTTGAAACAATCACCAGTGTGATAGTGTTAGGTGGGGCCTGTAGGAGGTGATGAAGTTATGAGGATGGGAGCCTTCATCAATGGGACTGGTACAAGGGAGCATCTGTCCCTTTCCCCTTTTTGCTCTTCTGCAATGTGAGGATGTAGCAAGAGGCACCATCTTAGAAGCAGAGAGACCTCACCAGACAATAAACCTGCTGCTACCTTGATCCTGGACTTTCCAGCCTCCAGAACTGTGAAAAATAAATTTCTATTATTTATAAATTACCCAGTCTGTGGTATTTTGTTATAGCAGCAGGAATGGACTAAGACACACACACACATACACACAGAGAGAGAGAGAGAGAGGGAGAGAGGAAGAGAGAGAGAGAGACTGTTTCTTTCTACTCAGTAGGGTATTTAAAAGGAATTAATATTAAACATTTCAGAAACCACTCCATATCATTGAAGATATTCTACATTTTTCTGGCCATAGTCCATGGAGATCAAGCTTTATTGTCAGGCCATGTCTTTCCCAGACTTTATAAAATCTGTTTACAAGGAGAGAAGGTTGCAGCAACTAGTCATTTGCTCTGCTTAATCTAAGGTAAAGCTCCTCTCAACTACCAGAAGACAGGGTCGCTGATAGCCACGATCTCATAGTAACATTTGACATGACAGCTTGCAGCATATAGGCTAATGGGCTCAGTAAAGAAAGAACATGTGATGAACCTTTCTTATAGTACTGGCTGATTAAAAAGATGCCAGAGGACATGAGGGAGAAAAAGTTCCCTCCTCTCAGCAAAGCTGTTTGTGTACACCATTCATTCAGATAGGCTCTAGGAGTATCCAGGCCATCACTGAGGAGCACTCATAACAAAAGCCATTTTTCAAGAGAGACATAGATAATGGCCTCAGATTTCCAGCTCACTTACTTGTGCCATCACTAAAAAAGTCCATAAGGAACATGATTGGAATTCTGGTAAAACCAGAAGCCACTGTCAGGTCACATTCAGGTGATGGCTGTGTGACCTTAACAATGACCACTAAGGTCAGGCCTGATCTATTCCATCTGAAGAACTATATTCTTCATTAGAAAATACACTGAGCCACTAAGCTGGCTTATTTTTCTTTTCCCTCCCCTCCCATTTCTTCCTCTCCCTACTTCCATGTTCAAAAGCCCACGAGGATGGATGGGAGTATTTACCTTAGCCCTTGTCATCTGCTCAATACGGGTCAGGAGGTCATCTACTTCTAGCTGCAAGTCACTCTTGTCTTTTTCCAGTTTCTGCTTGACCTGCTGTAGATTTTCTACCTGGCCCTCGAGCTCAGCCAGGCTGTCTGCATGTCTCTTCTTCAAAGATGCAGAAGTTGCCTCAAAGTGCAGCGTGGCCTCTTCCATGTCTCGGCGCAGCTTCTGGAATTTGGTTTCCTGTTTCTTAGTTATTTCCAGCTGAGCCAAACTGGCTCCTCCTACCTCCTCCAGCCTCTCATTCAAGTCAGCCAGGTCTTGGGTGAGGTCAGCTCTCTCCTTTTCCATCTTGGCTCGAGTGGTCCTTTCAGCTTCTAGTTTCTCTTTCAAATCCTTTATTTGAGTCTGTAGCAAGAAATAATTTTGATTTTTACTAAGCACTTGTAGCAAGAGCTTTACTCTATTTTTTTTTTTATCACAAAGCTAACATGAACCTTTTGGTTCCCAATTTATAACTAAAGAAAACAGAATACACAGAAGTTAAGTGATTTGCCCCAATTCAATACCAAGACCAGAATTAGAATTTGCAGTTCTGCCAAATTGCTCAGCCCCTGATGATGGGCAAGCTCATTAAATTATATACATGGAGGGGAAAGCTTAGTAAAGAGCACTTCCCAAAGAAACAAGAAAATATCTTTCATGTGACAAAAAAGTGTTTAAGAGCATTCATAAAAATTGGAATGGTAAATTTTATACACAAAAATCTTCCTCATCTGAAATTCGTTTATCTGATCTCACCTATCTAGGACTTGGGCAGAAATCTGATCAATAAAATGAACATCTTCAAGTTCAAGCAATTTACTTGTAAGAAACAGCCTCAATTTAATTTTTACACACAATTCTAAAAAACTTGGTTACTTGGTTTTCTAGTCTATGGGAGATTTCAAGGAAGATATTTGAAATAACAAAGGAGAGTTGGTGAAGGAATGTGGACTACTAAAGTGAGTAGAGACACGGTATCATCAGAAGCAGGATTATTGGAAAAAGAAGTGATAACAACTCTCAGAGCCCCAAGCCCTTTTAGTACAGGTCAAATAGGTCTACAAATAATGATAACATAACATCACTGTATTACAGTACAATGAAGCCATTGATGTTACTATCATCACCTTAAGTAATTAAGCATAGATTAGGATGGGGAGAAAACAAGATAGAAACTGTTTTAGAATATGTTTTCCTTTCCATTAAATAAGACTACTGTGGCTTAGAAAAAACTAATTTCTAGATTGTATCAAATAAGTAGTCTATCAGTTCTATAGATGAGGTATGACAGAAAAGGTGCTTTAAAAAAAAAGTATGATTTCCACATTCAAGTAACCATGATCCTCTTCCAACTGGTTATCATGGGATCCAAGAAAATATTTATCCCAAATAATACCACCATTGAACCAAATATTTCTGAAATGTTTTGTCAGAAATAATATTTAGAGAACTTTTTGAGTCATCAAGGTAAAAAAATTTGTCTTTTGGATATATTGAAAAGTTTGTGGGTTTTTTAAATTTTTTTTTTTATTTTGGATAAAGTCAAGAGTCATTTGAAGACAAGCCTGATGAATATGATAACCACTTGGAGATTAATAGCATGTCTGAAACTAAAATATGTTTACAAAACATTGAGATTGGTTTTCTTATTTGGCTCAAAATATCTCAGAAGATAAATATCAGAAAGAGGTTCCAAAATTATTTTGAGTCATGGTTATATTACTAAGATATTTATTTAGCTTCAAAGGGAAATTATCCATCTAAATGTATGTGTGTGCATCTGTGTGTAAAATTACTTTATAGCATGGTCATATGCTATAAAACTCACATGGTCTAAAACTTATAAATAGCTATCCATTATCAAATAATGTTTTGAGGCCACAAGTACCTATATAACTTATTGATTTTCAATCGCCTTCTAATCACAAAGAATAATCATCATAAAAATTAAATTGCTAACACTGAATGCATACCATGGGTCAGGCACTGTGCTTACTACTTAAATATATTGTTGCATTTAATAATATGAGCTCAATGGTTGCCAGAAGGATTCATGAGTGAAAAAAAAACAAGTTTTGGATTTTAGCACAATGCCTGGTTCACAGCAAGGATTCAACAAATTAGCTATTCATTTTTATTATTCTTACAAGGAAATTTAAGCTTAAATCCATCTGTGGAATGCCACAATTTCCCTTCTTAACCACTGTTCTTTTCTGCCTCTGCCTGTGATTGGCTAAGGATATGAATACCTTGGCAGAGAATTTGTCATTGACCCATGAGTCATCACCCATGGATCTAAATGTAAGTACACAGGCATATTTGATAATTGATTACCTGAAGCTCTTTAACCATCTTCTGAAGCTGAGCTACCAGGCCTTTCTCATTCTCCACTTTTGAATTCATCTGACTGTTTTCTAATTCTTTTCTGTTTAGAAGAAGATATCAAATACAATTGTTCAGATTAATAACATTTTGTTTAAAGTAGTTAGAATTGTAATATTCCTAACACAAAGAAAAGATAGATGTTTGAGGTGATGGATATCCCAATTACTCTGATTTACTCATTGTACATTGTATACAGGTATCAAAATAGCACATGCACTCCAAAAACATGTACAATTATTATAAATCAATAAAAAACACAGCCAGGCTTTAACCAAAAGTAAAAATACCTTTTTGTTTAAATACTCTTTTAATTATAGATATAATACAATAATTCATTCTCATTTTAAAACTTCAATGATTATGCCTACATCTGAAGTTTTCTTGGCTATACCTGATATGGTTTGTCTATGTCCACACCTGAATCTCACCTTGAATTTCCACATATTGTAGGGGGGATCCAGTGGGAGGTAACTGAATCATGGGGGCAAGTCTTTCCCGTGCTGTTCTTGTGGTAGTGAATAAGTCTCACAAGATCTAATGGTGTTATAAAGAGGAGTTCTCCCGTACAAGTTCTCTCTTTTTGCCTGCACCATCCATTTTAGATGTGCCTTGCTCCTCCTTGCCTTCCACCATGATTGTGAGACCTCCCCAGCCATGTGGAACTGTAAGTCTGTTAAACCCTTTTTCCTGTATAAATCACCCAGTCTCGGGTAACTCTGTATCAGCAGTGTGAAAATGGACTAATACAGTAAATTGGTACCAGTAGGTGGGGCATGGATGAAAAGATACCCGAAAATGTGGAAGCGACTTTGGAACTGGGTAACAGGCAGAGGTTGGAACAGTTTGGAGGGCTCAGAAGAAGAAAGAAAAATGGGGGAAAGTTTGGAACTCCCTAGAGACTTGTTGAATAGCTTCAACCAAAATGCTGATAATGAAATGGACAATGAAATCGTAGCTGAGGCAGTCTCAGATGGAGATGAGGAACTTGCTGAGAACCAGAGCAAAAGTGGTTCTTGTTATGTTTTAGCAAAGAGACTGGTGGCATTTTGCCTCTGCCCTAGAGATTTGTGTAACTTTAAATTTGAGAGAGATGATTTAGGGTATCTGACAGAAGGAATTTCTAAGCAGCAAAGCATTCAAGAGGTGACTTGGGTGCTGTTAAATGCATTCAGTTTTAGTTTTTTTGGTGTTTTGTTTGTTTGTTTGTTTTTGAGACTGAGTCTCGCTCTGTCACCCAGGCTGGATTGCAGTGGCACAATCTTGGCTCACTGCAACCTCCACCTCCCAGGTTTAAGCAATTCTCCTGCCTCAGCCTCCCGAGTAGCTGGGACTACAGGCTCATGCCACCATGCCCAGCTAATTTTTTGTCTTTTAGTAGATGAAGGGTTTCACTGTGTTGCCCAGGCTGTTCTCTAACTCCTGAGCTCAGGCAATCTGCCCGCCTCGGCCTCCCAGAGTGCTAGGATTATAGGTGTGAGCCACCGCACCCCGCCTGCATTCAGTTTTATAAGGAAAGCAGAACATAAAAGTTTGGAAAATGTGAAGCCTGACAATGTGATAGAAAAAAAAAAAATCCCATTTTCTGAGAAAAAATTCAAGCCAGCTGCAGAAATTTGCATAAGTAACAAGGAACCAAATGTTAATCCCCAAGACAACTGGGAAAATGTCTCCAGGCCATGTCAGTGGTCTTCGCTACAGACCCTCCCATCACAGGCCTAGAAGCCTAGGAGGAAAAGTTGGTTTCATGGGCTGGGCCCAGGATCCCCGTGCTGTGTGCCGCCTAGGGACTTGGTGCCCTGCGTCCCAGCTGCTCCAGTCATGGCTGAAAGGGGCCAACATAGAGCTTGAGTCATGACTTCAGAGGGTGCAAGCCCCAAGCCTTGGCAACTTCCACCTGGTGTGGAGCCTACAAGCACACAGAAGTTATATTGTTATATTTAATATTTTAAATATATTATTAAATTGAGAATGTTATTTTTTTTTTGAGTTTCACTCTTGTTGCCCAGGCTGGAGTGCAATGGTACAATCTTGGCTCAGTGCAACCTCTGCCTCTTAGGTTCAAGCAATTCTCCTGCCTCAGCCTTCGAGCAGCTGGGATTACAGGCACGTGCCACCATGTCTGACTAATTTTGTATTTTTAGTAGAGATAGGGTTTCTCCATGTTGGCCAGGCTGGTCTTGAACTCCTGACCTCAGGTGATCTGCCCGCCTCTGCCTTCCAATGTGCTGAGATTACAAGCATGAGCCACCACACCCAGCCTGATAATTTATTTTTATCAATATATTAAGCTTAAAAATCTTAAGCTATTATATTTTAAGATAATTATTATATTATTATTAATTCAATAATATATTTTTCTACACAAGCCTACACAGAGTACTCCATTTAAAAATTAACTATGACATAGTATTTCACAATTTAGACATTCCTTAGTTTGTGAATTTCACAATAAGCACTTAGGTTTTCCTTAATATTTTGCTTTTACAAATCACACTATTCATAACCATGCCCCTTGTATACATGAGAGTGTTTCTCTAGAGTGGATACTGAGCAGGAAATTGCTGGGTAATGTATAGGTAAGTGCTGAAAAATAAGATAGCCCCGTCCCTTGCTCTCCACTAACAGTGTGAGATCATTGCTTCTCTACATTTATTCTTAATATCATACTTCTGAAATTTTCTTAGAAAATAGATTACTATTTCATTGTTTTATCTGCAATGCCCTCATTTACTAGTAATGACTGCATCTTGTCAACTATTAGTATATTTAAATGGTCAATAAACCAAATGGACCGCCTGTTTGTGTTATTTGCCCATTTTTCTATTAGATGTGTTCATCTAATTATTTAGTTATAGATTTTCCTTGGATTCTTGACATTTTTTATATGTGTTACAAATTTTTCTCTCACTTTATAACCTGTCTCCATTTTATTTGTATTGGCATTTGCCACATGTTTAAAATTTTGATGTCAAATATATCAATGTCTCCCTTTTGTCTTTGGCTTTTTGTGACTTGCTCAAGAAGACATAGCCTGTCAATTTCCTAAGACTTATTGACTATCTTTTATTCTAATTTTTTTTAAATTGTGGTAAGAACACTTAACATGAGCTCTACTCTTAAATTTTTAAGTACAAAATGTAGTATTGTTAACTACAGGCAAAATGTTGTAAAGCAGATCTCTAGAACTTAATCATCTTATATAACCAACTTTATACTCATTGAACAGCAGCTCTCCATGATTTCTCCCTCCTCCCAGCCCTTGGCAAGCACTTTTCTATGAATTTGTTTCTATGAATTTGATTATTTTAGATACCTCTATCGGTGGAATCATGCAGTCTTTTTCCTTTTTGTGACTGGCTTATTTCCCTTAGTATAATGTCCTCCAAATTCATCCATGTTGTTGCACATGGCAGGGGTTTCTTTTCAAGGCTCAATAATAGTCCATTGTGTATGTATATTTTATATGTGTATATATATGTATACAGATGTATGTATGAATGTGTGTGTGTGTGTTTGGGGGTTTTTTCATTTTTAAAATTTTATTTTTTATTTCAATAGGTTTTTGTGTATATGTATGTATGTATATATATACACATACACACACACACACACCCCCCCACATTTTCTTTATACATTCATACATTGGTGAATATTTAGGTTGTTTCTACATATTGGCTATTGTGAATAATCTGGCATCTTCTAATGGTTTTATGGCTTTGTTTTGATATTGACTTAATTAGTGCAACTGAAGTTTGTGTGTATAAATTGTATGAGGTAGCAATTTCTCTCACCTCAGGAAATTAATAGCCAATAATTCCAATACCATTTACTACATCTCTTGTCATTGTTAATTTGAAATGCCACCTTTATCACTTATTGTTTCAAATATACATAGGTCTATTTAGGGGAAAAGTTTTTTAATAAAGTTACAACTTTTTAAAAATATGGATTTATAAAATGCTAAAACTCTTGACCTGTGGCCTACATGACATAGAGTATCATTTACACTTTGCTGGTTATCATTTGTACTGAAACACAATCTTCACAACTGAATGCTAAGGGAACTCTATCATCATTTTGTTTTAATTATTCCATTCCATTCATAAGGTCGCTTGTTTCATCATTCTAGACACCTATTAAGCCCAGTAACTTATTAGCAGAATATGAGTCAAGTCTCACCAAAAGCATGTATAATAGCATATATGTATATACCAACAAGAAAGCCAGACGCTCACAGCTGGTCAATGGACTCTCTTTCCTCTTTCACTGTGGGCCTCAACCATTGATATACTACCATCTTTAATGTGGCCTTTTTTGAGACAGAGTCTCGCTCTGTCGCCAGGTTGGAGTGCAGTGCCACGATCTCGGCTCACTGCAACCTCTGCCTCCTGGGTTCAAGCGATTCTCCTGCCTCAGCCTCCCAAGTAGCTGGGACTACAGGCACATGCCACCGCGCCCAGCTAATTTTTGTATTTTTAGTAGAGATGGGGGTTTCACCATGTTGCCCAGGATGGTCTCAATCTCTTGACCTCATGATCTACCCACCTCAGCAACCTGACCTATCTTACTCTTCATCCTCACTGTTTTCCTCTCTTATTTGGTATAATCTAAATAAATGTAACCCTAATGGTTAAAAGAAAAAAAAAGTCTAGTTAAACAGAGGAAGATGACAAAAGGGAGAAGGTGAGAAAACCCATGTCACTGACTAGTAGAACTAAACTGAGAAAGCCGTCTTGCTCTGAGTTCCTTGGGGTGTAAGGAATCCAAATAAGTTGAAAGTTTCCCTAATTTTGATCATTTTCATGGCTTGTTTTAGATTTTAAGGTTTAATATTTATATAGTAAATTATTTCACCAAAATTCCTATATAAATATTAAGTTATGTCTGACAAACATATATTATTTAGGTAATCAGAGAGTATGTAAGTCTTCACAAGAGGATTTTTTTTTTTTTTTTACATTTTATGCCATTGGTCTCATGAGTAAAAAAGAGAGTCATTTTTATTTTTTTGACTTACAGCTGCAAGTTCCCAATAGTCTACATCTCATATATCTTACACCATTCTTTCTCATTTGCTAGTCAGATACTTTCTTCTTTACGTCCTTCCAGATTATGCATTTAGTCTCTTTACAACTATAAAATAAAGTCCAGAAAAGAAAAAAAAAATCATTTCCTAGGTTTGTTATCCTTGCCTTGGGTCTTGAGCTATCTGGCCCTGGAGTCCTAAGGATAAATGAAACAAGAAAGCTGTTCCTTCTAATATAAGGTCTCCAAGAATCTCATGTCAACAGAAAGGTGGCTTACTTCCTCAGCTCTTCTGCCAGGTGTCGCTGGCTGCTTTCCAGGTTCTCCATACTTTCCTGATTCAGCTTTAAATCGCCCTCCAGTTTGTGCAGTTCCCTTTCACAGTTAATTCTCGCTTTTCTCTCCTGCTCAAGGGCACCCTCAAGCTGACAAAAGGAGACATTATTTAGTCAAATAAATAGGTAGAGTTTATACTTCACTAGATGTGTTCATTAACCACTTACCTTCTGGAAAAAGAAAGACACAAGCACAAATTCTATAAATGATGCCCAGTAACATAGATATTTCCAAATAAATATTGCATATGTCAATAGGTTAACAAAAGAATCCAGAAATCACAGGGATGGAAGAAAACTTTAGAAATTACAGAATATGAGTTCTGTCTTAGGGAAGGAACCAACAAGAAATGGCCAGTGAGCCCTTGATTGATCTCTTTGCAATGATAGGAAGCTCACTTCTTCACATGGCAGCTCATTTCACGGGTGGATAAGTCCATTTACTTGGGAGTGCTTCTTCACAAGAAGCCAAAATATTCCCTGTAAATTCTATCCACAAGCACAAGCTCTGCTCCCTGGAGCAACACCAAGCAAATCAGTTTCCTCATGATCATCCTTAATAATTTGGAATAACCCTAGGCATCACTGGCCCATTCAAACACATTCTCACATGGCATGATTTTTAAGCTCCGTCACCACCTTGGTACCCTCTTCTAGTTCATAACATCATGTCATATTCTGGTTCCTCACTAAATGTTCTCCATCAGAACATTCCAGTTTTGTATGGATTAGTATTGCCAGGAATTATATAGAGGTTAATTTTCCAGGAAGCTAGATAACAGTCACAATATGGCTTTTTATTTATTGATACGTTTACTTTAAAACAATGGAAGATATGCTCTGTAACCAGCCAAAGAGATGAAATTCAAATTGGGAGGGAGGGAGAAATTCTGGAAAGGATATATGTAAAAATCAGAAAGTAGATGAACACTGAGTTCTGTGGACTGAAAGTCTGTGTCCCCGCCAAATTCATATGTTGAAATCCTAATCCCCAGTGCAATGGTGTTGGGAGGTGGGCCCTTTAGGAAGTGATGAGGGCATGAAGGTGGAGCCTCCAAGAATGGAATTAGTCCTTATAAAAGAGAACCTGGAGAGCTTCCTTGTTCTTTCTGCCATGTGAGGACACAAGGAGAAGTCACCCTCCATAAACCAGGAAATGTGTTCTCACTAGACACCAAGTCTGCTGGTACTTTGATTGCAGACTTCCCAGTCTCCAGAACTGTAGGAAATAAACTGCTATTTATTTGCCACCCAGTTTATGGTATTTTATTATAGCAGCCTGAATGGACTAAGACACCAGGAGAGAATAAATGTGTGGGTGTGTGGGTGTGGGCAGGTGTGTGTGATGTGCATATACATGCACATATATAAACACCCAAAAATCCTTATGCTGAGGCTTTGTGAGATATGTAATTAGTGGAAATAGGAAGAAATGTAACACAACGAATAAGTAATAGAAGAAACTTATATAGAGGCAGGAAGAAAGAGCAGCAGACAAGGAAAAAAAAAAAACCTAACCACCCTTGTCAACAATTTTATAAAGGCTACACTTTATAAAAGTGGGGACTACTGTGAGCATAAATGCATAGCATACACTATGTCAGCTGGGGTGGGAAAAAGGAAGAATTATGAACCCACACATTGAAACTGGTGTGAAACAGTTTTATTTCACAGGGCATTTAGAAGCAAAACAAGGGCATCATCTCTAGAATCTTAAAAGTAATTTCCAATAGTGTAGGTAGAACACAGCTTGTGCCTCACGTATCTTTCAACCATAAATAAATCTCAGCACACCACTGGAAACACACACGGCCTTTAAAACGAATCCTTCAACACCAGTGTCAAATAAAGTACCAGCATATCTGTAGCACAAAACACCAGGTTCCGTGGGAGATATGGGGAAAGCCAGTCACCTAGAGTGATAACCCTTTACCATGCATCTTAATGTTCTTTTACTATCGTCCAGGGTTGAATGAAAGTTGCATTTAAAAACTGATAGATTATATGCAGAGACCTCTCTTATACTGTCGTGGTTTTGTGTATAAAAAAATAACCTTTTTATTCTGAATAATCAGGAAAACTCTGCTACTAGGTTTTCCTGAAAGTGTCAAGATAAGTTAATGAATTTAAAACTGGAGTTATGTATATATGTCGACAGATAGCTAACTAACCAGATACACCGTTACTGACCCCAACAACTTGCTGTTCCAGCTTCAGATTTGCTTTGCTCAGGCTGCTCAGCTTCTCCTCCTCCATGTGCAGGTCATCTAGGGTCTGCTGATGGGCCTCCTGCACAACTTTGGCTGCTCTGTTAAGTTTGCTGATATCCTCATTTAGAAACTCTACTTCCTCAGTCAGGTTCTTGACCTGTGGGAAGAAGATGACAGCTTCATTAAAGCCACTGCTGGAAAGTTGGGCATAATACTGAGGGTCATCTCCTTTTGTCGTCCAGAACAAAGCATGAGGTATCCAGTGTCATAAAGAGCTGAATTTAGCCAAGTTCCTGATACACTTTCTAAAGCTAAATTTAGTTTTTCTCCCACAAAAATGATCTGTTATCTGTCATGGTCAGGAAATGGAGTATTCTGTTTAAACATTAATATGAGTAAATAATTAACATTATTCATAATTATTTAACATTATTAATATGAACTAAATTGGATGGCCAATTTAATTCACATTATTATATAACAGTAACAACACTAAAAGCAATTGCGATTTCTTTTGAGGAATCATGGCATGTACCGATCGTGTTGTGCCTCAGTATCCCAAGAAAGTGGCAGTTAAAGAAGGGTTCCAGCTGATAAAACATGCAAACGTGGAAGTTGACTGTATCAGGCCCATGTGCTTTTTATGAAAGGGAATCAATAAAAATAAGAGTGCTATTTAATGGCCTGCCAAAATTACAGTGTCACTTTGGAGACTGTATCAGAGGCTTGATGCAGACTCCTCACTGTCCTCAATCTACACACAGATGCGCAAGTTAAAACCCTCAAACAAACTCTCAGCCAAAACAAACAAAACACGAAAGTCCTTAACTAGAATTAAAGTGACATCTTCAAGGTCAAACTCCAAATCAATGACACAGCTGGGGACTCAGGCACATCCCAAATTATCTTTTAGCAAACCATATCATGCTCATTCTCCTTCCAAAAAAAAAAAAAAAAAAGGGTTCTTACAGGCCCCATGAAACCATTTTACTCTATTATAGAGTTCAGATGCAATAGGATTGGAACAAATGAAAATGTTTCATTTGGGAAGTTAAATAAGGTTCCATAAGTTCAAACTGGAAATCTGAATTGGGAGAGCATAGTTTATCAGACCCTATATTTTGTGCCAGTTCTGACTCTCAATGCTGTAAAGTTGCAGGCCACTGTGTTAATTAACTTAAATAGAGCAAGTCAGATACCAAAACCTGATTTGAGAGTGGAATTCTGGCTGCTAGGCCTTCTAAACTAACATTATGGAAAAAGTACCTTGTGCTCTGTAGTACGTTTCTCCTTCTCTGACTTCACCAACATTGTTTCCAAGTCATCGATTTCTTTCTTCAACTCCGAACATTCATCTTCGAGTTTCCGCCCCCTGGCAGTCAGCTCAGAATTTATCTCCTCTTCTTCCTCCACCCTCTCCGACAGCTCTTTTACTCTGGCCTCCAGCTGGATCTTGGATTTAATCAGCCACTCGCACTGCTCTTCAACATTTGCCAGTGTCTCTTGCTCCTGCCATGATGAGGAGAAAATTGTTGCCAACAGCTGGAAGTAATTTATCAGCTAGGCGAAAATGCTGCTTAACACATAGCAAAGAGATAATTGCCTGCCCTCTGCCCAGCACTTTCACCTACCTTTCCTAAACAGCTGCAATAATATTCCCAGGTCCCTGATCCGATCACTGAGAAGTGGAGAAGTTGCTTGTGTTTGGAGGTGCTTTCGATCTCTCAGGCCAATTCAGTAGATTAGATTACCTCTTCTAAAGCACTTAATAGAATCCTGGTGGCCTAAAGGAGCTAGCGTGCCTCCAAAAATCAGTGGTGTGCTGCTTAAACCACAGCTTCTGGAAACATCCATGCGGGCACAGAGTTTGAGGTAGATAACTGCTCAAAAAATCTTTTAAGAAAGCAGAGTTCCCTCAGAATATTGCACTATAACTATTACAAGTGCACGGATGTACATGTTTAATATACATCTCTTCTAATAAATTGAGCTATGTTTTTTAAATTCATAGGCTAAATTTAGAATTCATAAGTTTATTTGCAAGTCACTAACTAGATTTCACTGTTATTTCGAACTAAAATTTTTGCCTCAATGATTCTGATAGTACAAAGTTACACAAAGAGCATATAGTACTCTTTCCTTTATCCTTGCACAGGCACTGCCTCCAGCTCTTACTGGGTGACCCATTGTTCCTGTGTTATGGGTCAAGTAAAAAGTGTGTTATGGGTCAAGTAAAAAGTAAAGGGGGTTTTTACTACAGAGCACCTTTCATAACTTTAAACCCCTCTAACTTGTCTTCTTTAGAGGCTGAATAAAACCTCTTCTTCATAAGCAAGCTCTTTATCGTTGTTGGTCTTGCTGTAATATAACTTTACATACATTTTCATCTTCCATCTCTAGACCTCATCCATCCTTCACAACATGCCAGTTTGGGCAATGTATTAATGATCCATTTGCCTCACTTAACTTGTGTCTGCTAATCAGATCAAGAGTGGGAGACTGGGGGGAGGTAAAAATCCAGGCTATTGGCCTCTGAGTAGCTCCTGGCTGGAGAATGGCTGCCTACCCAGCAAACGGGGCTCAAAGAGGCACAGATGGAGAGAGGTATGGAATAATAAATGTACAACTTCACTGAAAATCCCAAAACAGGGGCTAAATAAAAAAGGAGTATCAGGACATTTAGGAATGGTGAATGCAAATCAGAGAAGCTTCCAATGTATGGGAAATAATGGGGACACTTTATCTTAGTTCACCCCAGATTGACAAGCAGAACAGTTTTTGCTGCATTCCATTCAGCCTGTATACAAGACCTGTCACCACCACTGAACAAAGAGGACAGTCCAATCGACCATCATTGATCTCTTCATTAAACGTGACAGCAGGATTTGGGGGCTGACTGAGCAATGGTGTGGCAGTTTAGCAGTAGGAAGATTCCTTCCCCAGTGGCAGCTTTCTGACGTACTCACAATGTTAATTGGAACGAGGTCACTCAGTTCTAGTGGAATTTTGACTAAGCAAAGAAGGATTTCAAAATATTTCTTTTTTTTTTTTTTTTTTGATTATTTTGTGTTTAGCTTTCTCACTTAAAACAAATAATCATAAAATAGATATTATATATAATAATATATAATGATAGCTCTGTCAACTTCTTTATCACAGTTACAATCTGAACTCATCTCAGCCTTCTTGGGTTTGCTCTGGAGTTTGCTTCCATGTGTTTCCCATGCTCCCCACGATGATCTTTGACATGCACCTTTGTCATGGTAGCTACTTTGCTACTTTGACATGGTAGCTTTTGTCTACCATGCCCTACACAAGCTGAGTCCATTTCTATCTCCTGCATCAACCCAGGTAGCACTGGCTACTTTCCATCAGTAGGAAGAATGATAGAAACTGGGAGGCCGGGTGTCAACCAAAGTTACCTCTTCCCTAAGCCAAAATATTTTACAAATTCTGATTCTTACAGTTCTTACAGTAGCTTTGAAATGGGGCCCAGGAATTTGTATTTTTAACAAGCACACCAGGTAAGACTGGTATACACTGAAGTTGTAGAATCACTGCTATGTTAAATATGTATCAGAAATGCGGGTTTGGGTGTAAAGTCTTACATAAAATACAGCCTCTTGGCATGCTGGTAGATAATACAGCTTCAAAATATTAAAGAGTAATAACAATAAAAGAATAACTTGTGTCAGTCTGAAAGTACTAAATTTTCTCTGTTTTTGGTAAAGTTTAAAAATAAGAAAAACTGTTGTTTCTTATTTAAAAAGCAAGAAAAATTATATTTGAACACAGAATTTTCCAACTTAACACTGTGCTAAGTAGAGAGGAAAGTATTATAAAGGTGGTTAAAATTTCATCCTGGCCCTTTGGGCTGTTTTGGGATCACAGTAGTCCAGGTGGCTAGGGAGGAGTAACATGAAAGACAGTGAGTAATGACACATTAGCATCATACTGTAGACAGAGGCTTGAATACCAAAACCAAGGGTTTGGAGTCTAAAAATGTACATATTATATGATCTGAGGGTTGCTCACCCGGGAAGCGACATGATGCTTTTTTAAAGACAACGGTTCTTAATCTGGACTGGATATCAGTGTCACCCATAGAGATTATTTGGACCTACACAGAGTCTGCTTAATCAAAATATCTGAGAGTGGAGTCTAGGCATCTTTATTTTATTTTTTTAATGTTTCACAAATGACTTTGATACAAAGTCAAGGTTAAGAACTGTTTTAAAAACTCAACTCATTAGTAATGTTGATTTGGACCCAGGAAGGGGCAGTAGGGAGACCAAAATCAGGATATCTGACTAGAAGCACACTGCAACATTCCTGAAGATCTCAGTCAAGCTTTTCTTGGGACCTACTAAAATCCTGTCTGCTGATTTGCTAATGGGTTATGGGCTACATACAAACTTTAAATTAAGAACCAGAGCTTCCCGGCCTCCATGATGTGCTATTATACAGTAAAAATCCATCTGATAATTTGTCCCTTTTTAAAAGACATCTTGCCAATGAAATCACTTCACTATGAAACAGGGTATCTCCTTGTTTTCATTGTCTTTGTTATAAAATCCTTTGGTATCTGAAAAGCACATGCATCTATTTTTTTTTTACTTCCGTGTCAACACTGCCTGATTAACAAGGAAGTCTAATTAAAAACTTGATTTAAAGAACAAATGGTGTGGCTACTCACAGCCTGAAGCTGAAGAATCAGGTCATTTTTTTCCTGAGTGAGGGATACTTGCTTTGCTTTCAGTTCCTCCCTCTGAAACTCTGATTTCTCCAAGGCTTTCTGTAATTGTGCACACTCTTCCTTCAGTCCAGCTATTTCTTCTCCTCTTTCTGAAGATTTAACAAGAGGCTTGATCTTGAAAAAGAGCCTCATCCAGGCCCAGTTCTTCACAGCCATGAAAGCTCTTATGTTCCATTGTATCAAAATGAGTGCATCCCTAAATCAAGAGAGAAAAAAGAAAAGCAAGTTAGCCCCGACTATAGGAAAATTAGTTCCCAAATTAAAATCCTCAATAAACACATCTTTTTAGGAGTCATAAAAAATTCTTATTAGTCTTCAAAGCACTTTTATATCTGGACTTTCACTTGATTCTGGCAAAAACTCTCCAAGGGGTATCTGGGGTTAGCAGTATTATGGACTAGATATCCTAAAAATGTTCCCATCACAAACATCCTTTGAATGAGAGCTGAACCTAAAGAGAGTAAGACATATAGAAGGCACCAAAAACTTGAGCAATAAGTGAATGCATGCATAGCTTGGCCATCTTTACGGAAGGAGGAAACAAGTCTTGGTATTGTAAGAGTCGGTATTTTCATAGTCACATGGATAAAAAGGCAAGGCACAAACCTCCAAAGAATCTTACCCTTAATAAAAAGGAGGACTGAAAAATTCACCTACCAGCAAAGAGAGATATCAAATTAAAGTACATCTGATTTGGTGTGAGTGAAGACAAATTCTACTTCAGATTTTTTTTAATGATCCAGTACCACTGAATTATTTAAGGTTTAAATTATACTACCTGAATGGTACAGAAATATCCAAGAAATTAGCACAATGATTTTTTTACTCTGATAATAAATACCTTTTCAACCCTTGGAGTAGGAAAATGCAAAATTACATTGAAAAAAAAACACCTTAAACCCAAACACCAGAAGTTCTCCTACATAAGGCACCCTGAAGGGGTTAAAATCCAAAGTTACAAAACACATATAGGAAAATGAAGTTGAGCACATATAATAAAAAGTTTGATGAAACCCCCAAGATTTTCAGATAATTGTACTATCTGATGGAGACTATCAAATAATTATGTTAAAAATTATTGACCAGGCTCAGTGGCTCACACTTGTAATCGCAGCACTTCGGGAGGCCGAGGCGGGTGGATCACAAGGTCAGGAGAATGAGACCACGGTGAAACCCCATCTCTACTAAAATTACAAAAAATTAGCCAGGCATGGTGACAGGCACCTGTAGTCCCAGCTACTCAGAGAGGCTGAGGCAGGAGAATGGTATGAACCTGGGAGGCAGAGCTTGCAGCGAGCCGAGATCATAGCACTATACTCCAGCCTGTGCGTCAGAGCAAGACTCCGTCTCAAAAAAAAAAAAAAAAAAAAAAAAATTATTGTCAAAGGTAAAAAGGAAAGAACTTTAGAAACAATGAACCACTCTGATAAAAGGACATACAGATTTGAAATAAGACCAAATAAAATGTCTAAAACTAAAAAATATAGCAGTTGAAATCAAATACTCAGTGGAAAAAATTAAGCAGGTTATTAGAAACACTGGGGGAAAAAAACTAGTGAATTGAGAAAAGAACAAACCCCCACAGCTCCAGACTCCAGGATGGCCCTATAACCTCAGGTTCCAGGCTTGCCCCAGTGCCAGTCCAGACATGCAGCCCCAGACTGCAAGCCTACCCCCAATGACCCAGACTCCAGGACCATCCCGATAATCAGTCTAGTCCCCACAGACCCAGGCCCCAGAACTATCCCCATGGACCCAGTCAATAAGGGTGTTCCAGTAGATCCTAACCACAGACTGACTTTCATGGCCCCAGGATCCAGACATACCCTCACTAAGTCCACTACCATGGACTTAGACACCAAGGCTTGCCCATGTGGATCCAAGATCTAGTGTATACAGCCTCCAAGCTAATCTTCATGGACCCAGGAATTGGGCCTGAATGTGCACTGAAACTGCCACCAAGCCATCATGCCCCAAGACTCCAGCAGCAATCCTGCCAGTGGACACTGCCAGCTGGGCTGCCCAGAATCTCTGACCAAGCTTACTGCTGAAGAGGTTTTCCTGTTGAAACCAGCCTATAAAGACTAAAAGATGTACTACTTCAAATGCACAAACACTAATGTAAGGCCACAAGGATCACGAATAATCAAAAAAATATGATACCACCAAAGGAACAAAACAAAACACCAATAACCACCCCTAAAGAAATGGAGATCTACAAAGTAACAAAATCAGACACTGGAGAAAGCAAGAAATTACAGGTTTCTGAAACAAATACACAAACAAACTGAACAGCTGGAGCAGTGAGGGACGAAGGCCTAAAATCTCTAGCCAAGATGTCTGGTGAAGATCTTGCCCAGTCAAAGCCAGTACATAAATATGGAGGAGGGGGACTACTGTTTCTTCAAATGTACAGACACTTATGCAAAGCTATAATAATCATGAAGAATCAGGAACACACAACAGAATAAAAAGAATAAAACAAACCACCTAGAAACCCACCCTAAATGGAGATCTATGAATTGCTGACAAAGAATTCAAAACAATGATCTTAAAAAAAAGTTTAGTGAGCTACAAGAGAACAACTAAACAAAGTGAGAAAAATAATACATGAACAAAAGGAGAAGTTCAACAAGGAAATAAAAACCATAAAAAAGAACCACGTAGAAATTCTGGAATTGAAAAACACAATGACTGGACTGAAAAATTCCATGGAAAGTATAAATGCAATCAAGGGGAAGAATCAGTAAGCTCAAAGACAGGTCGTTTGAAATTACTCATTTAGAGGAACAAAAAGGAAAAACAAATGAAAAGAATGGAGAATGCCTACAGCACTTATAGGATATCGTCTAGCTTACCAATATATACATTATGGGAGTCACAGAAGGAGCACAGAAAGAGAAAGAAACAGAAAGCTTATTTAAAGAAACAATGACAGAAAGCTTTTAAATCTGGAGAGGAAAACGAACAACTAGATTCATTAAGCCCAAAGAACCTCAAGTAGATCAAATACAAAGAGATCTTCACCAATGCACATTATAATGAAATTCTCAAAAGTCAAAGAGTTTCGAATGCAGCAAAACAAAAGTAACTTGTCACATATAATGAAACACTCCTGAGACTATGAGCAGATTTCTCAGCAAAACCTTGCAGACCAGAAGACAGTGGTATGATAGAATCAAAGTGCTGAAAGAAAACAAAAACTAAAAACCACCAACCAGAAATACTGTATCCAGCAAGGCTGCCTTTCAGAAATGGAGAGATAAAGACTGCCACACAAATAAAAACTGTGGGACTTTATCATCACTACTTGCCTTACAAGAAATGCTAAAGGGTGTTCTTCAAGTTGAAACAAAAGGATGCTAACTAACCACACAAATATATATAAAAGTGTGAAACTCACTGAAAAGACAAGAACATAGTCACATTCAGAATAATACTGTAATAATGGTGCATAAATCACCTTTTACTCTAATATTAGTTAATGTACAAAATTATTTAAAATAACTGTAGCTATAATAATGGATTAATAGATATACAATATTAAAAAATATTAAATTGTGACATAAGTAACATAAAATGTGGGGACAAGATAAGTTAAAATGAAGAGTTTTTATATGTAGTTGAAGTTAAACTATTGCCAGCTTAAAAATAAGAGGTTTGTCAGCTTAAGATAAACATGTAACTACAAGATGTTTTATGTAAGCCCCATGGTAACCACAAAGAAAAAACTTCTAGTAAACATACAGAAGATAAAGAGAAAGGAATAAATACCTAGCATTACAAAATATTATCACATCACAAAGGAAGACAGAAAGAAACAAACAATTTTTTAAAAAGTCATAAAACAATTAAGAAAATAGCAGTAGTAAGTCTGTATCTATTAACAATTACTTTAAATATAAATGAAATAAGTTCACCAATCAAAAGACAGAGTGGCCAAATGAATAGAAAAACCAAACCCAACTATATGCTGCCAACAAGAGACACACTTTAGCTTTGAGAACATACACAGGTTGAAAGTGAGAAATGGAAAAAGATATTCCACGCAAATGGAAATTGAAAAAGAGCAGGAACAGCTATAGTTACATCAGATAAAATATATATAAGTCAAAAACTGTAACAAGAGATAAAGAAAGTTATTACATAATGATAATGATAAATGGGTCAATTCATCAAGATGATATAAATATCTTTATATTTGACAAGATTAACATCCATTCATTCATCCATCATAAAAATTCTCAACAATGTAGCTATAGAAGGAAGGTACCTCAACATAATAAAGGCCATATATGACAAGCCCACAGCTAACATCATACTTAATGGTGAAAAACTGAAAACTGAAAGCTTTTCCTCTAAGGTCAGGAACAGGACAAGAATGCTCACTCTCAATAGTTTTTTTCGATATAGTACTGAAAGTCCTAACCAGAGTAATCAGCAAAAAGAGGAAACAAAAGCCATTCAAATTAGAAACAAAGAAGTTAAACTATCTCCTATAGAAAACACTAAAAACCACCAAAAAATAGAATTAATACATTTGTAAACTTGCAGGATTAAAAAAACACAAAAAATTAGTAACATTTCTATATACTAACAATGGACTATCCAAAAAAGAAGTCAATTCATAATAGCATCAAAAAATAAAATAAAATAAAATAGATAGGAATAAAACTTACCAAGGAGGTAAAAGATCTGCACATTGAAAACTATAAAACATTGAAAAAGAAATTGAAGACACAAACAAATGCAAAAATATCTTGTGTTCATGAATTGGAAGAACACAGGATATTTTTGGTTAAAAGTCCATAGTCCCCAAAATTATCTACAGATTCAATGTAAACCCTTTCAAAATTCCAATGGTGTTTTTTACAGAACTAGGAAAAAATTCCTAAAATTTATATGGAACCACAGACGACCTCAAATAGCCAAAACAATAGAAACAAAGCTGGAAGAATCACATTACCTAATTTCAAAATACACTACAAACTATAGCAAAGAAAACAGCAAAGTATTGGCATAAAAACAAACATATAGTCCAATGGAACAGATCGGAGAACCCATAAATCAATC